>NC_058403.1:200086243-200411931 GCF_002201575.2 Neomonachus schauinslandi | reverse complement strand
GGGAGAGGGAGAAGCAGGCTTCCCACAGAGCGGGGAGCCCGATGCGGTGCTCCATCCTGGTACTCCGGGATCATGACCTGAGCCGAAGGCAGACGCTTAACGACTGAACCACCCAGGCGCCCCTCATCAAAGAGTCTTAATCAGGGGCTATTTTTTAGCAGATGGAATACACTAATGCCTTGCTGGGGCAGCCCATTCCGACTCCTACCCAGCACTCTCTCCGACCGTAACGACCCCATCTACAGTTTTCCTGAGGGATAAGGTGGTCCCTCTGTTGCGGGCAAAGGTAATGGGACCTCAGGCACTTGGCTGGGTGTGGAGGCAAACCAGGCCCCCGGGATCGCCTTCTTTGAGGACCCCATCGAGACTCTCCTCCCGCTTCCTAGAGAAGCTGCAGAAGGATGCGCGAGACGAGGGGCGAGGAGCCGCTGGTGACGCACTACCGGCCGCGCCACTGCTTTTCCGGCCTGGGGCTGTGGGTCGGGGGGTAAGCCTGTGCCCTGTGCTCGCGCGCACCTGTGGGACCGTAGCCGCCACCCCGCGGGGAGTCCCCCGACCTCACGGTGAGCGGGCGGGGCCTCAGGGAGGGGAAAGGGGTGGCTCCGGGCGCCTTCGGCTGGGACGTTGGGCAGCAGGCTTGTGTAGGAAGCCTGCCCCGGCCCCACTCTCCCTCGGACTGCTATCTGCGCGTGCGGCCCAGAACTCCCAGCGGCCTCAGCACAGGGCCCGGCACAGAGCAGGCGTCTAAGAAGATGGTGGAGTGAATGAACGAATGAGTGATGACTGCGTGATGGATAGATGGATAGATGATCCAGAGCTAGGACCCGTGTTCGGCAACGAAGTCCCGGGGCTCAGAGTTCTCGGTCTGGATACCAGCTGCTCCCCCGCAATTAATCGTGCAGCTCAGAAACTTTTTTAGGGACCATCGTACGAGGAACCGGCAGTAGTATAAAGCTCACTAGGTGGCGAGTCTCGAGTGTCTGAGTATATAATTCCTGAGGATACAGAGGCTGTTGCTTGATCTCTAAAGTTGGACTGTCTGGTGGTCCCTGCCTTCCTTTCTTTACAAGGTTCAGTTGACAGCATGTATGTGATAGCACGTATGGAAACGTTAACGTCTTGCAACAAAATTTTACTGTGCATAACCTGCCAAATAGTACGCAGAACTCAGGGGCGGGGCTACAGAATGAGTGACGTTGGAGCCTGCCAAAGGAGAGATGCTTCCAGTGTAGTGATGGAAGATATACATGTGAGCAGATTTTTTTGTGATAATTTAAACTATACTCAGTGCTAAATAGCACTCTTTGAAGCAGTTGGGCTAATTTATTTAACCCTCATAACAACGTATTATCTGTAGTTTTTATTTTATTTTATTTTTTTTAAAGATTTTATTTATTTATTTGACAGAGAGAGACACAGCGAGAGAGAGAGCACAAGCAGGGGGAGTGGGAGAGGGAGAAGCAGGCTTCTCGCCGAGCAGGGAGCCCGATGCGGGGCTCGATCCCAGGACCCTGGGATCATGACCTGAGCTGAAGGCAGACGCTTAACGACTGAGCCACCCAGGCGCCCCTAAATGTAGTTTTTAATGAGGATATTGAGGTATGGAGAGAATAGATAGATGACTAAGGACACGTTGCTACTTAGTGACCCAAGGCTGCAGAAGAGAGAGGCCCAGTGTGTCCTGCAGCCTGGATGAGTATGTTACTTTTGGCCAACTGACAAGCCCAAGAGGGGCTTCAGAGAGGAGTACATTTGAGTATGGTCTTATTGAAGGAATTGTGGTTTCAAATTCGTGAAAAATCCCACCTGGCTTACCATAATCCTTTAGCTAATTATTGAGAGGTAAGGAGGTGGCAGGGAAGAGAAAGCTTACTAGGTAAGAGGAGAGAGCTAGCTCCTTGTTATTCTTAACAGGATTAAGCTATTAAAAGCTTCTTTCCTTTTTCCTTTTACCCTTCACCATAATGCCTATTTCTCCCGCAAACCTGGATTCATACAGATCCTTTTATCATCTTAAGATCACTGACAATCAGATTATTCTACACTAGGCATTGGTGGAAAAACCTGTACCTTCCTCTCTGGGGAATTTATAGACTAGGGGTCAGTACACTATGGCCCACAGGCCAAATGTGGTCTATCACCTGTTCTTGTAAAAAAAAAAAAGTTTTACGGAAACACAGCCAAGCTCATTTGTTTACATATTGTCTAGTTGTCTTCAAACTACAGAGGCAAAGTTGAATAGTTGTGACAGAGAGAGACCATATAGCCCATGAAACCTAAATTATTGATTTTCTAGCCCATTACAGAAAAAGTTTGCAGTTTGACATAAATTGCTGACAGCTCAGATGATCCACAGTTGGAGGAGAGGTTTGTCACCAATACGTCCTTTCTTCTCCGTAGATTTTAGTATCAAACATCATAATGTCTGACCCCTGTGGAATGCCTGCCATGGGGCAGATATCTTTATAAATGCTTTACTAAATTAACCCGTCTAGGTAAGGATTCACAGAATGTTAAAGCTGAAAGGACTCATGGATATTATCTCCCCCCCTCCCCCATGGATGTTATCTAATTTGTCAGCTTTTTCAGATAAATAGCTGGTCATGTAGGCCCATTCACAAAGGCTGTGACAGAGCAATTTCCTGATTCCCATTTCAGTCCACTTTAATCTTGCTCGAATGAGAGGCCAATATCATATTTATTGGATCTGGCATTTTTGTTGTTGTTGCTTTTGTTTCTGGTTTTTTGGTTGTTGAAACCGGTGAGCAAGGACTGTCATTTTTTACATGATTATTTCTCTAACTATAAAAGTAATACATGGTTATTGTAGGGAAAGTGAAATATATAGATGAGTATAAAGGACAAAGGAAAGTAACCCATTAAATGACCTAGGGATCAATGTGTTAACATTTTGGTGGATTTCTTCTGTTCTTTGTGTGTGTTTTGTATATATCCACGTATTAACAATAGTTCCTGTTTATTGAATGTTTACTTAGTGCTGTATATGCATATTTTTTATTTTTGTGTTTTGTATTCTGTTTTACCATACTGTATTTTCTCATGGATATTCTTTGAAAACAAAGGGTAAGGAACTCTAAGTCCTGAGAAGGAAAAGGTGTAATTCATTAATAAAAAGGATGTTTAAAGAAGCAAATTCTCCCACAAAACTACCTCTTGTATTAAAGATGTGAAAGACCCAAATATATACATTCATCCTGTTGCCTCACGCTGCAAGGCTGAGGGTTAGTTGTGCAGCTCACCAAAATGATCTTTTTAAGGTCTGTTCTTCCAGAGTATAGCTCTTATTTAACAACCGTTACATCTACATATCAAGCCAGATTGTTCCAATTAGCCAGTGAGATCCAGGATTTTGAGAGCTGTTAATATGTACGTGAGCCTTTACTGTAGCAGAGTTAAAAGATGTGCCTTTGGGAATTTTAGATTATTAGTTTCATTCGTGAGCTAAGGCAGGAGCCCTGAGAATTATGTGCTTCATTTCTCTGCAGATTCATTGACTAGAAAGTTTTCCAGTGCCCATACACAAAAGTTTGTGAAGTTGCCAGATTCCTCTCCTCTGCCCCAGCCTCACCCCATCCCAGAGCAGTAATCATCTTCCTCTGTAATCATTGAGAACCAGACATTGTGATAGCACTGGGAATTTTGTGAACAAGACAGATAAGCCCCTTGACTTCATGATACCTAGGAGACCAGCAGAGTGAATCTTAACCAGAATTTACATCAAAATCAAGCAGGCATTTATTTTTTTAAATTTTTTTTTAAGATTTTTTATTTATTTATTTGAGATAGAGAGAGTGAGAGAGAGTGCACGAGAAGGGGTAGGGTCAGAGGGAGAAGCAGACTCCCCACTGAGCAGGGAGTCCGATGCGGGACTCGATCCCGGGACTCCAGGATCAGACCTGAGCCGAAGGCAGTCGCTTAACCAACTGAGCCACCCAGGCGTCCCCAAGCAGGCATTTAAATAATTTTTCCAAAATCAAATTTATGTAATTTTCACTTGTTCCTTTTTTAAAAGCTTTTAATTTTAATTCCAGTATTGTTAACATACAGTGTTATATTAGTGTCAGGTGTACAATGTAGTGACAACAATTCTGTACATGACTCAGTGCTCATCACAGGTGAACACTCCAATTCCCATCACCTATTTCACCTATCCCCCCTCCTCCCTCCCCTCTGGTAACCATCAGTTTGTTCTCTGTAGTTAAGAGTCTGTTTCTTGCTTTATCTCTTTTTTGTTTTTGCTTGTTTGTTTTGTTTCTTAAATCCCACATATGAATGAAACCATATGGTGTTTGTCTCTGACTTATTTCACTTAACTTTATACTTTCTAGCTCCATCCATGTTTTTGCAAATGCAAGATTTCATTCTTTTTTATGGCTGAATAATATTTCATTGTGTATATATACCACATGTACTTTATCCATTTATCTATTGATGGACCCAGGCTGTTTCCATAATTTGATTATTGTAAATACTGCTACAATAAACATAGGGGCGCACGAATCCCTTTGAATTCGTGTTTTTGTATTTTTTTGGTAAATACCCAGTAATGTGATTATTGGGTGGTAGGATAGTTCTATTTTTAACAGTTTGAGGAATCTCCACGCTGTTTTCACACTGTTTTCCACAGTGACTGCATCAGTTTGCATTCCCACCAACAGTGCACAAGTGTTCCTTTTCCTCCACATCATCTTCAACACTTGTTGTTTCTTGTGTTTTTGATTTTTGATTTTGTATTCTATTTTAACATTCTGTATTTTCTAATGAATGTCTTTTGAAAACATGATTTTTAATAATTTCAAAATCTATCATATTGATTTGCCATCAATGTTTATTTGCTTGTTTTACAATTATAGTAACAGTGTGATCTTTGTACATACATTTCTGTGCCCATCTCTGATCGTATTTTTTCATTTTTTTTTCTCTGATTACAGAAGCTATTTATTCCTACAGGAAAACTTTGAAACATTACAGAAAAATAGGCCCTAACACAAAAGTTTACCATAATCCTATTCTCCAGAGATGGTCATGGTTAACATATTCTTATGTTAACCATATTACATATTCTTAAGATTAGAGTTAGTTTTTAAAAAAGAAAGCATGTTTTAACATACATATGCGATGTTATGATGTACTTTAAATTTTAATATCCTCCATTTTTTTCATTTACATTAAGTATAAGTATTTTTCCAAATGATCACATATTTTCATTTTTAATTATTTTAATGTCTATATAATTTCCACCAAGAGGAAGTACCATAATTTGCTAAGCCTCAGTGTCCATTGGTAGAAAGATTGTGTTTCCCAACAACATTGCAGGGTCTTTTTTTTACAGGTAACAAAAGAGTTCAGCTTTTTTCTTCTTTGGGAAGTTACTTTTTTTTTTTTTTAAAGATTTTATTTATTTATTTGAGAGAGAGAATGAGATAGAGAGAGAGCATAAGAGGGGGGAGGGTCAGAAGGAGAAGCAGACTCCCTGCTGAGCAGGGAGCCTGATGGGGGACTTGATCCCGGGACTCGATCCCGGGACTCCAGGATCATGACCTGAGCTGAAGGCAGTCGCTTAACCAACTGAGGCACCCAGGCGCCCGAGAAGTTACTTTTTTTTTAAAAGTAGGCTCCACACCCAGCATGGAGCCCAATTTGGGGCTTGTACTCACAACCCTGAGATCAAGATCTGAGCTGAGATCAAAAGTCAGATGCTTAACTGAGCCACCCAGGTGCCCTGAGATGTTACTTCTTTATGAGAAAGTTCTAATAGAATTACTAGATCAAAGAATATAGGCATTTTATAGGCATCCTGATGACTTTGAGAATCTTCTGAGATACACTGTAGGTGTTGTATATACTTAGTATTCTTTTCTGAGTTCCTGTACTCACAAAATGATGATCCCAGTATTCCAACGGCAACTCAACTTACAACTTTAAAACCTGATGTATATTGCCAGATTAGCTCTAGAAGGATGATACTAGTTTACATTCCCACTGCTTGTGTATGAGAAGCTCTCTTTCCCCATACCTTTGCCAGTCTTGACTTTTAACACTTAAAAGAAAATCTCCAATTTGTTTTTTTGTTTTGTTTTTTAAGATTTTATTTATTTATTTAACTGACAGAGAGAGAGAGACAGCTAGAGAAAGAACACAAGCAGGGGGAGTGGGAGAGGGAGAAGCAGGCTTCCCACCAAGCAGGGAGCCCGACGCAGGGCTCGATCCCAGGACCCTGGGATTATGACCTGAGCTGAAGGCAGCCACTTAACCAACTGAGCCACCCAGGTGCCCCGAAAATCTCCAATTTGATATAAAAATAGATTCTTTATTCTTTTGGTTTCCATTTCTTTGATTACCACCAAGATGGTACTTTGTTTGATATGTTTATTGGCCTTTTGTAATTTTTGCTCTATATGTTGTATTTCTTATTTTTTAATGAATTCATCTTTTTTCCTTACTCTAATAAGAAGGCTTTAGGTTCATCTACTTACTCCTTGATGTATAAATAAAAAATACTTTTTTTATTTTTTAAATTTTTATTTATTTGACAGTGAGAGACACAGCGAGAGAGGGAACACAAGCAGGGGAAGCGGGAGAGGGAGAAGCAGGCTTCCCACTGAGCAGAGAGCCTGATGCAGGGCCCAATCCCAGGACCCTGGGATCATGACCCGAGCCGAAGGCAGACGCTTAATGACTGAGCCACCCAGGCGCCCCAATAAAAAATACTTTTCTTAGATTGTCATTTAATTTTATTTGTATTTTGGATAGAGAGATTGTTGCTTTTCTGTGATCAGAACTTTTATCCAGTTTTCTCCTTTGTGGTTTGTGTTTTTTGCATATTGCTTAGAAAAGCCAATCCTAACCCTAAAGTCAATCATTTCGTAATATTTTATTTTGTGGTTTCATTTAAAAAAAAATTTTATTTATTTATTTGACAGAGAGAGACACAGCGAGAGAGGGAACACAAGCAGGGGGAGTGGGAGAGGGAGAAGCAGGCTTTCCGCTGAGCAGGGAGCCCGACGCGGGGCTTGATCCCAGGACCCTGAGATCATGACCTGAGCTGAAGGCAGACACCCAACGACTGAGCCACCCAGGCGCCCCTGTGGTTTCATTTTTTGTATTTAACCCTTTAACCAGTTTAGATTTATTTTGGTGTATGGTGTGAGGTAGGAATCTCACTAAGTGTTTTTCCCGGGTAGTTAAGCAACAGTTCCAACATAATTTTAAATAATTAATTTTTTATGACTAGTAATGCCAATTTTATCACATTAAATTCTTTTATTTATTTCTCTCAGGGGATTAGTAATCTCTAAAATCAAAAGCCAGAGTTAAACTTCCTTTTAATATGTAAAGTCGTTGTTGAGGTTTTCCTAGCCACACTCCTTTGATGTTTTTATCTGTTACTCCCAGGATGTTAATTACTCTCTTCATGACACCTCTCTCCTCTATTCCAGATATGTATGCCTACTTCCTGTTTGGATATTTGAAAACTAAATGTATCTTCTTTCTCCCTAAACCAGTGTTCCCATTCTATCTAAAGGTTGCTGTCATCACTCAAGCCCCAAACCGGCAAATTATCTTGACTTCTCCCTCTCCCTCACACCTCTCCCCAATATTCATCCAATCCTGTGGATTCTGTCTCTTAGTTGGTCCAGTCTCCTTATTGGACTGCTGAAACAACCTCCCAGGGGGTCTTCCAGCCTTCACCTTGCCTCCCCACCTTCCACCATTCATACAGTTTCCTTCTTTGCTACGGGCAGAAGGTTTTTTTTTTTTTTTTTAAAACAGCAGATATACTCATGTCACTTTCCCCCCCAAACCTTTTCATATTCTTTTTGTGGCTTTCTACTCACTTTAAGGTAAATTCCTTAAAATGGTTCTCAGGGTTTATTTGATCTGGCTTTCGCTTGCCTCGCTTCATGTCTTATTTTTGGTGCTTAATACTTTGTCTTACTGGATCTCTCTAATTTTTCCAAAATACTGAGCTTGTTTCCTTTTGTATGTTCTGTTTCACATCTCTGGTATATTCTTTTCTGTCTTCACCTGTTTCATTCTTATTTACCTCTTTTTCAGGGAGGCTTTCTTCCTCAGACTACATTAGGTTCCCTCTGCTCTATGTTCCCATATCCCATATTTCCTCTTTTGTAATTCGCATAATTGTAACTACACTTTAATGTCTTTGTTCAGCTGTAATGTAAGTTCTAGGCAGGTGGGGGCATGTCTGACTTTTTGTCCACTGTCTAACTCTGATTATACTGAAACCCCACTCTACTTCATGGTTTTCTGTAGGATTGTGTGGTGGATTCTTTGTATGCTTATAGGTGGGGGAGGGGCAGAGGAAGGGGGAGAGAGAGAAAATTCTTTTTTTTTTAAAGATTTTATTTATTTTTTAGAGAGCGAGCGAGAGAGAAACAGCATGAGAGGGGAGAGGGTCAGAGGGAGAAGCAGGCTCCCCGCTGAGCCGGGAGCCCGATGTGGGACTCGATCCCAGGACCCTGGGATCATGACCTGAGCCGAAGGCAGACGCTTAACCATCTGAGCCACCCAGGCGCCCGAGAGAGAAAATTCTTAAGCAGCCTCCACGCTGGGCTCGATGCGGGGTTGATCTCACAACCCTGAGATCGTGACTTGAGTTGAAATCAAGTCAGATGCTTAACCCACTGAGCCACCCAGGAGCCTCCCAGATAGGATCCTCCTAAACCTTTAAAACTCAACACAGAGGCGCAGACTTTGATGAGAAGCCCATAGTACCAGCCTTATTAACGTACTTCAGCAGACTCATGCCATTCTTATATGCCTTCTGAGCTCTTGCTATGGTAAAATCATCTTTCTGTCTTCCTTTTTCCTTGAAATAATGCTGCCGATTCTGCTTCTCACTTCACGGTTATGTGGAGAGACATTTTTGGATGAACAGTTGTGATTTAACATTCCAGACACCAGAAACTCTGTACTATTTTGTGTAACTTTATTGTAAGTCAAAATTTTTTCACAATATAAGTGTTTTTTGTTTTGTTGTGTTTTGTTTTGTTTTTTAAGTAGGTTCCACACCCACCGTGGAGCCCAATGCAGGGCTTGAACTCATGAGATCAAGAGTCAGATGCTTAACCAACTGAGCCACCCAGGTGCCCCTTTTTTTTCTTTTTTAAACTGCAACCTGCACTCTTAATGTTGAGCTGTGTCTGAAGAAAAACTGTTTAGTTGATCTGACACCTAGAAGAAAGGGCAATCAGTATGTCTCTAAGTTGTACAAATAGAGTTCCCTAACTATTGTCCAGCTCCTTGGCATATAGTGGAGATGGGTGGATCAAACTTAATGCATTAGTCTTGCTATGAGGCCATTTCCCTATGCAACTTTTTTTAAAAAAGATTTTGTTTATTAGAGAGGGAGTATGTGCATGCAAATAGGGGAGGAACAGAGGGAGAGGGAGAGGGAGAAGCAGGCTCCCCACTGAGCATGGAGCCCGATGCAGGGCTTGATCCCAGGACCCCAGGATCATGACTTGAGCCGAAACCAAGAGTCGGATGCTTAACCAGCTGAGCCACCCAGGTGTCCCTCCCTATGCAACTTTTGATTATGTTAATTGACCTTTCATATAGATTGTTGTATAAAGACATGAATACTTTTATCTACTTCATAGGTATCTTTATCATTATAAATAACATTCTGGTTTATCCATCCAGCGCTTGAGTGTTTGCTAGTGTATCAGTCTGGCTATCACTTTTTACACAGCTGACAAATGGAATTTGTGAAGCTAGAAGGCTGGAAGCCAACCATGATTTTTGCTGATGCAGTCACATTGCTATCCGAACAGGTTTTGTGTGAATTATTAGATAGTATCCCTAGGCAACAGTTCTTTCTCATTTTCCTATTTACTGGGACAGTGATATCCCCTTCCCCACCTTTTTTTCCCCTATGAGCAGGGTTCCCAGTTTTCCAACTCTGAAGTGTTTTCCAATCAAAACAAAGAAAAGATTTGCGGATGTTGAATATGCAAGGAGCTGAAGAGAGAGAGCTTGGAAGAGAGGTTTGTCCAGGTGAGTGAGCAAGGGAAAACCAATGGGAGAAACAGCGGGGCTTTGGAAATTTTACAAGAGAAAATGACTGAAGTTCAGGAAATAAAATTACCCTTTTAGGGATGTTGGGGGCAGATGTGGGTGAGCATCTCCTGGGGCCAACTTTTCTCCAGTATTCATTTTGTCTCATTTCCAGCATTTACTTTTACATTCTCCCACTGTCCATGTTTCTTCTCTTGACCTAATCTTAGCTTGCTATTGTTTGTTATTTTCCCTTTATTTCTATTGTCTCTGGTTCTCTGGCTTCCTAAGTGTCTGTAGATGCCCATTCCATGGGGTTCCTTATTAATGGTGAACCTTACCCTGATACAGATCTCTTCCACCACTTATAATTAAATTACTTGCTCCACTAGCTTTTATTGGCCCTTGTTTATATGCCATTATTGAGATATGTCAGAATTAGACCCCTATAACCTCAGGGACTTCCACTCTGTCCTGCACAAGAGATACTCATTCTGATGTTTTCTTTCAGATTTGATGGACAGGTCTGTTCCAGAGCAGGATGTCTCTGAAATTAATTCACCAGGGATAGTAGCAAAGAGATTACCAGAGGATGCAAACCAGGATTCTATATTTGAAAAAAAATATGCATGTGAGAGCATGAAGGAAAACCCTTCTGGAGAGGTTCCTGGACCATGCCTTTTTCAAGAAGGAGGTTTGGGGGAAATAACTTTTATCCACAAGGAAGCATCTCCTGAAACAGTTAGCCAAGAATATAATTTTGAGCGAAGCTTGCTCTTGACCTCCAGCTTTGTTACACATCTCAGGGTTTCTACAGAAGAGAGCCTACATCAGTGGGAGACAAGTAGCATACACACTAATGAGATTTCAGACCAAAGTAAATGCCCAACTCTCTCTACACAGAAAAAGTCTTGGGAATGTAATGAATGTGGAAAAACTTTTACTCAGAGCTCATCCCTTACCCAACATCAGAGGACTCATACTGGAGAGAGACCCTATGCATGTGAGGAATGTGGGAAAGCCTTTAGTCGCAGTTCCTTCCTTACTCAGCATCAAAGAATTCACACCGGAGTAAAACCATATGGATGTGAGCAGTGTGGGAAAACATTTCGATGTCGATCATTTCTTACTCAGCATCAGAGAATCCATACCGGAGAGAAACCTTATAAATGTAATGAATGTGGAAATTCCTTCCGCAATCATTCACATCTCACTGAACATCAGAGAATTCACACTGGAGAGAAACCTTACAAATGTAATAGATGTGGGAAGGCATTCAATCAGAACACACACCTCATTCATCATCAGAGGATTCATACTGGTGAGAAACCTTATTTATGCAATGAATGTGGCTCTTCTTTTCGCAAACACTCAAATCTCATACAACATCAGAGAATTCACACTGGGGAAAAACCCCATAAATGTGATGAATGTGGGAAAACTTTCCAAACAAAGGCAAACCTCTCTCAGCATCAGAGAATTCATACTGGAGAGAAACCGTATAAATGTAAGGAATGTGGCAAAGCCTTTTGTCAGAGCCCATCCCTTATTAAACACCAGAGAATTCATACTGGAGAAAAACCCTATAAATGTAAGGAATGTGGCAAAGCTTTTACTCAGAGTACCCCACTCACTAAGCACCAGAGAATTCATACAGGGGAGAGACCCTACAAATGCAGTGAATGTGGTAAAGCCTTCATTCAGAGCATTTGCCTCATTCGGCATCAGAGAAGTCACACTGGAGAAAAACCCTATAAATGCAATGAATGTGGGAAGGGCTTTAATCAGAATACCTGCCTCACTCAGCATATGAGAATTCATACTGGAGAGAAGCCCTATAAATGTAAAGAATGTGGGAAAGCCTTTGCTCATAGCTCATCTCTTACTGAACATCACAGAACTCACACTGGTGAGAAGCTCTATAAATGTAGTGAATGTGAGAAAACTTTCCGCAAGTATGCACACCTTAGTGAACATTACAGAATTCACACTGGTGAGAAGCCTTATGAATGCATTGAATGTGGAAAATTCTTCAGACATAGTTCAGTCCTTTTCAGACATCAGAAACTTCACAATGGTGAATAACCCTGGCATTCAGGTTATGACAGCTTCTCTAGAAAGAGTGACTAGGAATCTGGCGGGAGGTGGTGGGGCAGGTAGAGTTTCTGGAGGGAAGGATGAAGGAACATCGACTATTATACTCAGAAGAGTATTTCCACTTACGGAGGCGGGAGCTTGGAGAATGCAGAGCCTACTCCAGCTGGGCATCTGGGAAGACAGGGTAGAAAGGAAGTTCTTGCTCTTTGGATAAATCCTTGCTGCCTGCCACTCCTTCCCCCTGTGACTCTCATGCCTTGAGGTGCCATTTGTTAAGTTAGCACTTGTGTTTCCCTTACTGCACTCCTGCCCCAGCGTCCCACCTGTGTTCTCTGGCCAATAGGCTGAGGTGCTTTCCCAGACATTCAGTGTGAAAGCAGCAGCAGTGCTGAGGTGGTGCTAAGTAGCCTCCCAATATCTGAGGCTGCTCTGAACATGCCATCTGTTAGAAGCGGTCTCGTGAAGGGGAGATGGAAATAAGGGAAAACAAAGAATCCTTATTCATTCATTCAATAAATAAGGGGATGGGTGGCAAGAACTGGGCTGATGTCTACAGATAGAAGAAGGCTTTCTCAGGGTAAGGGAGATCTTTCCTGATCTTTCAAGCTGGAAGGCAATTTGGGGCCAAAAAGGAAGTAGGAGGTCAAGAGAAATTTATCTTGAATGATGCCAGTTTGTGGGAAGGGAGTCAGATCTGCTCAGAGGGCCAGGAAGAAGAAGGGCCAACCTTTGTCCTGGAGGAACACTGACTCACCCAGGAGGAAAATGGTTTGCGCTAGACTGCTGGTGCTGAGGCCCAGAGCAGGAAGCCTGTGTTTGACTGAGCAGGTCACCTACATATCCCAGCCTGGACTAAGGTGTACACCTGTCTCTTAAAAGTTTGCTTGGGCCACTGGTTTGTAGGGTCCAGGGGAGAGAGACGCACCAGGATTAACTATGTCCAAACAACAGTTAATTGACGTTTAGGGAGGAGAAACCATTAGTGAAGAGAGAAGACAGCCTTTTAGGTTGGCTGGAGTTGGGGCTGCTGGACCAGTCCTTAAGAGAGTGTTGGCCATTGTAGCCGGGAGGCCTAGGCTTCATGTAATTATGCCATTGGTGGCTCTAAGCAGGTGTGTTAAATTTCAGATACTTCTATTTTTATTGGGACTTTCTTATTCTCGGATATTTACCCTTCCCTGCAGGTTAGGAGTATCTAGGGAGACACTTTAACGGAATAAATTTGGAAAGTGTTCTAGAGAGAACTACCTCTTTTTCAAGTCCCTGAGTATTGAGATAGTACAGTTTGCCACCATGATGGTATTTTATTCTTTTAAGAGAAAGGGCATGATTTTTCCTTTATTTCTTTACTCCCTCTCATGTTCTTTACTGCTACTCAGAGCTTGAGCTCTGAGAGATGAGGTGAGGATTGCCTTTGCTATTTGAAATAGTTTCTATGCCCTGAAGCTTATATGGTTTTTAAAATAATGACTGTTAAAAAACAAAGTCCGTTGATTCTGGAATGATTGGTTACCTAGAACTCAGCATTAATTTTTTTTTCCAGAACGGCTATCTTGTAAGCATTCGTTTGAGCTATTAATTACCATTAATAGGAACGTGGCAGAAACATCACTGTTTTCCTCTGCAGCTGTGAAGATTATATTCTCAAAACCTGCCACAGGGCAATTCATAATTGAGTAAATTAATATCTTATGGACAAAAATAACCCTTAAAACTTGATGTTCATGATAAAATCATAGTACTTAAAGGAAATACTGATGTATTTATACTTTCTAAGTGAAAATAACACTACAGAATTCATTGCTGGCACACAGTAAATGTTCAATAAATATTTGTTGAATTAATATATTTTAATCAACCTGTGCCCACCAGAAACTTTAGCAACTTCCTGATATGTAGGTATTTAGAGTAATATTTATACACTACTGTTGTTAGAGTTCTTGAGTTGAGATTAGAATTGGGAGGGTTTTCTTAAGGAGGAAATGGGAACTCTAAGGATGAAAGATCTTTCCAAGTTCTTGTTAGAAAGATTTTCCAAAAATCCAAAAATGTTTTAATCCTCAGGCTAAGAGTCTGATACCATTTTCACTTCCTGGGGAAACAGGAAGGAAAGGAATTTGTCATCTTGCTACTTTCCTCATCCCATAGTCTCACACTTGCAAATATTTGCTCCCAGTTGTTGGCCAGCCAAGTGCCCAGTCGGGCCAGCCCTGACTGGCCCCCAATTCCAATCTTGGAATTGCTTTTGGTCAGTCTTTTACTCAGTCTTCATATCCAAGCAACCACTGTATCCTGCTTACATCTCCTAAATATGGAAGCCATCTCCACCGCTTTTGCTTTAGTCCACTCCCCAGTTTATTTCCTAGACCATTTTCCTATTTTCCCAGTCTTCCAGTTGCTTGCCCCATGAGGCCGTCTTTCACATTTCTTCTGGATAGTCTTTGCAAGACACAACTGGCAGCTCTATTATCTCAGAATATCCGAGGCCCTTAAAAGGCATCTAAAGCTCCTCCACAAAAATTAAATAGATAGATAGATAGATAGATAGATAGACAGATAGGTAGATAGATAAAGCTCCTCCACTGGCCCATGCCTCCATCATCACTCTGCTGCCTTCCTGCATTGCACACTGTTCCATAGTGCAAATTCCTGTGATTCCATATCATTGCTGGACTCAACTTTGGCACCTTTTGCATAGACTGTTCCTATTGCCTCGATTGCCTGCCTGCCTTCTGCTTGCCTGGAAAGCTCCCATGTGTCACTTAATGAATGTGCTCAGGCAACATCTTTGAAGCTGTCTCTGACCTCACATGTTTTTTATTTCTGTATTTTCTTATCTTCATTTTATTTATGTTACATTGTAATGGCTAGTTTCCAAATCTTTCTCTTCCCACTGAACTATCAGCTCTGTCAAAGCAGGGGCCATGTGATATTTATTCATCTTTGTATCCACAGTCCCTGGCACTTCGAATGTGCTCAGTAAATATTTATTGAGCTCAACTAAAATACTGAGTCAGACATTTCTCCACGCCTACCTGCAGGTCGTGACTTAGGTCCACAGTTGCCAGCAGAAAGGAGGTATGGAGAGGATATGAGTGTGTCCATGAAGTGTTTGCCAGGTGCAAGCATTCTGAACGTTTCCTCAAGACACAGATTGTGTGGTTGTATTAAGCAGAGGGCCCCTTAAGGAAAAGTAATATTTTGTAGCAAAAAACCCCCTTGTTTTGTTACAAATTAGCCATTTAAAATGTCCCATCACAGTTTAACAAAGTACTTTCAGATACGTTGATGTCAGGGTCAACAGGAAGAGGCAAATGCTTGCCCCTGTAGCAGCACTACTATGTCAGCTGGAATATCCCTGAAGTAAGAAGCAGGAGCTGAATCCTGATGCCTGTCTGGCAGGAGAGCGATTGAGTTTAGCAATCCCAGTGTGGAAGCACTTCCTGAGCTCATGGCTTTCCTTGGCCCCAGATGATAAAGAACTGGAATGTGTTGCTTATTCTCAGTGTGCTGAAATTTAATTTGTGATTTCAGAAGGACATGGGATGAGGCCACATCAGATCCTCAAAACAACAGTAGAGAAAACAGGTGGTTGGACTTGCCCAAGGTCACACAGCTAGTAAGTGTCATGTGAAATTTAAACTCCTGTGTCCTTTCTCGCTTTTCCTTCAGATTTCTTGTTATTGGTCATATTTCTGTTCCATGATGCCTCTTTAGTTGTGTTTGTTATAGAGTTGACCACATAGGACTCCAGTCTTGCCCTGCTTGTGAGGATGGGAGGAGCTCATTTTTTAAGACGTTATTTTTAAGTAATCTCTACACTCAACATGGTGCTCGAACTCACAACCCTGAAATCAAGAGTCACATGCTCTACCAACTGAGCCAGCCAGGCGCCCCTGGGAGCTAATTTTAGGCCAAAAAGCTTTTTGCCTTCAGACCTTCCTGTGTGTGAGTGTGAGAAATAAATTGGTTTTTGCATTTTGATTTCACCTTTCTTCCTACATAATGCAGAAGTCTAGCTTTGACCCCAGGTGTCTTCAGTTTCACTCCCCTTCAGCTACTGGCCACTGCAGGGCTAGGGTCACTTTAGTTTTGTGGAATGTTTTTGGTGTCCAGTGTTACCCCTGTCCCCCATCCTTTTTCTACCTCATTGAAAGAAGCTCAGCCCAAATTGTGTTAAGCCCCAGATTCATGTTTCTAGTAAATTGCTCTGCCTAGGGTACCCCACTCTAGAGTTAGTTCCTACACAGCAGAGCCTGCTGATTTAGATTTTTTGAAGTTTAAAAGTTAGGGAAAAAATGATTAGGCCTAGGCTCTCTGGCCTGTGGGATGTTAGGGGGTGGGGGTGGGGTAGAACTTGCTATCTGATTCCAAAGAAGTGCTGAGAATATGACACTTGGTAAAAAGCAAGGTGAGCTCAACATTATTGTTCCCTGGCATGTCAGCTGACAGTTCTACAAAGGGTCCTCTTTTAGCTGAACAGGATTAGTGATGGCCTTAGTCTGGGGCATCTCCACTCCTAATTTCAGCCTCCTCAAGGGGCTTCATTCTGGTAAATTGCCAGTCTGGAAGTTTGAGCAGGTAACTTCTCTGCTGCATCTCATTCATTTTTTCAAGTATTTACTGAGGGCCCCTTATGGATTGTACACTAGGGATATGGTAAGCAGACAACTCTATTTCCCAGAGCTTGCACATCAGTAAGAATGCCTGGAAGTGGATCAGGTACCCTGCTACCCACGCCTTCATCCCGGGAATACACTGTCAAAGAGGAGCCTGTATGTGCAAGTATTCCCTGAGTGAGTCTCAGCAAGATTTGAAGTTTTGCTGCCGTGGAGATGAGGGCCTTGAGGGCTGGCAAGGTCCCTTGAAGCCAATGCAGAACAAAGAAGACTGGAGCTGGAATTTGCGGAGCATGATAGGACAAACATTTACTTAACTTTTTTTTAAGTGCGAGAAGGTCTTAGTAATTACATATATTAATCTCATTTAATCTTCATGATAACCTTCTGAAATTCGGTGCCATTATTTATTTCTGTTCTGTAAGTCAGTGAACAAGTACAGAGAAGTAAGTAACTTGCCCAGGTTTACACGCTGATAATCTGGGACTTAAGTTGAAAACAGAACTCTTTACGTTCTTAGGGCCACTTGTTGAACAAAGAACCTAAAGCAGAGGGTGTTTGGGGTTCCTGTGAAGAGGCCAATTTTCTGGCAGGTGAGACTGTAAGGAAGCCAGCTTTGTGAAACCCTTGGGAAGACCTCCAAAAGGCAGTGACATGGAAGAGTTTTTAGGAAGATAAATGTGGCCAGGTTGCAGAATGAGTCGTTAGAGCGCCTTGTGGTCGGCCACCAGTCTCCCTCCAGTTCTGTTTCCTTACTCTGGGAAGGAGCGCGGTGAGGTGGGTTTGCGGGCTGTTTCTGCAAGGGCGGCTCCGGTGTCGGGCTGAACCCCGGAGCTCTGGGCCGGGGAGGAAGCACCGAGATGAAGCCGCTCCCGCCTTCCTAGAGAGGAGACCACAGTGTTCTGACCGTGGCGCGGGCTGCTGACGTCACGCCAGCGCGGAGGGGATTGGCTGCGAGCCGCCCAGGGGCGCCCCGACGCCCGAGTGCCGCCAGGTGTAGCGGGAGGCCCTCGGGAAGGACCGTGTGTGTCGAGTGGGCGTGCTGGACTGCCACGGGCTGGTCTCGGAGCCGGAGTCGGGGCCGGCCGGCCGGCCGCAGCGCCTCTTCCCGGAGCGCGGGAAACTGGAGCGAGGGGTCGGAGCCACCTGGCCCTGAAGAGGGAAGGGAGAAACTTGTTCGAGAGCTCTGGTCTGGGAGTCGGGAGACCTGGGTTCCATTTGTATGTACTTGAGGAAGCGAACTTCTGATTGCTTCAGTTCTCTGATTTCCAGAAGCAAATGCTATTCCTTGCTTTGCCACTTGACAAAGTTGCGCGGGTTGAATGACTATATGTGAGAGTTACCAACTTCCTTTAAGCTTTTATTCTCCTCTAATAGTAACAGTACTTTAACAGCTGATACTACTTATTGAAGGCATTTTTCTAAATACTTCCCATGTATTATTCATGCATCATCACAACCCTATGAAGCAGTTATTATTTACGCCATGTAACATTTGAAAAACGACCTCAGAAAGGTTAAATAACTTACCCAAGATCACTTGGCTCATAAATCTAGAGCAGGGATTCAAACCCAGGGAGTCCTGGCCCCAGAGCCCATGCCATAAGACAAAATGTAATCAGAGCATCAAAACAATGGGAAGTTGTACAGTACAGCCACATAAAGTTCTTTGAGAATGTTGAGGAGAAAGGGTCTTGCAAGTCAAGAAAAATTATCCATGTGGAGTGGCTCACATTTGAGCTGAATATTAAAGTTGAGTAAGTTTGAAAATAAGTAGTTTGTTCAGTGTCAAATAGGGGGTGCCAGTGTATTGGGATGGATTAGACTGGTTGCCAACCTTTTAATAGTGTTCTTTCCTTTCCGTTCAGAGGGAGTTCTTAAAAGCTTTCCTCCTAAGAGGGGTCCTTAACATCTTCCAAAAGACTCCCCCTGTCCTTTCTTGGAGATTCTGCTTCACATAGATGCGGTCTTATTTTCCTGAAATTCCTCTGCCTCTGATTGTAAGATAACTGGAAAGGAGTTTCTGTAATGTTGACTCAGCCTGTTCTCAGAAAGCTGACCTCACTGTTTGACACATAGTACCTGCGCAGTTAGTATTTTTCAGATAAATGAATAACCATCCTCAATCAAAGATGGACTGGACTTAAGGCTTTTGCTCTTTTCCCATGTGTTTTTAGAATCAAAGGATCACAGAATGTTGGTACTAGCTTTCCACTTCCATTTCACAGATAGAAAACAAATCACAGATAAGACCAAGTGACTAGCTTTAGGTCATTGAACACGTTAGTGGCGAAGCCCAGACTCGAATCCAGACTTCTTGACTCAGGCCAGTGTTTGTTCTAATGTCCTCTACCGTAGCTCCAGTTTTTGATTTTTGAAGTCAATGGCTTTTCCAGTTGGTTTGGGGAGGCCTTTGGCTCCAACTTTATCTTTTTTTTTTTTTAATTTATTCTTTTTAAAGATTTTATTTATTAATTTGACAGAGACAGCGAGAGAGGGAACACAAGCAGGGGGAGTGGGAGAGGGAGAAGCAGGCCCCCCGCGGAGCAGGGAGCCCGATGTGGGGCTCGATCCCAGGACCCTGGAATCATGACCTGAGCCGAAGGCAGATGCCTAATGACTGAGCCACCCAGGCGCCCCTCCAACTTTATCACTTGGGGAGGAAATTTCACCCCAGGATAGTCCTTAGGAGCACCTGCCTCCTTTGTGCATTGTCAGGTCTCTTGGAAGACAACCCACTCACTGATTTTTGTCATTGGTGATACTTTTTTTTTCAGATTTATTTGAGAGAGCGCATGTGGGAGGGGCAGAGGGAGAGGGATTGAGTCTTAAGCAGACTCTGGGCTGAGCTTGGAGCCCAATGTGGGGCTTGATCTCAGCACTCTGAGATCACAACCTGAGCCGAAACCAAGACTCAACCACTTACCCAACTGCACCACCCAGGCGCCCCATGGGTGATACTCTTTTAAGAAAATAATGATATTCTTCATTCAGACTTAAAATCATTATTTGGTTAGGGATTGGCTATTTCTGAGTTCCTCTGAATTCAGAATAGGAAGGAAGTAGGCTGACAATTTATAGGTGCTTTTTTTCTCCTCCCTCCATGCCTCAGATTCCTGCCTTTCCTTGAGAGAAGCCCCCAGGAGACAAACCAGTATTGCTTGTGTTCCTCACAGCTTATCTCTGGGTAAGTGAAATCTAACTAGAGCGCCCAAGATGGGTTGTTACGGGGGTGCTCATTCTGAAGTGGTGGCAGACTTATAGTGGGACTCACCAGTGACCACTACACCTAAACCCTGCAGAATGAAAACACAGAACCACCCAGAAATAGCCCCACCTTATTAAAATCAGAGTGAGTGTGGCCCATTGTGGAAGCAGGCAACAGAGTAACTGGCTATAGGGCAGATCAGAGAATGTACTAATTTTATATCACATGTACTTAAACTGTAGCAAGAACAGCTACCCCCTGTGCAGTTATCTGGTAGCTGGTCACTGAACTGCTAACTCTAATGCCTAATGATGTA
Source organism: Neomonachus schauinslandi (assembly GCF_002201575.2). Classification (NCBI taxonomy): domain Eukaryota; kingdom Metazoa; phylum Chordata; class Mammalia; order Carnivora; family Phocidae; genus Neomonachus; species Neomonachus schauinslandi. The sequence goes on along the minus strand of NC_058403.1, from coordinate 200,391,650 downwards.
GCCGTCAGATGTGGGAAAACTGGGAGGAAATTACTGGACAACCCATCGCAAAAGTGGTTTCAGTGTTTCCTCAGAGAATATGAATGCACTCCTGGCTCTGTTGGAACAAGAGCCTAAGTAAGAGCAACTTCATTGTTACTGGGCATCAGAAGGCAACATGGAGCTTGGGGATCTGTTAAATTCAGTAAGAATAGTACTGTATGAACTGGATTCTTAGGCTATGGAAATTCTATGAATAGATTGTGACCATTTATGGCCTGAAGAATTCAGTCTAGTTTAATACGTATGCATAATATATGTACATGTGTGTCTGTGTATGTGTGTATGCATTGAGAGATGCCTAGAAGAAAAGGTCATCAAAAAACCAACTGTATTTTCACTGGGTGGTAGGATTTCAAGTAATTTCCTTTGTGGACTGACTGTTTTTTAGAATGAGTATGCATTTTTTGTATGGTTAAAAAAAAAAAAACTTTTTGAGACAATAAAAATGAAGGAAATAAAAGTGTGGTTAGAGTTTTGGTTTTATGTTTAGCTATTTAAACCACCTGGCATTAATTTTTGTATACAGAAATATCTATCCTGGAAGTTTATACATTAGATAGATGCATTCAGGAAAAATATTCAATATATTTAACAACCAGTGCAGTATAGTGCTGTCCAATCAGATCAGTCTCTGACTATAGATAATTTGTGCAGAGATACCAGTGTATACCAACTAACTCTTAGCCAGGGTAGATCCATATGTACCAACAAGAAATGATCTTGAAGACACATTCTTTAGTGGAACACAGAACCTACAGAACAATTTTATGTAGAGAGAATCAAATGGTATATGTATAAAAATCTGTGGAAAAAAGACCGAGTGAATATACTCCAAACTTAATAATGATAATCTCTGGGAAGGAAATGGGCTTGTATGGGTAGGGTGGGATGGTGATAAAAAAATGACTAATTTATCCTATATCCTTCTGTATTATCTAAATATTATAATGTGAGGATCTATTCATGTGTAACGTGTCAGTGTCTCCAGCACCATCCAGGGAAGATGTTGCTGATGTGTGGCACCTGAATATCTGTTCTCAGATTCTCTGTGCCTTTATTCAGAGCATCAGGGTTTCAAAGTCTGATGCCACTAAGATCATCTAAGTATTTCTCTTTCTTCAGTTCTAACATGACAATGATTTGGTTCCCATATAGTTTTTCTGTAGTAGAGAGAATGTGTCAACCAGCTGGACATTGAGCATATAAATTTTTCATTGTAGATCAGTAAAGTGACTGTTTTCTACATCATTTTGTGAATTTGATAGTGTACATCAGATTCTGAAGCACTTCATTAGTGTCAAAGGTGAGGGCCAGATTCTGGACCATGATGCTATAGTCAAGTTACTGTCCAATGGGAATCTCTTCCCCAAGGACCACCCCATCCTATTTTTCCTCTAAACAAAACAATGATATTTTACTTTCTTTCAGTAAGCAGGGCTCTAGTTTTCAAACCTAAAGGTCTTCCAGTTGGACGCAGAGGGGAGTGCTACAGATGCTGAATGTTTTGGAGAGAGAAGTCCAAAGAGACACTTATCAAGGTAAGTGAATAGGAAGGATTGGTGTGATGGACCTAGTAAAAATTACAGCCTGGATAACCTTTTTTTTTTTTTTTAATTATTTTTAGAGACGGGGGAGGGCAGAGGGAGAGAGAGAATCTGAAGCAGACTCCCTCTATGGGGTCTGGGAGGGAGCCCGACATGGGGCTTGATCCCAGGACCCTGAGATCATGACCTGAGTTAGAGTCAGGGTGCCTGGGTGGCTCAGTTGGTTGGGCGACTGCCTTCGGCTTGGGTCATGGTTCCGGGGTCCTGGGATTGAGCCCTGCGTTGGGCTCCCTGCTTGGCGGGAAGCCTGCTTCTCCCTCTTCACTCCCCCTGCTTGTGTCCCCTCTCTTGCCGTCTCTCTCTGTCTGTCAATTAAATAAATGAATAAAATCTTAAAAAAATAATAAAAAATAAAACCAAGAGTTGGACATTTAACCTACTGAGCCACCCAGGAGCCCCTCCTTTGAAATCTTAAAGAGAAACTCTAATTGGCACTAAACAATGATACAAGCTTGTACTTTCTCAAGCAGCACAAGCAATATATTGCTTACAGGCAACCTAAGGAAATATAATTACTCTTCACCTAGTTTTTGAGGAGTAGAGACTGTGGGTAGGTAGGTAGTTTTCCCTAACACTAATTTACCCAAGATTGGTATACTTATCCCTTTTACATTCTACTATTTATCACTCTGGATGATTCTAAATTACCTGGATTCGTTTTTAGTATTTAAGTGTTCCAGAATCAATCATGATAGAGAATTTTATAGATTTCCCAATATGTGTCATTACTTCATCTCTTTTTCCTATTATCTAATCTTTTCTCCAGGTCATTATGATTTATCTCAATTACTGAGAAGAGGATAAAATCAAGATTCCACAATGCAGGTCCCCTGTTCTGCACAGAGGACATTTTCCTTTTAGATTTTTTTTCCCCCCCCCGCAGACAAGATGACCAAGTCTGATTCAACAGTGTTAAATGACTTGTGGAAGATGTGCAGGGTCAGAGAACCTGGTCATCTGGGTTTGCGTTTGGAGAAGGTAAAGACGCATGCTGAAGAAGGAAGAGAAGGGGTATCCTGCAGGAATGCCCAAGGGGATGGTACATGCACACGTATACCCAAAGCTTTCCTAGGACAGAGTTACTGTAACCATAATCATCTTTGAGAACGTTCCTTGTAAGTGTCATGAATTTGAGAGTTTCCTCTAAACCTGAACCTACTGGACAGACGTTCCTTGTGTTACAGGCAGCATGAGTTCCAGCCAGATTTCACTACAAATGAACTCTCAGAGACTTCACATGCAGAAGAAACCTTCAAAGTGTAGTGAATGTGGGAAGTTCTTTACTCAGAGATCATCTCTTACCCAGCATCAGAGGATTCACACAGGAGAGAAGCCCTATGTATGTAGTGAATGTGGAACTTGTTTCCGTAAACAGTCAAATCTTACTCAGCATTTGAGGATTCACACAGGAGAGAAACCTTATAAATGTAATGAATGCGAGAAAGCCTTTCAAACAAAAGCAATCCTTGTCCAGCATCTGAGAATTCATACTGGAGAGAAACCCTATAAGTGCACTGAATGTGGCAAAGCCTTTTGTCAGAGTCCATCCCTTATCAAACACCTGCGAATTCATACTGGAGAGAAACCGTATAAATGCACTGAATGTGGCAAAGCCTTTAGTCAAAGCATTTGCCTTTCCCGTCACCAGAGAAGTCACTCCGGAGATAAACCTTATAAGTGTAATGAATGTGGGAAAGCCTTTAATCAGAGCGCATGCCTCATGCAGCATCAGAGAATTCATTCAGGAGAGAAGCCTTACACATGTACTGAATGTGGTAAAGCCTTCACTCAGAACTCCTCCCTTGTTGAACATGCGAGAACTCACACTGGAGAGAAACTCTACAAGTGTAGTGAGTGTGAAAAAACTTTCCGCAAACAAGCACACCTTAGTGAACATTACAGAATTCATACCGGAGAAAAACCTTATGAATGTGTTGAATGTGGGAAATCCTTCAGGCACAGCTCAGCACTTGTTCGACATCAGAGGCTTCATGCTGGAGAATAAAACTTGGGATATAACCAGTGTGGAAAGATTTGTATGAAAATGCCATTTCCCCCCCCTTTCCAAAATTCTTAGGAGTTTAAGACTCAGTCTTCAGCTGGGATGAATGTTCTGTATGTTGAGCAAGATGCAATGTGTCCTGAAAGTTAAGAAAATAGATTCAGAACTAGATAGTCTTGAGTTTGGGGACTTCTCTGCCACTTAATGGGAGTAAGACCAGATCCTCTCTCAGCCTGTTTTCCCCATCCTCCTCAGAAGAATGATGAGGATACTTACTAGGGTTGTCCTGAGAATAAAATGAGTTGTATGTAATAAATAACTGCCATTAATTGGTTTTGAGTTATAGATGTTCCAAACATATATAAATCTAGCTACTGAAAACAAGCAAAGTTCAGCATTAGTTTTTGGTTCTCAATGTGTTTAGGAACTTTTTTTTTAAAGAACGTTCTTGAAATTGGGCTATGATTTCATCCTTAATCTACAGAAAGTTATTTAAACTATGTCTAGATTTATTTATTTTTTATTTTTTTTATTTTTTAAAGATTTTATTTATTTATTTGAGAGAGAATGAGAGAGAGCACATGAGAGGGGTGAGGGTCAGAGGGAGAAGCAGACTCCCTACCGAGCAGGGAGCCCGATGTGGGACTCGATCCAGGGACTCCAGGATCATGACCTGAGCCGAAGGCAGCCGCTCAACCAACTGAGCCACCCAGGCGCCCTAAACTATGTCTAGATTTAAATAGAACACAATTTAAGACCAGTTTATCCTTGAGAAAATTCAGATTTAATCAGAGAAAAAAGAAATTATTGGGATTTCAGTGGACATTGTGAAGTGTACTTCTGGGTACCCCGAAGAGCTTTTTTAGATTTTGATACCTCCAACTGTTGGATCTTACTTCACTTCAAGCTCTAGACCTCTTTTCCATGAAAAGGGAAGCCTCGCTGACACTAAATAAAAACTTGTGTTGTAGGACTTTTGTGTGTTTGTGTTGCGGAGAGAAGGGGGGGGGTTGGTGAGGAGAAGTTATATGAAAATAAAGAGGGGTGGATATAGAAGAGAACATAAGCACGCTGATTAGTATGTGGCTGTACTTGTTTGGAATTTGTAACTAAACAAAGAAAATTTCACTTAAAATAGGGTTGGGAGGCCAGAGGGAGGAACTCACACATACCACACCTTGCAGCCCTTTGCAGAACCACCAGGAAGAGCCATACCTTGCATTCCTAACAAGAAGCCTACTTTACTAACCTCCAGCAGGAAGAAGGAAGATTATCTCCTTGCCTGGCAACAGCCCAGCCAATGAGATCGTCACAAGTCAGCCAATGAAAAGCCATTACGTTTCAAACTCCCAGTGTACTCCAATGCACATTTAGTTTATAACAACTCCTCCAAATTCCCCCTTTCCTCTGTAAAAGAGCAGTCCCCTCCTTTGTTCTGACTTGCCTATGGTTTTGTAGTAGCTTGTATGTCCTGAATTGCAACTGTCTACTATTCTCAAATATACCCATTATGCTGGTAAAATAATTGTCTTTTATTTTTAAGGTTGACAAATTCTAGAGCACAACACGAAAGGGGGCCTCTTAAGGGAGAAGGAGGGCAGGAGACATTGAATTCTCAGGTGTCAGCAAGTGGTACTACTGACCAACGACTTTCGGTTTATTCTTCTCATGTAACAAGAAGTCCAGAGGTTGGCAGTCCATGGCTGGTGCAGCAGCTCCTCGAGGCATGCTATCAGGATCCAAGTGCCTTGAATCTTTCCACTGTACCACCCAGAGAAAGGATCTGCCTCCCTTAGGCCAAAAAATGGCTCCAATACTCCTAGGTTTCATGTATGTGCTCCTGGATGTAGCAGGATGTAGCGAGAAGGACAAAGGTTTGTGCTTGCCAGATCTGCTTTCTTGTATCAAACACCTTTATTGTAGCTTTATTAAGCAGACTTCTATTTGTCTCTCTCTCTTTTATAGTGTTATTAACTACAGTCTCCATGTTATACATTAGATCCTCTCTTCTATCAAGATCCCTTCTTTTAGAAGCTCACTTGTACAAGATCCACTTTTATCTCTAAAATTGCCAGAGCTGTTATATGGCTACCTTTAGCAGGAGCTGGGGAAGTATTCTTAAATAGGCACATTATCATCTTCCTCCAAAGTGGGCTTCTGCTAATGAAGAAGATGCAACAGGCGATCTGTTTAATGACAAAATCCTCTGTAGCAATTATGTTAAATTTTTGAATTTTACTGATCTGGAAAAATGCTCAGAATATGTCATGTGAAAAGCAGGACAGAAAACATATGCAATATAATCTCAATTTTGTTTAAAAAATACATACCCCACAAGTGGGAGTTCCAAAATGTTAATAGTAGTTAATATCTACAGAGTTAGCCTCATGTCAAAGGGGTATTGATAGACAAAATTTTTATCATACTAAATTTTTTCTGAATTTTCTATAATGAACTTGTATTATCTTTAAATAGAAAAAAAAAGTGTCACTTTAAAAAACACCCCATATACTCTTAAGGGTGACTAAGTCCAAAATATTTACACTTACTCAGTTTCATCTTCATTGTCAAAAGAAAGGAGGCAACTGTTTTTGATTTGCTTTTGTGAGTTCTTTTTAACTGAGTCCTGCTTATTTATTTCACCTTCATTTGCCTTCCTCTTTTTTGAGCTTGCTGTTAAACCTGAATATTTTTCATCCGAGGAACGTTTGACTGGTTTTCGATACATGATTCTTCCATCAACTATAGCCGGTTCTTCATCTGCAGCAAAAACAAAGTTAAAGAACTTTCTTCTCTCATTTTGTCTTTATTAGAGACTCAAATGGCAAGAAGATCTCAGATGATAATGAAGGATGTTCTAAGTCAATTCAGTCTAGTCTTCTCCACTGTTTCTAGCTACACCCACAAGACATGTAGTCCCTTAATAAAAACTCACTTCCTGAAGTACTCCATCATATTGCCAGTCCCCAAATAATTACAGTCAGGTTGTATTTTTAAGTATTATGAAAAGTGATTGTTTGGAACTCCAGGATTTTTCCTCAAAGCAATGTAATAAATATTCAGGAAAAATGAAAACTATACCATGTAGCATATCACGTTTCAGGGACTGATTAAATACACCTCTGTTGACTAGTTTGTAAAACTAACCACCTATTTTTTTTTTAACAGGATGTTTTTATTTAAATTTGTACTTAATCCTCATAACAACCCAGTAAGGTAGGTACCATTATAGTCCCCACTGACTGATGAGGTAGCTGAGGCTGGGAGGTGAAATGACTTGTTCAAGATCATGTATCTGGTCCGTGTTAAAACCAAAGTTTGAACCTAGGACTGTCTCCTTCAAACATACCATACTATTACATAAGACAATTTCATATTCCAGGCTCCCTACACTGCTAGAAAAACCAGATTACTTTCAGACATACCTGCTTTGGCAGCCTTTATTTCTGCTTTAATTTTCATGACTTCTTCAACTGACAGGTCTCCCTTTTTTAAAACCACCACTTGGGGCTGTTCATCTTCTTTGTCACTGTGATCACCATCTTCATCTGGGAGCTGAGGCTGGATTCTCTAGGAGAAAACACAAACACAATATGGAGGCTGCTGACCTTGAACCAAATACAACTGTTGTCTCTGTAAGACACTGTGATGACTAAGTGACAAGGGTAACTTGATTCACTAAATATATTTGGCAAAGAATTTTCAAGTAACTCTTAAGGGCCTAACCTTGCCACAATCGGGAAGAGGTCTACCTGCCAGTTACCCTGCAGTGCCGACCCAAAGGGATTCATTTCTTTCTCAGCAGGACCCCAGCCTGCAGTTCCCAGGGTCAGGGGCCTCTGCTTCATGGACCGCCAGCATGCCCAGCCTCCTCAGGGCATGCTGAACTGCATCTGTTCTCTCTGCTCTTCATCAACTGTTTTCACTTCCATCGCCTCTCAAAGCCTGACAAAAAAAAAATAATCAACTCCAAAGTACCAAAAGCAGCAAGTAAAAGGTAGTCTTTTTCCCACTTCTGATGATCTCTCCTCCCTTCCAATGGCTTCAGTTTGGTGGGCATCCTATCAGCTGTTTTCTAAGTGTATAAAAACATGGAAGTATAGAAACCATTCTGTATACAAACAGGATACTGTACATCGTACTATGTGACTTGCTTTCTTTTCTCTATGAAAGTTCCCAAACATAAGAAAGTATAGAGAACACCAACACAAACCAAGTATTCCATATATACGTGTAACAAGTGGTAACCTTTGGCCAGTTGATTCAGAGTTTCAAAAAATGTCAGATACTATAAAAGTCCCTCTCCAACTTTTTTACTCAAAAAGTATCTTTGTATAATACCTTGGAATTATCTATTAATTTGGAATTATCTATTTTAAAGATTTTGTTTAAGGATTTTATTTGTCAGAGAGAGAGAGCGAGCACACAGCAGGGGGCGCGGCAGGCAGAGGGAGAAGCAGACTCCCTGCTGAGCAAGGAGCCCAACGCGGAACTCGATCCCAGGACCTTGGGGATCATGACCTGAACTGAAGGTGGACGCTTAACCCCGAATGAGCCACACAGGCGTCCCTGGAATTATCTATTTTAAAAATCACTGCCTAGTATTTAACGGTATATGTGGTCATCTCATGGTTTATTTGGCCAGTACCCTGTAAAAATTTTGGTTGTTTCTAGTTTTTTTCCACTATGCACATATTTTTGTTTACTTTTTTCTACTGTGTACTTGTTTTTGTTCACTTTCGTGAACTCGTATGTAAGATAAATTCCTGGATGTGGAATTGCTGGGTTGAAAGGCAGTATACCCACCACACATTATTCAAATAACTTTTTACTCCACCTCTCACAAAGCCTTCCTTGTCTCCCAAACAGGGCAACAGAGCCCTCCAGGATCTGGCCCACGAACACAGCTTTATCCTATACCACACTCATGACCTCTGGACTCCAGCCAGGTTGGAGGATTGCAGATCCCTGAACATATTAGCTCCTTTGCCTCCCTTGTCTCTGAACAAGTTCCCAGTGCCTAGAAAGCCCCACTGCCCCTGGTCCACACCTACTCTAGCTGCCTTCTAAGACTTAGATTCTTTAGAAGTACTTTCCTAATGTCGCCTCATCTTCTTTCTCACACTGTGCATAGCTCATAGGGAGCCTGTACCATACTGAGTTATCCATATTTTTCTATCTGGTTCCACTAGGTAGCTCCTTTGAAGTACTATGTGTTTCATCTCTGTACCTAGAGGCACAGAGCCTGGCAAACATCAGGGCCTCAAGGAGTATTTGTTGATCTATTCATGAATGATTAATGGCATGAAAAATGATGAACTACCTAAAGCCCTGGCTGGCAAGTCACTCACAGGCACATTCATTCATTTTGTCTTAATCACTTGACACAAGTGCATTCTCTTTAATAATATCCATGTTAGTTCACTGATTACTCATTAGTTTTGCCTATTTTTTTCCCAATAAGACGAAGATTCCAATAAGTGACCACAAACTAGTAGGTAATTATAAGTAATTTTCACCAAGGAAATGGGAAAGTGAAATAAAATAATTCCTGGGGCGCCTGGCTGGCTCAGTTGGTTGGTAGAGCATGTGACTCTTGGGGTTGTGAGTTCAAGCCCCACAATGGGTGTAGAGATTACTTAAAAATAAAATCTTAAAAAAAAAAAATTCCTGGTGTTCATTAGCTTAAGAATCATTAGTTCTGATTCTTTTTGTTTATACGACTGCCCGGAAAATAAGAAATAGTCAAAGAAACAGTGGCTGCTCAAAGCCACTCCTGAATTAACTCTCAAGAAGGTGAATAAGGTAATTTAGCTCAATTATATAATGATTTCCCATGAAACACTTCTTTTTGTTAACACATCACTAGAACGATGGTTATACTGCCAACCCGATTAAGAGTGCAGCTGGTTTCTCAAACATAGAAACACAGAGTATCCCTCTACGGAAGTCTCTTAAGTCAGTCAGTCTAAATCATTAGTATGAATTGGAAAGCATCTGTCCCCACCCCAAGTTCTTCTAAAACAGCATTCCAAGCTAGAATCTTCAAGGTGTTAATTATGTACACATGATCATCACAAGGACCTCAAGCAAACTATAAAATTAGGTCTCATATTCTCATTGCTAAATCCGTGTCTCTTTCCTCAAATCTCATCCTCTTTGTCATTATCACTGTTTTTGGTCCTGGGGGAATCCGTCACTCCCTGATCATGTTATCTCTAACCAAAAATGGCTCCTTGTTGCCTACTGAACGGGCCATGTGGCCTCCCCTCCAACAATTCCTCAATCACCTCTACATACAGTCCATGACTCATCATCTTTTTTTTTTTCTTTTTAAGATTTTGTTTTTAAGCAATCTGTAACACCCTATGTGGAGCTCAAACCTACAACCCTGAGATGAAGAGTCACATGTTCCACTGACTGAGCCTGCCAGGCGCCCCGTTGACTCACCATCTTTACACCTTTATCCACCTTTCCTTCCATCTCTACCCGCTGTCCTACCCATGCTCAAGATTCTAAGTATCCCTTCGTCCATGAAGCCTTGCCTGATAAGCACAGTCAATACAAATGGTCACCTACTACCTGGTGCCAGGCACTGTGCCAGGTGCTGGGAAAATACAGAAAGATTAAGATACTTAGTTTGATTTAGTGGTGGTGATACACAGGAGAGCAAGTAGTTGCAATGCAAAATGATGAATATCTCAGATATGGACAAAGTGAAGAGAAAAACAAGAGGAAAAGTAATTGGAGGAGTTGTGAAGAGGTTCACAGAGGTGTAACCTGTGAAGGCAGAGATCAGGCAGGCAGGAAGGTTATAAAAGAATATGGTATTTTGGAGATCCATCTCTTTGTCCCTTCAAAGCCTGGCACAATGCCTGGATTTAGCACATACACACTGGATTGAGTAATTTCACACAAGTCAATCTTGTTTCCTTTCCTAAGCTCTAAGTGACGTGAGGAGTGGGTATTAGTGAAAGTACTAGACATAGAGTGCTAAATGAAGTCTTTATTTCTCCACACAATCCCTAAGCGTAACAGTCTCTTCCTATTGAAAGAAGCAGGGCAGGTTTTGGTGTGAACCAGTTAGCCCCTGGGAGGGCTCAGACTGATTCCCACTGATTCTCATCTCTAAACTATTCAGGTGTTGTTCTTTCCTGAAGCTCTTCTTCTATTTAGATCCAGGATATTCTTAAACAAGCTTTTTTTGGGGGGGCGGGGGGAGCGGTAAACAACAAAGCATAAAAATAGATCTAGGGCATTCTTCCGAAGATGCTCCAGACTCCAGGCCTAGGACATCAGGTCATTTGATCAAGTGGCCTCAGTTTCTTTATCTGGACAACGGGACTAAGCTACCACTCATCCTGCTAACTATAGGTTTTGGGATAAACAAATAAGACGAGAAAGGAAAGTGATCTTTCTTAACCATCTACCAAGGACGAAGCGCTCTACCGGCGTCAAGTCGTTTTCAAGAACACAAGAGCACTACGAAAAACGACAAATAGCTTCCTGGGCATACGAGGCTGTAGTTGTTTGAAGAGGACCAGCCTGGTGGCTGAGGCCCATCCAGATTCCCGACCGGGCGCAGGTGAGAGAGGGGACCCGTCAGTGCCTGGCCTCCAAGGCAGAAGCCGGAAGTGGCAGGGTAGCCCGCGTTTCTGAGGTAACGCGACTGGCCTGGGCTCACCTTGGTTTCCACGGTAGGCCCTTCCCTGTAGCCGACCTGCTCCTTGAAGCGAGCCAGGAACGCCGGCTCGGCTGGCCGCACGTACGAAACCTGGTTCCGCTTGCTCATAGCTGCTCCCGGGAAAGCCAGGTTTCCGGTGCCGCCTGGAAATGGTACATTGGCGACGGCGCCTACTCGTGACGTCACGTCGCCCCCGTCCCCTAACCAGAGGCCGGGCAACATGGCGGCCTCCTTGCTGGCGTCAACGTCCGACCCGAGCGCCAAATTCAAATTTGCGGCCATCTTGAGCGTGCGGAATCCCGGCGCGCCGCGCGGCTGGAGGTGGGGGTATCCGCTGCCTTGGTTTTGGGATCCGGGGGTGAGGGCGCCATGGCGCCCGGCTGCAAAAGTAAGTAAGGAGCCCCGGCTTCGTGACCCCGTCCCCGTCCCCAAATACAGCAGTGAAGGGCGGCCCTCCTCGCCCAGAGTTCCCGACTGGGCTTGAAGGGCAGGAGTGGACTGAGCGGCGCCGGGCGTTTGGGACCTCTCTGTCCCTCACACAGACAATACGCGGCTGCAACAGCTGTCTTCCCTTCTATCTGTGTATTGGGCGTGCGCCACGAGCCAGGCACAGTTCTAGGCGCTTGGGCTGAGCAGTGAACCGGAGAGCCCAATCCTCCAGGAGCTTGGCGCCCAGCAGCCTGCTGGTTTCTTCCTTCCGGTTCTCTGTTCTGCGACTGGGGCTGCCTCTACGTACCCTTGCCTGAGGTTCTCACCTCCTTCTGACTCTCACCACCTTCTGCGTATTTCCACATTACTGACTATCCTGAAGGGGAGAACTTACTCATGTTCCAAGCACGTCTTTCTCTTCTGGAGGGCCTGCTGTAGAATCTCTTTAGATAAGCCCTGGGTTATCACAAATCCCTATTTTCTTCTCAAGGGGACCCGTTCGGTTTCTTCCTGTTTTCTTGGAGAGGAGCACTGCCAGTTTTTGCTTTTGTTAAACCCTCCAGTTTTCACTAATTTCTTGGTCCTTTGCCGTTCTTGTGTACGTGCCCCATCTCTTACATTGCCTAATCCTAAAACAAGGAGTCTTGTTTTTTAAAGCTGATTTTGAGCTAATTCGATACATCTCGGTGAATTAGGTATAAATGGCAATGAGGAGAGGCCTATGTTAGAAGATTGGAGAAACTGAAGTTTTGGGCTTTGACGAGACTTCCAACAACGTTAATCCTTCAAGCTGTCAATTGTAATTGTCTTCTGATGTCTTTGTTGTTTCCTGAACTTTCTGGGTCATCACACCATTCACTGCCTACTCATCGTGCTCTTTTTCCGTCTAAAATGTTTCTCTCTGTCGCCATTTTTTCAGGATTCAGGGAATAGTAGCACACAAATTGGTACGTTTTTGGACTGAAATGTTCGTTGGGCTTCCTGCACAACCACAGTATTTGTTCCGTAAATCTGGACACAAACAAGACAATTGATACGTGTGATATAATTAGAGCATCTGCTTACATAGTGGAAAGTGACGTATGTCACTGTCTATTAAAGGACTCTGTCCTGTCTGTGTACATCACTTTCTAGAAGTGATGGGAACAAGGATATTGACAACTCCCCTGTGTGAAAATGGTGATTTCCATGGGGAACTCTTCTGTTCCTTGTAGTCTGTTAGCAACCTTGAGGTTGATGACATCCCGGGTTCGAGCTCCTTGCATCCCAGTGGTCCAGAGATCTGGAGCATGAATTGGGGAACTCATCCAGTGCTGTCCACAACTTTTGTGCCGATGAAGGTTATTTTTTGTGACACCATTAGCAACATGGGTTGCTGACTGAAATCAGAGAAATGAGAATGTGAAGTACAATCCCAATGAAACTGAGTTTAAGATTCCCTTTCTGAACTTAATCATATTTGGTCAAATGATCCATAGGTATTTATCTGGACTGCAGAATAAAGTATCTTATGGGTTGGTTGGTTGGTTTGTTTTACAGCAGGAAGACTGATTTAAAAAAGATTTACTGTTTTGTTGAGGATTAATATATATACAGCAAAGGACACAAATCTTAAGACTACTATGTGATAAATTTTTACATAAGAATACAGTTGTCACTGCCACCAAGATCAAGAATGGTTCCTATGCCCCAGAAAGTTCCCTGTGATCCTTCCTAGTTGACAACTACACTGTTAACTACAGTGTAGTTAACAACTACACTGATTTCTATCACCATTGACTAGTTTTGCCTATCCTTGAACTTCATGTAAATGGTACAGTATTTATTCTTTTTGTTCTGGCTTTTTACTGAACATTATGTCTGAGCACTGTTTATCTGTTGTCTGTGGCAGCAGTTAATTCTCTTACATTGCCATTTAGTGTTCCATCCTGTCAGTATGCCACAATTTGTTTATTCTTTTGATGTACATTTGGGTTTCTAGGTGGGCTATTATGAATAAAGGTGCTGTAAGTATTCTTCAACATATTTTAAGGTAGATGTATTGAGGACCTCAGAGCTAAAAGAATTTTAGTGAGTGCCTACGAGGGACCCTTGTTGTGTCAACCTTTGACGGCAGCCATGTGATAAATTTTTATATTCTGTTTATTTATTTTAAAGATTGAATTTATTTGAGAGAGAGGAGAGACAGAGATAGCCACAGAGATAACGAGAGAGAGAGCATGAACGGGGAGGAAAAGGAGAAGCAGGCTTCCCGCTGAGCAGGGAGCCCGGCGTGGGACTCGATCCCAGGACCCTGGGACCATGACCTGAGCCAAAGGCAGACGCTTAATGACTGAGCCACCCAGATGCCCCCAAATTTTTATATTCTGTTTAAACTTTGCTTAAGATACAGCACACTGAGGTGGTTAAGAATGTGCGCTCTGGATCCTGAATGCCTGGGTTCACATGGCAGCATTTCTCAGTGACAGCATTGCCTCAGAACTCAATTAGGCTTAATGCCAGAACTATCTACCTCTGTGTAATTTTTTGTTTCACTTTATCTCACTATTGGCTTACTAACTTGGCTTTTTTCTTTTCTTTAATAAACATTTCATTTTGGAGTAATTTTAGGTGTACAGAAAAGTTGTAACAGGTGTTCCTCCAGCATCTCAACTTGACTAGACCACCAGACACTATATGGACTCCCCTCCCTACACTTCAGACTTGAAACTCTAGGCAGTTGAGCTGGGGCAATTAAAGGGCTCACTGCCTTTGTTTCCCGCTCTCGGGGTCACTTTACTGTGCTGTCTGTTGTCCAGTGTCTGAAACTTGTTGACGTGTTTTTTCCCAGTTTCCTGGCTACATAAGACGGCAGTAAATCCAGTCTCTGTCTAGGCCTATTTCTGGTTCATCTTTACACGTAGGGTGTGGCCTTTCAGCCTCCCATCTGAAAGCATGGGCATTTAATAGGGCACTGAACCCCAAATTTTGCTCCTCTAATCTGTGAGTCTATTCAAAACTCTGCTCAAAATCTCAGCCTCTTAGCTGCAGCTTGCAGAATCAGTAATTTCCTCCTAGGGAAGAGCGGCCTCAGATGCTGTGCTCACACCTCTGGACTTCCATCCTCTCTTGGGTTTTGGCTCTGTATTTGCTGATTGCCTTGGCAGGTCTCCAGTGCCTCCAAGTAGATGTTTTTTATACTTTTTCTGCTTTTATAGTTGCTTTCAGGCAGGAGGGTTGGTCTGAAGTAAATTAGTCCTTTAGTTCTAGACTGTCCTAGTAAGGAAAGCCTCACTGTAATAAATTCAGTTTTATTCCAGGACAGAAAAAAGAAAAAATCTGTACTGAGGAGGCATAAAAAGTAGAAACAAGTTTAAAATCAGTCTATTGGCATGAAGGAGGGCCAAAACTACAATTTAGGGTAGTGTCATTTTTTTCCCCACTATGCTCCTGCCTAGCACCTCAAATCCTGATTTTATTACTAATGTTAACATGTATGGTGGCTTGAACCTTTCAATTTTAAGTAGTTAAAAAAAAAACAAACTGATGTGTAGTGTCTTCTGCCATCATCTTGAGGATTCATGGTTATGGTAGATGATAGTTGTCTTAGTCTGGGCTGCTCTAACAAAAATAACAAACTGGTGGCTTTTAAACAGTGGACATTTATTTCTCACAATTCTGGAGTCTGGAAAGTCTAAGATCATTGTGTCTGCATATTTGGTGTCTGGTGAGGGCCCACTTCCTCACTGAGTCACTCTTTTTGCTATAAACTCACATGGTGGAAGGGAAGAGCTGCCTAGGGTGTCATTTATAAGGACACCAGTGTCAATCACGAGGGCCCTGACTTCAAGACCTAATCACTTACCAGGGGCCCCCACCCTGGGGGTTAGGATTTCACCATACGAATTTTGGGGAGACAAAAACATTCATACCATAGCAGTGATAAAGAGATGACTTATTCATCATTTGTATAGAATTAAAGGTTGCCTGCTTTTAGTGTGGTACACTGCCTTTATTTTTTTTAACTTTTAAAGATTTTTTTTCATTTATTTATGAGACAGAGCGAACACGAGCTGGGGGAAGGGGCAGACGCAGAAGGAGAAGCAGACTCCCCGCTGAGCAGGGAACCTGACTCAGGGCTCCATCCCAGGACCCTGAGATCACGACCTGAGCCAAAAGCAGACGCTTAACCGACCAAGCCACCCAGGCGCCCCATAGCATGGTACAGTGCCTTTAGATAGCTGATGTGTAGATGCCTGTTTTGAACTGCCTCCCCCTACAACCTCCAAAACTGTCTGAATACTTGCCTGACCTATGCCTTTGTATTTTTTGCTTACCTTTTCTGCTGTCAGGATGTGTGACTCCTGCTCACATCATCTAATCTTCGTTTTCCTCTTTCCCCAGTTCTTCATAAGGATCAGACTTCAGCTTTTATCATATTATGGCATTCTCATTTTTTTTATTTTTGATAAAGGTACAGAGGGACTGTTTCTTTGCTGCCAACTCTTGTAGAAACTGTGAAGGGCAGGTGGGGAATTGGGTAATCTGGTCTATTTTCCACTTCACAGACGTTCATTTGCTTGAGGGTATAGAAAGGGTAGTTTCCAGAACAGTCGTTCTGTGGTGAAAATTTACTTTGAGCTTCTGTGCTATGAAATGAAGAATAGAAATAAACAATAGAAAGAATAGAAATTAAGTTTTGTTTTTTTTTTTACTAAGGTCTTAGTATTAGTTCATTCAAAGATATTTACTGAGTGTTCACTGTGTGTCAGGCACTGCTGTAGACAATGCTTTACAGTTAATTTGGAAGAGAAAGAGAGTAAATTAACATATATTATGATGGCAGTAAGTCCTTTGAGGGAAAGGCCAAGGAAAGGAGTTAGAGTGATAGACAGGTGGGTGGGTGGGGAGATAAGCTGGTGTTTCCCATAATGTGAGGTCATGGAATGCCTTACTGAGAAGACAATACTTAAGTAAATGCCCAAAGAAGTGTTCTAGGCAGAAGGTATAGCATGCGTAAAGGTCCCGAAGTGTGACTTGTTCTAGAAATAACAGGAAATCTAGTTTGGTTGTAGTGGAACAAGGACAAGGAGTGTAATAGGATATTACTCCACACTCCAAGGAGTTGTGGAGGTGGTCATAGGGGGAGGCAGGGGCACTAGATCATGTAGGTTCCTATACGGTGTTGTAAGAACTTTGCCTTTTACTCTGATTGAGATGGACAACCACTGCAGAGTTTTGAACAGAGAAGTGACTTGCTATGATACACACATATCCTTATTTTAATAGCTTTTAATTTTGCTATAATTTAAAGTTATAGAAAAATTGTGAGAGTAGTACAAGGAATTCTTGCATAATACCCTTTACCCATATTAACCACTCTCCATTTTGCCACATCTGCTTTATCATTCTCTCTCCCTCTTCCCTTATCCTCCCGATTGTGTGTGTGTATACATATTATTTTTTATGAGCCATTTGAGAGTAAAATGGGTACCTTTACCACGAAATACTTCAGTGAGTAATTTCTACGAATAGGTGTATTCTGTTGGTTAATCACATTGCAGTGATCAAAGTCAAGAAATTTTATATTGATATAGTACTGTTATCTAATCCACGGTCCATATTTTACTTTTATCTAGTGTCCCAATAATCTATTTTATAGTTGTTTTTCTGTAGAACCAGATCTCTCATTGCATTTAGTACTGATATCTGACATTTTTTTAACAGCTTGATGGAGATGTAAGTCAGATACTGTACAATTCACCTATATAAAGTGTAAAATGGTTTTTAATATATTCACAGATATGTGCAACTATCAGCATTGTCCATTAGAACATTTTCATCACCTCAAAAGAAATGTCATACCTTTAGCTCTCCTCCTTCCCACCTCTCTATCTCCCACCAGCCCTAAGTAACAACTACAATCTCTTCGTTATTCAGAGTGGCATAGTAAAGTCTCCAGCTGTTACTGTTGAATTGTCTATTTCTCCCTACTTTTCTGTCCATTTTCGCTTCGTGTATTTTGGTGATCTGGAATTAGGTGAATATATTTTTATATCTGTATTATCATCCTGAAGGATTGACCTTTGTATCATTATAAAATGTCCCTCTTTATCTCATTTACCTCTTTATCAGTGTTTTTTGGTGGTTTTTACAAATCTGTATTGTCTAATATCAGTGTAGCTACTCCAGCCTTCTTGTGGTTGCTGTTTGAGTGAGATATCTTTTTTTCATCGTTTACTTCCAGTGTATTCTTATCTTTGAATCTAAAGTGTGTTTCCTGTAGGTATTGTATAGTTGGAGCATGTTTTCTCAAGTAGTCTGTCAGTCTCTGCCTTTTAATTATTTAATCCATTCACATGTTATTGGTATAGTTGGATTTACATGTGCCATTTTACTTTTTGTTTTCTATGTGTCTCACATCTTTTGTGTTCCCCTGTTCCTCCTTTTCTGCTTTCTTTTTTGGATTTTTTTTTTATTAGTGGTTGCTCTAGGGTTTAACATGCTCATCTTACCAGAATCAGCTTCAGATTTATACTAGCTTAATTCCAGTGATACAAACATTACTCCTATGTAGTTCTATTCCTTCTCACCCCTTTTTTTGGATATATTGTTAAACATATTACATTTAATAATGTTATAAACCCAAAAGTACATTGCTATATTACTTTACCAACTTTAGTTACTTCCTCAGGCCAGTACAGCTTTGCTCCTTCCCACCTTGTATGTATATTACATTCCTATATATTGTAGACCCAACAATACATTATGTACATTTTATTTTATTTGCTTTTTTTAAGATTTTATTTTTTAAGTAATCTCTACAACCAATCTGGGGCTCAAACTCAAAACTCTGAGATCATGAGTCACGTGCTGTATCGACTGAGCCAGCCAGGCACCCCCATTATGTACATTTTATAGAAACAATACATTATGGGCATTCTAAAGCTTTAAAAATTAGTTAAGAGAAGAAAGGAAAAAATAGGCATTTCTACTATCTTTTATAATTACATAATCACCTTTCCCTGGTGCTCTTTGATTTCTCATATGGATTCAGATTACCAACTGGGATCACCTACTTTGAACCAGAAGGACTTCCTTTACCACCTTCTTGAAAGGTGGGTGGGCAAGCAGCAAATTCTCTTATTCCTTCTGGCCTCCATTGTTTATGCTGAGAAGTCAGCTGTTGATGTAATTGGGTTCTCTTGTAAGTAACAAGTTGTTTTTCTCTTGCTGCTTTCATGATTTTCTCCTTCTCTTGGGGCGCCTGGATGGCTCAGTCAGTTAAGCGTCTGCCATTGGCTCAGGTCATGATCCCAGAGTCCTGGGATGGAGCCCCTCGTTGGCTTCCTGCTCAGCAGGGAGTCTGCTTCTCCCTCTCCCTCTCCCCCACTCATGTTTGCTCTCTCAAATAAATAGATAAAATCTTTAATTAAAAAAAAAAGTTTTCCTTCTCTTTGATCTTCACCATTTTTACCATGATGTCTCTCTGTGGATTTCTGTGTTTATCCTCTGTGGAATTCATTGAACTTCCTGGAGTGTACATTATTTTTCAGTGAATTTGGAAAGTTTGGTAATTATATCTTTGAAATTTTTTCTGCTGTTTGTCTTTTTTCTTCTTCTGGTGCTCCCCATTACATGGATATTGGTGTGTTTCATGGTATCCCACATTTTTCTGAGGCTTGCTTCACTTTCCTTCATCTTTTTTTTCTGTCTGTTCCTTGGCTTGTATGGTCTCTGTTGATCTGTCTTTGAGCTTGCTTATTTTTTCTTCTGCCAGTTTACATACACTGTTGAGTCCTTCTAGTGAATTTTTATTTCAGTTATTGTACTTTTTGAACTGCAGAGTTTCAATTTTTCAAAATAATGTCTATCTCTATTCTCTATTTGGTGGGACATTGTCATTATACCTTTCTTTAATGCTTTAATTATGATTTCCTTCAGTTCTGTGAACATGTTTATAATGGTTATATTTGAAGTCTCCCAACATCTGGATGCTATCATAGGCAATTTCTGTTGCCAGCTTTTTTTCCCCTGCTTCATGGCTCATACTTTCCTGTTTCTTTGAATGCCTTGCATTTTTTTGTTGGATACTTGACATCTTAGATAATAAATTATAGCAACTTTGGATACTGGTCTCTACCCTCTGGGAGTTGTTATTTGCTTGTTTGTTTAATTACTGACTGGATCATTTTAGTGACATATCTTTCCCTTTCACAATGTTAAGCGTCTTGCTCCTCAGAGAAGTCCAGCTTTGGGTATGCCCTAGTTACCCTGATGGCAGTGGTTTTGGTGAGGATCTCTTTCTCTCTTTCCATGACCACACTTAGTTCTTAAACTTTAGGAATACAAGCTGATTGCCCTGTTTTGAACAATGCCTGAACATTGCCCACAAATTAATCTAATTAGATTCTTCCCCACCCCCCTTTTATGAAGGGGGGAGAGGTAGAGGGAGAGGAAAAGAGAGAATCTTAAGCAGCCTCCACGCTCAGCTAGGGCTTGATCTCACGACCCTGAGATCATGACCTGAGCCAAAACCAAGAGTCAGACACTTAACCAACTGAGCCACCCAGGCACCCCTGATTCTTGCCCCTTTGAAGGAAAAGTTTCTGAGGTCTGTGTTTGATACTTGTTTTGACCCCAGTAAAGCTGCTCCCAGCTGTCTGATGCCCCAGTTCTCTCCTGTAAATTAATAGGCCTGCGGTTTAGTTTGTACCTCCTAAAGGCCTCTCACCACAACCATCACTGTTCTTGAGTGTGTGAGTAGGCTTGAACTTCTCCATGCTCTGTTGGAAATGAGGTCAGCTCCTTTGGAGCAATCTGCTTTAGGTCTGTTTCTCCCCTGAGGCAAAATCTCTGAGCTTAGACTCTGGAGCTGGGGGTAGGGACAGTTACAGCCTTCTTTCTGAATGACACCTCTGCTCTAGTTGCTATTTGTTGGGGAGGAGAGAGAGTGTGTGTGTGTGTGTGTGTGTGTGTGTGTGTGTGTGTGTATGTGTGTAGCAGCTGGGGTCCCCTTGACTTGCCTCTCCTAGTGGAGAACCACTGCCTTGTGAGCCAGACCAGGGTGATCAGGGTCCCAGTGTTCTCAGTACCCTATATCCAAGGTATAGCCTCATTCCACGAGGCTAGGTGGGAAAAGGGAACCCCCACCTCTCAACCATATTTATTTAGGATTGAGCTTCAGCAACAGGCAGCTGGCTGGAGGCAGGATGAGAAACTGATAACCTGCTCCTGGGAAGAAAGCCCTCCCAATGGAAGCTGAGGGAAGGGGAGGAGGATCCCTGTGTTCCTGGCTGTGCAGTCTGGAGTAGAGTCGCCAGCTTGCTGAGCTGGAAGGGAGGGACCTTGGCTCAACTGCCATAGACTCTCACATTTGTTGTGGAATTTTCATAGATCTTGACTAGATGTTTTTTCATTTGGCTGTTTGCTTTATGGCTGTTTCTAGAGACTTTAAATGTTGTTTTTGTTTTGTTTTCTGTTTTTTATTTCACTAGTTTTACTGGGCAGTGGGTCACTGGAGTTCCTCATGTGGTCATGCTGGAAGTTGATCTCCGGGTTCTTTTTCAACAGAATCATTCTACCTTCTGGGTTGAGAATAGGTGGGATCCTGGGGATGAAGGAGTGAGAAAGAGAAGCAGGGAGACTGTTGTAATAATTCAAATGAGGGATGTTGCTGGCTTGATTCCATAGCAGTGGATTTGACCAGAAGTTGTAGGATTCTGGATGTATTTTGAAGGTAGAGCCAAAGATTGGCTAACAGGTTGTATATGAAGTATGAGAAAGAGAGGGGTCAGGGATAGCTCCAAGGTTTTTGGCCTGAGTAACTAGAAAGATGGAATTGTCAGGGCGCTTGGGTGGCACAGTCAGTTAAGTGTCTGACTCTTGGTTTCCGCTCAGGTCGTGATCTCAGGGTCCTCAGACTGAGCCCTGCATCAGGCTTCATGCTTAGCGAGGAGTCCATTTAAGACTTTCTCTCCCTCTCCCTCGGTCCCTCCCCCTTGCATGGTCTCTCTCTCTCTTGCTCTCTCTGAAATAAATAAATAAATCTTAAAAAAAGAAAAGAAAGAAAGATAGAGTTGTCCTTAATTGAGATGGAGAAGCATGTTTGGGGTGGGGGTTGGGTAATCAGGAGTTCAGTTTTGGACACGTTAAATTTGAGACATTGCCCATTGGGCATCCAACTGGATATGTCAAACAGGTAGTTAGATGTGAGAGTCTGGTGCTTAGGAGAGTGGTCCAGGGAGGTTTAAATTTGGGACTCATCAACATATACTTAGCATCTAAAACCATGAGCTTGGATGTCATCACCAACAGAGTAGATGCAGACAGAATAGAAGGAAGATCAAGCCTGGGCCCTGGAAGTCCTGATGTCAGGAGGTCAGGGAGCTGAGGAGACTGAGGAGTGTCAGCAACAGAAGACCAGGCTAGATAAGAATGAGATTTTTATAGTACAATTTTAAATGCCTGTAATAACTTCTTGTCTTTTTTTCTAGCTGAGTTACGCACTGTGACAAATTGTCAGTCTAACCAACCAAGGTAAGGAAAAAAATCTCGTTGATGAAACCAAAAGAATTAGGGATGTGGTATTCCTAAAACAACCATTTAGCGTAGTAAGGGGTACTTTTTTTCAGAATTAAGCTTGGTCCTCAGCTACCTGGAAATCTGGAAACATCACACTTCCTCCCCAACCCTCCCTCCATCCTCTCACCTTTTAGGCTAAAAGATGAAATCAGTAATATCATTCTCCCTTGGGGTGACTTATTTTATTACTGCTACTAAGAGGGAAATCAGACAAGGAGACATGCTTGGAGCTCCATGGAATCAACTCTCTTTGAGTTGATTTCAGATAAAAGCTTATGAAGATGAGTACCATGAAGTAAATCAGTAAAGTCATGTGAGACTTGGGGCTTTGTTGGGGAAACTCAGTATGGAAACATTAGAGGCAATATGAGACTCATCCTTTTTTAGTTTTCTCCAGTAAACTTAGGCTGGTACATTTCTTGTCTTTAGTAATGAAGGTGATGCCATCAAAGTTTTTGTGCGAATTCGTCCACCTACAGAAGGTTCTGGATCAGCTGATGGAGAGCAAAACTTATGCTTATCTGTGCTCTCCTCTACCACTCTCCGGCTTCACTCCAACCCTGAGCCCAAGACCTTCACATTTGATCATGTCGCAGACATGCACACCACTCAGGTAATGGTAGTTTTGGAAACTTAACTTTCCATTTGGATAAGATTCTGTTATTTGTGAGGATTTCATTTTTGGTCTCTTTAGTTTGATAGATTTCAGATAAGGACACTCAAACATTATGTAAATATTTTAGATTTAATATATTTTAAAATATTTTAAATTTAATTATTTTTCTTCCTTCATCACACTTTGTACCAGAATGACAAGCCTGCTTTACTTTCGCTCACCATCCAATGATGGAGATTAGTGGAGGTGTATTTTTCAGAGCCACTTGGATGATTGATAAGTACAGTTGAACTTCCTAGTTTAAGGAGAGGATCTTAATTGTGACTGCTATAACAAAAATATCAAAAACTGAGTGGCTTAAACAGCAAACATTTATTTCTCACTGTTCTGGAGGTTGGGAATTCTAAGATCCAGGCCAGAAGATCCAGTGTCTGGTAAGAACCTGCTTCCTGACTTGTAGACAGCTGTCTTCTCACTGTGGGGAAAGAGAGAAAGCAAATTCTCTCCTGTCTTTTAGAAGGGCACTACTCCCATCACAAGGGCTTTACACTCCTGATCTAATTATCTTCCAAAAGCCCCATCTCCAAATACCATCACACTGGGGATTAGGGTTTCAACATAAGAATTTTGGGGAGGACACAAAGATTCAGTCCATAGTAGAGAGTAGCAGGTTTATGATTGCTATGATGTCAGTAACTGCTTTTCTAATTAAGGACAATTTAGTTCAGATCTAGTCAGCACTATCCATTAGAACTTTCTGTAATGAGGGAAATATTCTATTATCTGTGCTGTCCATTACAGTAGCCTCTAGCCACATGTGGCTATTTAAGTTTGAATTTATTAAGATTAAATAAAATCTAAAATTTAGTTTCTCAGATACGCTAACTGCATGTGGCTATGGAGCACTTGAAATGTGGCTAATGCATCTAAGGACCTGACTTTATGTTTTATTTAATTTTAATTAATTTGAATTTAAATAGCTACATATGACTAATGGCTACTGGATATCACAGATCTTGATTATTCCCTTACATACATGGATATTTTTGGTGAGACATTTAGATCTTTTTATCTAGGACATGGCTGGTCAATGGAAATATAAAGTTAGTCACATATATAATTTAAAATTTTCTAGTACCCATGTTGAAAAAAAAGTTAGAAAAAACAGGTAGACGTAATTTTAATCCTATATTTTATTTAACCCAATATATGCAAAATATCATTTCCATGTATAATCAATATAAAGCAAATTATTAATGAGATATTTTCCATTCTTTTTATTCATGCTCAGTCTTCCAAACCTGGTGTATATTTTATACATAACAATACATCTCAAGTTGGACTAGCTACGTTTCAGGTGCTCAGTAGCCACATGTGGCTCATGGCTATGGTATTAGACAGTGTAGGTTTAGGAATTCTTGCACTGTTGATAAGATTGCATCTACTTATATGTAAAAATTAAAATAAAAATCAGGTATTGATTCTTTAGTATAAGCTGGTAAGAAAAGCACCAAAAAACATATAGAGCCACGTATTTGATGCTAATACCAGTATAATATTTGCGTGCAACGTGCTGAACAAAATTCTCTATAAATTGTAGATGTCAGCTTTAAATCTATAATTGTATATGAGATTAATGGACATAACTGTCTAATGTTTTATCCCATCTTAGATGTTTTAGCTTTTTTCTTTTTTTAAAGATTTTATTTATTTATTTGAGAGCGCGAGAGAGAGAGACAGCATGAGAGGGGAGAGGGTCAGAGGGAGAAGCAGGCTCCCCGCCGAGCCGGGAGCCCGATGCGGGACTCGATCCTAGGACTCCGGGATCATGACCCAAGCCGAAGGCAATCGCTTAACCAACTGAGCCACCCAGGCGCCCCTAGCTTTTTTTCTATAGTGATTGCAATGTTCATGTTATCACAGGGGTTGAAAAATCTAAGCATGTTATTTTTATTCTGTTTTAGAATCTGGTTTAGGAAAAATGTTTTCATTTCTATGAAATGTTAAAATGCTTGGTGCTTACATTTGTAGGAGTCCGTGTTCTCAGCTGTGGCCAAGGGCATTGTGGAATCTTGCATGAGCGGTTATAATGGTACCATCTTTGCATAGTAAGTTCCTAACTGGGTCCTTATACAAGGGTACAATAGTAAGTGCTTCTTACTATAGCTGCTGTAATCAATTACCCCAAACTTAGTGGCTTGAAACAATACAAATTTATTATTTTTCAGTTCTGTAAGTCCAGAGTCTGACACGAGTCTCACTGAGCTACAATAAAAGTGTTGGCAGGGCTGTGTTCCTTTCTGGAGGCTTTAGGGGAGAATTCCATTTCCTTGCCTTTTCCAGCTTTTAGAGGCCACTCAAATTGCTTGGCTACAGCCCCCATTCTCTGTCTTTGAAGCCAACAACATGCAACCTTCTGACTCTTCTTCCTCAGTCACATGAGGAAGTCTGACTATGGCTGGGACAGTTCCCTAATTTTAAAGATTCATGTGATTGGATTGGCCCCACTGGGATAGTCAAGGTGGAGGGGATTAAACTCCCACCTCTTGGAGAGGAGAACATTTACTTATATTATTTGGAATTCTTCTGTGAGGAAGATTTGTCTCTTCTCCCCCATTTATTCTACTTGGAGTTATAATCCAATATATTATTTTTATCTTATTGCTCATATTGTCCTAGCCTGGCCATTGGGAACTATTTGAGGTTGGTTTCTGTGTCCCCTTGACATGTCACATCCTTTTGCTTGAGCATGTCCTTATTTTATGATGCTCCAGGCTGCTCCTGGTTCATCTGTATTTTCCCTGTCCTAGACCTAGACTCAGCCATTTCGCCAAGGAGCCCTGGTTCCTTTTATTGGAGAATGGTTTTTAGAAACCAAGATGTGGGCACTAGGTGTGTTTCTTGCTACTGCAGTGTCCTTGATTCTAGGTCTTCTCAGCAGACAGCTAGGTAATAAATGTATATATACTAAGTCATGTCTATAGGCGTATCTGTAATTGTTTCTGTATATATCCATTTGTACATGCGTTAAGCTAAACACGAGTTCATGTGTATGTATCTGACTCTAATCCAAGGGTTTAGAATCCACATGGGTTCATTCTAACCTTTCTTTCTTGTTTATCTGTAACTTCCCTTGCTGGCAGTGAGAACCCTGGCTCCCACCTTCTATCATCCCTTCACTTTTTGTCAAATTCTGAATTTGTTCAACCCCCATGTACAACTTTCAGAATTGTTATCCTGTATCCCTGTGAGAAATACATTTACTGAGGACAGTATTGATGTACAGTTCTTTTTATTTTTTATCCTTACAATTTCCAGTCAGAACCTCCTTTTCTAAAGTTACTTAGGTCAGCGCTTTGCTACCCACCCACTTTGTGCACTTACGTCACACGCTTGTAATGTAGTTACCTGCATTCCATCCTGGGACCGCTGACATCCTGGTTGATGTGTTTTGCTTGTTTTTTTTAGTTTGCATACCTTAAAGTTCACCCTTTGTGATGTACGGTTATATAGTGTTTTGACAGATGCAGAGGGTCATGTACTTACCACCCCAGGAAGAGGACAGTTCCTTCACCTTAAAAGTTTCCCCTGTTTGTCCCCCTTGTAGTCAGCTACTCCCCCTTCCCCCAACCCCTGACATCCAGGGTACCCTAATATATTTTCCATTTCTATAGTTCTACCTTTTCCAGAGTGCCATATAAAAGAAATCATACAATATGTAGCCTTTTGGATCTGCCTTCTTTTTCTTAGTAAAAAATACATTTAGGATTAGCCTGTGTTGTTGCAGGCATCAATAACTTTTTTTTTTTCCCTCCATAGTATTTTATTATATGGATGTATCATGATTTGTTTATCCATTTCCTTGTAAAAGGATATCTTAGTTGCTTCCAGTTTTTAATGATTATGAATAAATTGCTACAAATGTTTGAATATTGGTTTTTGTATGAACATAAGTTTTCAAACCATTTGAGTAAATCCCTAAGAATGCAATTGCCGGACCATATGGTAAGTCTATGATTAACCTTGTGATAAACTGCGAAATTATTTTCCAGATGTATGTTTAAAGTGAGTCATGTTCCTGAATTTCTAAATGTTGGCAGCCTTAAAATATTGCTATAGATTTAATGTTGGAATGTAAGATGGAGGTCCAGAAAACATTGTGACCTTGGCAATTATACAAGGTGAATTTTGGTATCATTTCAGATTTATTTCATAAATAGTATAATTTGTAGTGTAATTTTTTTTTCTTCGCAGTAGACTTTTAAATTTTATTTAGAACTAGAGCTTTTTAACAATGTAGTGAATTATATAAGACATTTGAGCAGCTGATGCTTTGTGTGTGTGTGCCCTTGGTTCATCTATAATTGGTTCAAGGCACAAGAAAATAGAAAACACATTAAAAAGTGTAAACTTTAGGCTCATATACACATCCTTGAAAGTTTGCCTTTGCTTTTCATGCTTACTTTTCAGTTGTGTTCAGGAAAACTAAATGTTCTCTCTTTAGCAGTGAGACAGGTACCTCTTTTCTCATCTGTCCTCTCAAGAGAAAAAAGATATTTTTTTTCACAGAATATTTTGAATGGTAAAGTTCAAAAATGAATTTGAAATAAGAGCCACAGTTGGCAGAGATTATATTATCTTTAGAACTGTTATCTTTGAAGACCTTGTAAACATACTAATTATGTTTAATTTGTGGCATATTCATTAATAA
Organism: Neomonachus schauinslandi; assembly: GCF_002201575.2. Taxonomy (NCBI): domain Eukaryota; kingdom Metazoa; phylum Chordata; class Mammalia; order Carnivora; family Phocidae; genus Neomonachus; species Neomonachus schauinslandi. The sequence goes on along the minus strand of NC_058403.1, from coordinate 200,363,999 downwards.
CTTAATGAAAATTGCTTTTGCTAGAAGAAGGTAGAAATGAGAAACACTTGGAGAGAAATGAGTGTTTGATTTATTGGCTGGGGAACATACTTTCTAGTTTACCTAAAACAGCCCCAATTCTAGGGTAATTATTAATAGTGTCCCCATCACTCTCAAGTAGGGGACTCAATAATAACCATTTTTCTTTCTGAGTTACTAAAGAATTTTTTTTCCTACTTCTAAAAGGAAGAGGTAAACAACTAGATAATACTGGGGGTTTTTTTGTTTGTTTTATTTTATCTTTTGGGGCATTTAAACAAAAAATGAATTCAAAAACTTTTTTTAAAGATTTTTATTTATTCATTTGACAGAGAAAATGTGTGTGTACAAGCAGGGGGAGGGGTAGAGGGAGAGAGGGAGAAGCAGACTCCCCGCTGAACAGGGAGCCTGATGCGGGGCTCAATTCCAGGACCCTGGGATCATGACCTGAGCTGAAGGCAGACCTTAGCCGACTGAGCCACCCAGGTGCACCTCAAAATTTTTTTATATTTGTGCTGTGAATCCAAGCTAAAGACATTTGACACCCTGATTGACATCTATCTTTAACATAAGCATTTTTATTTTTATTTTTTGTTACTCTTGTTTCTTGGGGTAATGGAGAAGATATGACACTACATACAGAATCAGGCCTATAGCATAAGGAATTTTAAAATTGCTTTATTTTTATTTTTATTTTATTTTTTTTAAGATTTTATTTATTTATTTGACAGAGAGAGAGATAGCGAGAGCAGGAACACAAGCAGGGGGAGCGGGAGAGGGAGAAGCAGGCTTCCCGCCGAGCAGGGAGCCCGATGCGGGGCTCGATCCCAGGACCCTGGGATCATGACCTGAGCTGAAGGCAGACGCTTAACGACTGAGCCACCCAGGCGCCCTAAAATTGCTTTATTTTTAAATGAAGACATTTTAGTATCTTTAAAGGCAGAATTTAGGAAAGGAATTGCTAACTTATTTAGAATAGAAAAAGTTGGAAACAAAAGTCCAGTTGTTTCTGGTTAAATCAATTATACATGCGTGGAATATACAATGTAGCTATTAAAAATAATGAGGTAGATCTCTATTTACTAACTTAGAAAAATATCTGAGATAAAATTAAAGGACAAAACAGATTGCAGAGCAGTATGAAGAGCATCATTTCAGTTTTGTAAATAAAAATTAAATGAAAATTCTGATGGCTGTGTTTGTATAATCCTGAAGCATTACCAGACAATTGACAGTGTAATTATTGGTGGTAGAATAAGAGAGAGAGAGAGATAATGAATCATTCACTTCTCACCTAATATAATTTTTTTTTTAATTAAAGATTTTATTTATTTATTTGGGAGAGACAGAAAGCACGAGGTGGGGGTTGGGGACAGAAGGGAGAGGGAGAGGCAGACTCCTCACTGAGCCCAAAACCTGGGTGGGGGCTCAATCCCAGAACCCTAAGACCATGACCTGAGCCAAGGTCTGATGCTTAACCGACTGAGCCACCCAGGTGGCCCCATTTATTTATTTATTTTTTAAAGTAAGCTCTATGCCCAATGTGGGCCTTGAACTCATGACCCTGAGATCAAGAGTTGCACGCTCTACCGACAGGCAGGCAGGCATCCCTACCTAATATAATTTTAAAAAAGAAAGAAAATAGATCTTTGTGGGAAAAATTTATACACTAGTAGGCCATATTAAAGTAAGAGGGTAGTGTTTTAAGTTTCATATGTCAAAATAATGTATAAAACATTTATTTTTACAGTGGACAGACGGGCTCAGGGAAAACATTTACGATGATGGGTAAGTGAATTAAAGATGATCATCCTGGCTTAATATCCTGGCTTAATCTACTCTTTCTGCAATGACAGCACCTAGGCACCTAGTACATTTTGGGGGAAGGCATACTTTCTATATATGATGTTGACCTCATAAAAGTAGGGCTTTTCCCAGGCTTCTGTCAGATTATGAGTTCCATGATAGCAAAGTCCGTGTTTGCAGCTATGTTCCCAGTCAACGCTCAGCACAGAGTAGGTGCTCCATAGACAGTTTTTTTTTTTTTTTTAAGATTTTATTTATTTGCGAGAGAGACAATGAGAGACAGAGAGCATGAGAGGGAGGAGGGTCAGAGGGAAAAGCAGACTCCCCGCTGAGCAGGGAGCCCGATGCGGGGCTCGATCCCGGGACTCCAGGATCATGACCTGAACCGAAGGCAGTCGGACAACCAACTGAGCCACCCAGGCGCCCCATAGACAGTTTTTCAATTGGGTTTATTTTTTATTTTTTTTTAAGATTTTATTTATTATTTGAGAGAGAGAATGAGAGAGGGCATGAGAGGGGAGAGGGGCAGAGGGAGAAGCAGACTTCCCGCTGAGCAGGGAGCCCGATTCGGACTCCATCCTGGGACTCCAGGATCATGACCTGAGCCAAAGGCAGTCCTTTAACCAACTGAGCCACCCAGGTGTCCTGAATTGGGTTTAATGACTTTTTATATATTTAGAAATCTGTACAATCACCATCCAGATCAGGATTCCCAGTTAGTAACTACCTCACCCTCTTCTCCTGAAGTATGTATTACTCTGACTTCTCTGTCATCATTGGTTTTGTTTTTAAGCTTCTACAAATGAAATTTTACTTTATGTACTCTTTTATGTCTAGCTTCTTGCTCTCAGCATTAGGTTTCTAAGATTCATCCGTATTGTTGCATGTCGTAGTAGTTTATTCCATTGCTGTATAATGTATTATTGTACAGATATGCCACGTTTTCCATTCTAGTGCTGATAGACATTTGGTTGTCCCCAGTTTTAGACCATATGAATAATGCAACCATGACCACCTTGTTTTTTTGTTTTGTTTTGTTTTTTTTTTTTTAAAGATTTTATTTATCTGAGAGAGAGAATGAGATAGAGAGAGCATGAGAGGGGGGAGGGTCAGAGGGAGAAGCAGACTCCCCGCTGAGCAGGGAGCCCGATGCGGGACTCGATCCCGGGACTCCAGGATCATGACCTGAGCCGAAGGCAGTCGCTTAACCAACTGAGCCACCCAGGCGCCCACCACCTTGTTTTTTTAAAGTTCATTTCTAGGAGTGGAACTGCTGGATCATAGTTACATGTGTATCAGCTTTAGTAGATATGGTCATGATAGATATGGAAGTTCTAGGAATCCTTGTCTATATGTGGTATTGTCGGTTTTTAAAATTTTAGCCATTCTGGAGTATGTGTAGTATTATCTCCTTGTGTTTTTGTTTGCAGTTCCCTGATGTCTGTTGACAACTGAGCACCTTTCATATGTTTTTTGGACATTTGAACAGCCTCTCTGTAAAATGCCCATTCAAGCTTTTTTCCCATTTAAAAGATTAGCTTGTCTTTTTCCTACTCATTTTTGGGGGTTTTTGTAAAATAGGGAGGTTAGCCCTTTGTCTACGATATATATAACAGATTTTTTTCTAGGTTTTTCATTTCTCTTTTCAGTTACGGTTTTTCCCTTTACTCAAGTTTTTTATTTTCTTGTGGTTGAATTTCAGTTGTGGGGTTTTGTTTTTTGTTTTTTTTAATGGTGTCTGAATCGTTAGTTGCAGTCAGAAAGAGCGTTACTGAGTGAAATGAGAAGGAACCATGAGACTCTCTGGGAGAAGCATCTTCCAGGCAGTAGGTTCTGAGTTGGGAGTGTTCAAAGAATAGCAAGAAGACCCATGGGGCTAGCGGGCAGTTCCCCAGAATAAGGGGCTAGTAGTGAGGGAAATTAGAGATGTATCCTGAGGCCAGGTCATGTAGGACATGGCAAGGATTTGGGATTTTGTGCGTGGGATGTGAAGTCATTGGAAGGTTTTTTTAAAAAGAAGAACTACATGATCTGATGTATAATTAAAAGGATTACTCAGGCAGATGAATGGACTAGACTGGGAGGGGCTAGAGTGGAAGCAGGATGAGGAGCTAAGGCATAGAGGAGGCAGGAGATGATGAAGGTAACTAAAGAATATGTTTAATCTCTCTCTATATATATATTATTTAACAGGAAAATGTTATAAAATTATCTGCATACTTATTTGTATACTTGTATACTGCATACTTATTTCCTCTTTATTTACTTGTATTTTTCTACATCCATTATATATATATTTTTAGGTACAGTTTACAAGGGCCATTTATTTGTTTTTAATATTTATTTATTTTAGAGCATGCTTGAGGGGAGGGGCAGAGGGAGAGCATCTCGAACAGCCTCCCCACTGAGTGGCGGGGCTCCATCTCAAGACCCTGAGATCATGACCTGAGCTGAAACCAAGAGTTGGATGCTCACCCGAATGCGCCATCCAGGCGCCCCTACAAGGGCCATTTAAAATATTCCAGGGTATAGCACACCAAGACAGCATTAGTGGCTATTATGGGCCCTTCCTTCAGTCCTCCTGATAGGCAAGTTCTCTTCGATCTTTCAGACTAAAATTTAACTTATTTGGGGCACAAAGAAGGAACTGATTATACAATGTGTCATCTTATTTCTGTATAAATTTCCAGAATTACCATTTTGAAGGACTGTTCTAGAATAAAGATGAATAGCTACATATGTATGTTTTTTACATTTCTTTAGGACCATCTGAATCAGATCATTTTTCTCATAACCTGAGAGGAGTAATCCCACGAAGTTTTGAATATTTGTTTTCCTTAATTGATCGTGAAAAAGAGAAGGTAAAACTTGTAAAAATAAAGTCATTGTATGAAATTCTAATTTCGAGTAGTTAGCTACTAATAATTAGCTCATAACACATAGAGGGTCATGGGTGGTACTCTACAATGTGTATAGGCTTGTGTGGCATAGAAAAACCTCTCAGTTCTTAAGAAAAAAATGAAAGATTCATTTTAAAATTTAATTTTCTAAAAATTTTTAGTTTCTAAACCATGTATCCTCTGTGAACTCAGAAAAAAGAAAGAAGAATGTAGTGCTTCTTAGTGCTCAGATTTTGCAAGAAAGTGTAAAGAAAATCTTAACTGAGGAAAACAGATTCATTAAGTCCCATCACCTACCTGCACATAGGCACAGTTGACGACAGCTGTCTCTAGATCCTCAGGGTGCCCTGGAGTGATGGGCCCATCCTTGCCTCCTTTGCAGCACCTTCTACCACCTGACCATAATTTGCTTTTTCATACGTGGTGTGACTCCATCATCCTGGAGATGTGGGCTTCCCTCTTCCTTTGGCTCTTAGGTTGGGCCTTTCTCATGGTTGTGCTTTTTTAGCTTGGTGAATTCCATGTTTAGGAGCCGTTAGTGTTACTGTTCCATTCCATGCGTACCAAGGAAACGGATACATAACATTGGCTTACCATTTGCTCTTTTGCAGAAACAACCCCTAACCTTTACAGTTAGACATGCACCTTGGGTGCCAGTGAAAGTTTAGTGCCCCGTATTCCTGTGGTTAAAAATCCTAGAGAGAGACTTTTGAGATAAATTATTTTCAGTCTTTTCAAGAATATAACCCTTGTTGCAAGTAAAACTTTCTGAGGAAGTCCAGTATATAATAGATAAAAATGAAATTGCTCTTCTCATCACAAGGAAAAAAAATTGTAACTGTGTATGGTGATGGATGTTAACTAGACTCACTGTGGTGATTATTTCTCCACATTTATAAATATTGAATTAGTATGTTGTACACCTGAAACTAATACGATGTTGTATGTCAGTGATCCCTCAGTTTAAGAAGGTAGAATTGCCCATCTGGACTGCTCCAGTCCCACCTCCCTGTCTTGCTTCTGAGTCACCTCTGGAGACCTCGGCCTCCTGGGATCACAGTTTGATGCTGCCTTAAGATGTAACAATATGTTAAAACTAGTTACCTGGATTTGTAATTGGCTTTTAGGTACCTTGTATTGTGTAAAGGAGAACATGGTAGGAAATGTACCCCTTGTGAAGCATGTGAGAGGGTGATGCTCATGAAAGATACGGATGAACTCATGAAAAGAATATGTCTAAACGAGGCTTCTCTTTCCAGGCTGGAGCTGGAAAGAGTTTCCTTTGTAAGTGCTCCTTTATTGAAATCTACAACGAACAGATCTATGACCTACTGGACTCTGCATCAGCCGGACTGTACTTAAGGGAGCACATCAAGAAGGGAGTCTTTGTTGTTGGTGCAGTGGAACAGGTGGTGACCTCAGCTGCTGAAGCCTATCAGGTATCCTACCTTGAGCACTTTGATCCTTAGGCGACGTTGCATGCTGTGAAAAGCACCTTGATCTCAAAAAAAGCAAGAATTGAGCTACTAAAAATAATTCTGTAAAGGCGTGACGCAGAATGTTCATGAGAAGCAAAAAAGAACATGACTGTTTTATAGATCTCCCCTTAGTTAAAATAGAACTTTGAGCCTCTTGATTTTGCATGACTTTGGTGCTGTTCATTCCAGTCAGGCACCCTGCAGGTCACGGGGACAGTTCATTAGTGTCGTATTTCTTCAGTAATTCTTCCTGGGAGCTGCCCCTTTGAGTAGCTTCTGGGATTGCTGCTTTTTAAACCAGCTGGCTGTTCTCTTCCCTTTATTTTCTTTTTTTTAAAGATTTTATTTATTTATTTGAGAGAGAGAGAGTGAGAGACAGAGAGCATGAGAGAGGGGAGGGTCAGAGGGAGAAGCAGACCCCCTACCGAGCAGGGAGCCAGATGCGGGACTCGATCCCGGGACTCCAGGATCATGACCTGAGCCGAAGGCAGTCGCTTAACCAACTGAGCCACCCAGGCGCCCTTCCCTTTATTTTCTACCCATGTTTACTTGTTAGGTGTCAAAAGCCAACCTCTTTTGAGGACTCTGCTCAGGGCAAATAAACCTCTTGTCAGGTATTTACAAAATAGCCCATTTTTATGGGATCTGATCTGGCCAGTTGATTTTAAACAGTTTTTTACCGTGTAGTATTTGATACATACAAAATACTGCCACGTGCAGAGACGTTGCTGAGCTTAATGTTAAAATGAACTTGGAGGACCTTAAGAATTCAAGACCCAGATGTCACCAGTACTATCCTGTCTACCTGTGTGTCTCTCCCTATCTCATGTCCCTGGCTCCTCATATGCTGAATGCTCATGATCATTTCCTTCCGCTTTTAAATCACATACATAGGTATTTCTGAAAATGTTGGTTTTGCCTGTTGGTGAGTTTTAATACATTGTGTGTATTTAGCCGTCTATAACTTTTTTAAACTCAACAATGTTTATGATATTTATGCATGTTGCATTTCACTTATCTTCACTGCTATATAAGTCATTGTATGAATATTAGTGTGTGCATGTATTATGTGCGTATATATATACGTATATATGTCACAGTTCGTTATTCTTCTATCTTCAAGCAAGTCTCCTGATTCAAACTTTTTAAACTGTGATTCTCATAGTAAGTAATAGGTTTTACATGTGATCCAGTGTGTGTGTGTGTGTGTGTGTGTGTGTGTGTGTGTGTGTCTTCGTGTGTACATATACATACTAAAAAAAAATTATGTTGAGATTTTGGTTGGAATTGCACTGCAGTTTTGGTTTAGATCAAGTGTGAAAATTCTGTATTAGAGCCATGCAGGCATTTTACCTCTTCTTGGGTCAGAAGTTTCGGGAAGTTTTCTATTTCTAGAAAATTTCAGTTTTCTCTCAGTTTTCAAGTATATTGGCATAAAGCTGTTCCCAGTATTCTCATTTTTAAAGTACTTTGCTGTAACTATAATTTTGTTTTCTTTTTTTGCATAGTTGATATTTTTTACATGGCTTTGCTCTTTTAATGTTTTCTTTGTTTTTCTTTGGGTTCATCCTGCTATCCTTGTTCCAACTTCTTAAGCTGGATGCTTAGCTTATTATTCCCTTTCTTTTGTGACCTAAGTGTTTAATGCTAAAGTTACTACTTACTATTGCTTAAACTTCACAGAAGTTTTAATATCTTAATTGTCCTATGGATCTAAGTATTTTTCCATTATATATGTGCTGCTAAAGCGAGCACAGTATTTTTCCATTATAATTTTATTTTTTGACCCATGAATCACTTAGAAATGTGATTTGAAATTCCAGATTTATGGTAATTTAAAATTTATTTATCATGTTGATTCTTAATTGCCATGGTATCAGAGAATATGGTCTTGTGCAATGCTTTGAAATTTATTGAGAAATGATTTATGAATCAACAGTGGGCCAGTTTTGTAAACTTGTGCATGAGAAGAATGTATATCCTTGGATACAGGGTTTTACATTTTTACTAATTTTTTTGTCTGTATAATCTGTCAGTATGAAAATGGCTGTTGTATCACTTGAAAGTTGTGGCAATTTTCCCTTTGCTTAGGTGCTGTCTGGAGGATGGAGAAACAGACGTGTGGCATCGACGTCAATGAATAGAGAATCTTCTCGGTCTCATGCAGTTTTTACAATTACAATTGAGTCAATGGAGAAAAGCAATGAGACTGTGAATATACGGACCTCCCTACTCAATCTGGTGGACTTAGCAGGATCTGAAAGGCAAAAAGACACCCATGCAGAAGGGATGAGGTTAAAGGTAAGAATGGAATTATGATCTTCAACTCAACTTGTGTGTGAATTAATTACTAGAAGTCAGTACCAAGGTGAGTGTGTGGAGGTTACAAAGGAATGAGAACATGCTCCCATTCTAAAGATGCGGAAATTTTTGTTGTGGGGTAGGGACATTAAAACATATGTGGGTTAGAACAAGTCTGTCAGGAGCCAGAGTATTTGAATTCACGACAGAAGGGTGATAGTACAAATACCTGCCAGAGTCAGAGGAAGAAGGGACTGGACTGCTTGGGGGAAGCATGGAAAAGAAGTAGTTCTTGAGTTGGGTTCTCCAAGGGGGCAGGATTTGGATTGGGAGAGAGGAACAAGGAATACATGCTTGGTGGGGGGACATCTCAAGGGTCGTTATGGATGCAGAGGGAGTATGGCATTTGGCATTTCAGTGTGGATCAATGAATGGGTTGGACTCGAGGTGCAAGCGTGCCCAGGTCACTGAGGACCGGGACTACCAGGCCAGGTTTGCACTCAGTTCTCCACATGCTGGGAAACACTGAAAAGTTTTGAGTGATTTCACGCAAAAGCCTCTTTTATAGAAGCTTAGCCATCTTGGCCCACCACTGCCAGATTTACGAGGCGAGAGTCTAGAGAGAAAGGAGGGCAGCTGTGCTGGTTAATATTTCAGGGGGAGGGCAAGGACCTGGTCCTAGGCTGAGGGATTAGCATTGGGACCTGAGGTTCTCTGAGTATGTTTTGCCAGTACGAACATGTGTATTGTGATCTGCGTTGTCAGTAAAACGTGTGGATGCTCTAGGTGAGGGTATATGAGGACTAGGGGCAGAGAGTCGGAAATGGTGGAGGACCGTCTACTTTTTGCATTGAAAGTGAGGATTTGAGCCTCCTGAGCTCTCAGGCAGTTTAAGGTGAACTTAGGCTTATGTTCTATTGAGACATGAAGCAAAGAGAAATAGCCAGGGTTTATATTAGGACATATGCTGGGCCTGTTTCAAGTGCTTCATGTGTATTAACTCATTTAATCTTCCCAGCATCTCTAGGAAGTAGGTACTGTGATCCTTTCCTTTTTGGAGAAACGGAAGTGAAATTGTCCAGGGGCACACAGCTAGGAGTAGATCTGGAATTCAAGCAGAAGTAGCCCAGTTCCACAGACAGTGCTGTCGACACCTTTCTGATTTACTGACTGCTAAAACAGACAGCTGCACTTGAACTCAGCGCATCTTGCTTGAGAATATGCACTCTCTCTCTTTCTTCTGTACTCCCACCACTGCAGACCCAGTTATTGAAGTATGATAACTACAATAAAAATCCAGCGTAACATATTCAACCCCAACATTTTTCCCTCCCCAAACCACTTTTTATTTTTATTTTTATTTTTATTTTTTTTTTTATTTTTTTTTTTAAAGATTTTTATTTATTTATTTGAGAGAGAGAGAATGAGAGAGAGCACATGAGAGTGGGGAGGGTCAGAGGGAGAAGCAGACTCCCTGCCGAGCAGGGAGCCCGATGCGGCACTCGATCCCGGGACTCCAGGATCATGACCTGAGCCGAAGGCAGTCGCTCAACCAACTGAGCCACCCAGGCGCCCCCAAACCACTTTTTAAAAGGGTCTTATTATACTTCACAGAATTAGACTGAAAAATCTCTTGTAATAAGTTCATTAATCACTTTGTAGAACGTGGTGTAGGTTATTAGTTATCACACTATTTTAATGTAGCAAACATTTTAACATAAAAGGATTGAAAAATAAGCCTATTAATGCACTACTCCAACCTTTTTTTCTCTGTTCTTTTCTAGCTTTTATCCCTACCTATAGGTCAATTTAAAACTCTTAGAATCATGAGGTGGCTTTTTTTTTTTTTCTTCACATAATTTCTGTGTTTGTCTCTGAATACTAAAATTGCAATGTGTGTCAAATAGGAAAAGGTTAGGGACAGTTGAGGACATCTGAAAAGTCAATTATCTTTAGTAATATTGTCCATGACTCGACTTTCCATTCAAAATTCACTGCTAGGCATATTTTAATTCAGAATACTAAAATGAAACCAGTACATCTCAATTTTTTTTCTTTCTCCCCTTAGGAGGCAGGTAACATAAACCGGTCGTTGAGCTGCCTGGGCCAAGTGATTACTGCGCTTGTCGACGTGGGTAATGGAAAACAGAGGCACGTTTGCTACAGAGACTCCAAACTTACCTTCTTACTTCGGGTAAAGTAGACCATTGGCTTCCTGGGCCCTTTTTTGGGTTATGCTCACTATGGTTGACAGTCATGTAATCTCTCAGCTTTAGTGGTAAGAATATCCATTTTCTTGGCTTAACAAAGATCTTGTGGTTTCTCCCCTGAAAATGCATACCATTCGTATCATTAAACAGGATTCCCTTGGAGGCAATGCCAAAACAGCCATAATCGCAAATGTTCATCCTGGATCCAGGTGTTTTGGGGAAACCCTATCAACACTTAATTTTGCTCAGAGAGCCAAGCTGATTAAAAATAAGGTAAAATACTAGGGCGCCTGGGTGGCTCAGTCATTATGCGTCTGCCTTTGGCTCAGGTCATGATTCCAGGGTCCTGGGATCGAGCCCTGCATCGGGCTCCCTGCTCCGTGGAAGCCTGCTTCTCCCTCTCCCACTCCCCCTGCTTGTGTTCCCTCTCTCTCTGTGTCTGTCTCTGTCAAATAAATAAATAAAATCTTTAAAAAAAAAAAAAAAGGTAAAATACTGAGTACAACTAAGTAAATTAGAAAAATACTTAAGCTTGTGATTGCCCTAATATTAACACTCTGTGAAAGCTTAATTCTAAGCAAGATTTCTGTTTCATCTTTCCTAGCCTTCTGTATTGCTCAAGTAATTTGAGATCTAGATTAGGTCTTATGGTTGGTATTGTTTGGCTCGATTTTTCTTAAAGGAAGGCAGAGTTTTTCCTTTCTAACTGGGTTGGAGACTAAATTTATTTACCTTTACATTGCTAACAGAGCTGTGTGTGTGTGTGTGTGTCTATGTGTGGTGGGGCTTCACTATGAAGATAGTTTGATATTGACAAGCTTTGTCTTTTAAGTTGTCTATACCTCCAAGGATTCCCCATTTTTCTTATATATAAGAAGCTTCCTTGATATTGGTGTACACCAGTGGTCAGAAAAGTTTTTCTGTAAAGGTAAATATTTGAGGCTTCTTGGACTGTGTAGTGTCTGTCCCAGCTATACTGAGCTCTGCCTTGGTGGTGAGAAAGTAGCCGTCGGCAGTACGCAGACATGAGGGCGTGGCTGTGTTCCAGTGCAGCTCTCCTTACAAAAACAGATGGCAGGCCGTATTTGGTCCATGAGCGGCAGCTGTTTGCCAGCCCCTGGAGCAGGGGTCCCCCACTTCTTTTGGAAAGGTTGGAGGCCACTTTGGTTCTAGACAAAAGAATCACAGTGCCATGAATTGGCAGATTACTTTCCTCTTTCTTTCAAAGGAGAAGTTGGTCATTTCTCCCCCCAGGTAGACTCCCTGATCATCTTAGCATGTAAGAGTAAAGAGGTCCGTGTTGCCTCTTCTCGTGGGTAAGTCAGAAGAGTATAGGGCTAGTTGTTGCTTCCTTTTATTGGATTATGACCCTGTGGTGGGGTATTCGTAATATATGGAGGGAAAATCACTAGAGCTTCCTGACCCTATCTCTTGGGACTTACTAGAAGTTTTTGGATGGTGGAGGACTGCAGGGATAATTAGGATTATGATGTCACTGATGTAGCAGTGATGTCAGAATGTACAGGAGTGCCTTGAAATGAGACTGGCCATAGCATCAGAAGCAACTAGAAATGACTTCTGAATACATCAAACGATAAAACCAGGAGGAGCCTTAATACTAGTTATTAACAATGGTAAGTCCAGTACTGCAGCCTACCGGTGGAAAGTGACTAGGATATCTGGGACTCGTTTAAGGATGTGCTATTTAGATCTTTCCCAATGGGCAGACCTAGCTTAAGACAAGAACACGGGGACCTGGGGACTGTGTCAGAGAGTTTTTCTCCCTCTTTAGGATATTGGGTGTTTCACAACTGGGTCCCTTTGATCTGATTGGTAGTCAGCTGTTGGCTCTTATTATCACCCTGTAGGTTTTATGGGCTTTTTAAATTAATTAATTAATTAATTAGTTTGACAGCGAGAGACACAGTGAGAGGGGGAACACAGCAGGAGGGAGTGGGAGAGGGAGAAGCAGGCCTCCCGCCGAGCAGGGAGCCCGATGCGGGGCTCGATCCCAGGGTCCTGGGGTGGAGTCTCTCAGGCTCCCTGCTTCTCCCTCTGCCTGCAGCTCCCCCTGCTTGTACACTCACTTGTGCTCTCTCTCTCTCTCTCTCAAATAAATGAATAAAATCTTTAATTAAAAAAAAGTTGTCTTAAAGAAGTCATTTCTTTAAGATAATTTCTTCAAGAGACATTCCTTTAAAATAACATTTGAGTGTGGTTAATAAAACAGAAATAGAGGTATCCAACCAACTCCTCTCTCCAGGAGGGCTGTTAGGAAATATAGGGTTGGATTCCTTTGGAGAAGGTGGTTTCTGCTAAGCTGATGGAGCTCAGGCCAACTCTGCAGCTAAGTGGGCCAAGACAGAGGGGAGGGGATACTCCTTCCAGAGAGGAAGAGCTTTTGCTCTTCTCCATGGGGGTGGGGCTGTCCCAAGAAGAAGGCAATGTTAGATGAACATCCAGATCCCTGGGTGATCCAGCCCAATAGGGTGGGGCCCTAAGTGGGAGCATATAGGAGGGGTGGTGAGGGGGGAGAGTCCCTGGCTGTAGCTATGAGACACAGGGAAGGGAGGCTTCCTCCCCACCCCAGCACACTGTGATTCTAGGGGCCTTGTGACTGTTTGTGGGATGGAAGTGCAGTTTTGTTTGGTGTTTGTCATTCCGGATCCTATAAACAAATAAAACACAAGATTGTATGACTGAAGAATATTCTTTTAACGCTTGTTAAAAAATTTTTGAACAGGCAGTGGTAAATGAAGACACCCAAGGAAATGTAAGCCAGCTCCAAGCTGAAGTGAAGAGGCTCAAAGAACAGCTGGCCCAGTTTACTTCAGGGCAGTTACTACCGGAAAGCTTTCTGACCAAAGGTAAGATGAACACAATGTCCTTTATCCTGAGGAAGACCACATGCGGATATTAGTTTGAGAACCCTCTGCTGACAGGCACAATACAGTAAAGCTACCCACATTTTTGAACAAGTGTATTTGTTTTACCTACATGGGAACATGGTACAGACATATCTCAGAGATACTGTAGGTTCGGTTCCGGACCATTGCAATAAAGCCAGTCAGGTAAATTTTGTGGTTTCCCAGCATATAAAAGTTATGTTTACACTATACTGTGTTATGTCTAAAAACACAACGTACGTTCTTAATTAAAAAATACTTAATTGCTAAAAAATGGTAACCATCATCTGAGCTTTCAGCAAATTGTAATCTTTTTGCTGGTGGAGGGTCTTGCTTCCATGTTGATGGCTGCTGGCTGACCAGGGTTGTGGCCGCTGAGGGCTGAAGTTTGAAGTCTGAAGTTTGCTGCATTGATTGGCTCTTCCTTTCCTGAATGATTTCTCTGTAGCATGAGATGCTGTTTGACAGCACTTTACCCACAGTAGAACTTCTTTCAAAATTAGAGCCAGTCCTCTCAAACCCTGCTGCTGCTTTGTCAACTAAGTTTATGTGATACACTAAATTCTTTGTGGTCATTTCAACAGTCTTCACAGCATCTTCACCAGGAGTAGATTCTAGCTCAAGAAACCCATGTTCTTTGTTCATCCATTAGAAGCAACTCCTCATCTGTTTAAGTTTTATCATGAGATTGGAGCAATTAAGTCCCAACCTCAGGTTCCACTTCTGATTTTAGTTCTTGTGCTGTTTTCACCACATCTGCGGTTACTCCCTCCACTGAAATCTTGAATCCCTCGAAGTCCTCCATGAGGGCTGGAATCCATCCAAACTCCAGTTCATGTTGACATTTTAACCTCTTCCCATAATCACTATTATTCTTAATGGCATCTAGAATGGTGAATCGTTTCCAGATTTTCAGTTGACTTTGCCCAGATCCATCAGAGGAATCACCATCTATGCAGCTATAGCCTTATGAAATGCTTTTCTTAAATAATAAGACTTGAAAGTCAAAATGACTTCTTGATCCATGGGCTGCAGAATGGATGTTGTGTTAGCAGGCATGAAAACATGTATCTCCTACATTTCCATCAGAGCTCTTGGGTGACCAGTTGTATTGCCAATGAGCAGTCATATTTTGAAAGGAATCTTTTTCCTGAGCAGTACATCTCAACAGTGGCCTTAAAATATTCAGTAAGCCATGTTCAACAGGTGTGCTGTCATCTAGGCTCTGTTGTTCCATTTCTAGGGCATAGGCAGAGTCGATTTAGCATAATTCTTTTTTTTTTTTTTCATTCAGTAGAATTAAAGTTGTTTTTTTTTTTTTTTTCATTTAGCCTAATTCTTAAGGGCCCTGGGATTTTCAGAGTGGTAAATGAACACTGGCTTCAACTTGTAGTCACCAGCTGCTTTAGCCCTCAACAAGAGAGTCAGCCTGTCTTTTAAAGCTTTGAAGCCAGGCATTACTTCTGTCTAGCTATGAAAGTCCTGGATGGCATCTTCCTCCGGTAAAAGGTGGTTTCATCCACATTGAAAACCTGTTGTTAAGTGTAGCCACCTTCGTGAATTATTTTCTAGATCCCTTGCTGTAGCTTCTCCATCAGCACCTCCTGCTTCACCTTGTACTTTGATGTTAGGGAGATGGCTTCTTTCCTTAAACCTCATGAACCAACCTCTGCTGGCTTCAGACTTTCCTTCTGCAGCTTCCTCACCTCTCTGAGCTTTCACAGAATTGAAGAGAGTCAGGGCTTTAAAGTTCTGGACTAGGCTTTGGCTTAAGGGAATGTTGTGGCTGGTTTGATCTTCTATCCAGACCCTTAAAAGTTTCTCCCTATCAGCAATAAGGCTTTTTTGCTTTCTTATCATTCATGTGTTCATTGGAGTAACACTTTTCATTTCCTTCAAGAACTTTTCCTTCACATTCACAACCTGGCTAGCTGTTTGGTGCAAGAGGCCTAGCTTTCAACCTGTCTCGGCCTTTGGCATGCCTTCCTCACTAAGCTTAATCATTTCTAGCTTTTGGCTTAAAGGGAGGTATGGGCGACTGTTTTTTCACTTGAACACTTAGAAGCTATTGTAGGGTTATTAAAGGGCCTAATTTCCATATTTTTGTGTCTCAGAACAGGGAGGCCTAGGAGAGGGAGAGAGATGAGAAGAGCCAGGCAGTCTAGCAGTCAGAAAACACGTTTATTGATTAAGTTCACCATCTTATATGGGCATGATTTGTGGTGCCCAAAATAATAACAATGGTAATGTCAAAGATCACTGATCACAGACAGATCACCGTAACAAATACAATAATAATACTGAAAAATGTTGAAATGTTGCAAGAATTACCAGAATGTGACACAGAGACAGGCGCAAAGTGAGCAAATGCTATTGTAACAATGGTACCAATAGACGTGCTCAATGCAGGGTTGCCACAAACTCTCAACTGGTAAAGAATGCAGTATCTGCAAAGCATGATAAAGCAAAGCACAATGAAAGGAGGGATACCCATACTTTGTAATCAGATACAGTTACCATATGTATCATATCTGCAGGTATGATGGGAAGGAGGAGGAGAAATAATTTTGAGTAGTTCATTCCTCACAAATGCTAAAAAGAGATACTAATTTCATTTAGATCCACTTCCAAGATTCAGTCATATGTAACATGTGTATGTTTATTAAACAGGATAAAAGAACTTATTTTTATTCAAAGAATTGCTAATATGTAGATTTGATTGATTTGAAATCTGTGATCTGGGGACGACAGTCTGATTCTTTTAGATTGATTGAGAGCAGTCACTCAGAGGCTGTTTTAGCTCAATTCTTGGTCCAAAAATTTGAGAGAGAAACATTTTTTTTCCATTTCCTTTTCTTTCTTACTGGATCAATTACAGACAAAGATGAGACTAATTATATGAAGTATTTCCAAGAGGCGATGTTGTTCTTTAAGAAATCCGAACAGGAAAAAAAGGTAGGAAACCGAGTTGGTATAAAGGGGATTCCAGATATTTTAGGCTTTTGCTCCATGGTATCTTTCTGAGTGAAATAAAGGGCACAAGTAAATAAAGAAAACAAAGAAAAACTGGAAAATCTAATTTTGCCCTTGAGATTAAGTGTCAAGTTAGTGTTTATTGCTTGGTTTGTGGAAATTCAGGGAGGCTGAATTACTTTTCATGTTTAACCAAATTATGAATTTCTTAAGTCTCTGGTAGAAAAAGTTACCCAATTAGAAGACCTCACCCTCAAAAAAGAAAAATTTATTCAATCTAATAAAATGATTGTGAAATTCCGAGAGGATCAAATAATGCGCCTGGAGAAGCTCCACAAGGAATCCCGGGGAAGTTTTCTGCCTGCAGAGCAGGATCGCTTGTTGTCGGAATTAAGGGATGAGATCCAAACTCTGCGGGAACAGGTGAGTGTATGACATTTGCAGTATTTCTAAAAAGAAGGAAGGTTCAAGGTAAATATAAATTTGTCACCAAATTCATGTGAGTTAATACAGCGGAAAGTGTTTTGAATGAATTTAGCTGACGTGTATGATTGCACAACTCCTTTTCCCCCATTTTCCAAGATGGTAAAATGAAGGGGGGTGGGAGGAGCTGTGAGATGCTGCATTAGCGACCCACCCAGCAGGCAAGTGTCCCTTGTCCCTTGTCCCGGTGGGCAGTTGTGGTTGTCTGAATCAGCAGTCTCTTTACATTGGGGTCCTTCCAATTTCTTGTTGCTGGTTTTCCTTTTCCCTGGGGAGGATGGGTAGTTAATACAGGCACATCATTAAAAAAACAAAACAAAACAAAGAAAATCTGTTTCTGGCTTTTGTATCTTTCTGAGGCTTTTTAAAAATTTTTTTTTTTTTAAAGATTTTATTTATTTATTTGAGACAGAATGAATGAGAGAGAGAGAGAGCTCATGAGAGGGGGGAGAGTCAGAGGGAGAAGCAGGCTCCCCGCCGAGCAGGGAGCCCTATGCGGGACTCGATCCAGGGACTCCAGGATCATGACCTGAGCCGAAGGCAGTCGCTTAACCGACTGAGCCCCTTTCTGCGGCTTTTTAATGCATATTCAAACTAATATGGATATTTTTACTTTTATTCCTTTTCAACACAAAAGTCAACTTACCATACCTACTTTTCTGCTGTCCTTTTCACTTAATATCTCTTGGAGAGTGTTCCATCCTGGTCAATAGAGCGTTTCCTTATTCTTTACAGCGTGTTAATGTCAACAGCCCCCATTGCGTGGAGAGTTGGCCACAGTGTACACCCTTGCACTTCTCTCCTTACAAGCCCACGCCCGGGTGAAAATTTCAAGGCACAGACCCAGACGCAGAATAATGGCGCCGTAGGCTATGCACGTAGTCAGTGTGGTCACAAATGCCAGGTTGCTTTCCACAGCCCTTGCAGCCGGCCCCTGCCAGCAGTGCGGGCAGTGTTCCTAATGTTTCCCGATGGCTCGGCAGCAAGACTGGTTATTGAGGAAATGTCTGTCTGTCTGTCTGTAAGTCTGTAATTCTTCTGTGTCACAGATAGAGCACCACCCCAGAGTTGCAAAGTATGCTATGGAAAACCATTCCCTCCGGGAGGAGAACAGAAGATTGAGATCATTAGAGCCTGTGAAAAGAGCCCAAGAAATGGACGCCCAGACCATTGCCGTACTAGAAAAAGCTTTCTCTGAACTATCTGGCACAGAGAAAAAGGACAAGGGTAAGAAATGATTATTGTCGGGCGCCTGGGTGGCTCAGTTGGTTAAGCGACTGCCTTCGGCTCAGGTCATGATCCTGGAGTCCCTGGATCGAGTCCCACATCAGGCTCCCTGCTCAGCGGGGAGTCTGCTTCTCCCTCTGACCCTCCCCCCTCTCATGTGCTCTCTCTCATTCTGTCTCAAATAAATAAATAAAATCTTTAAAAAAAAAAAAAAGAAAGAAAGATTATTGTCTGCATGCCTTCTGGGGGGGGGGGCACTGTTTGAAAGGGCATTTTTATTGCCTCGCTGGTAGGGTCTTCATTTTGGCCTCCAGACCTGGTGTGGTAGTTTCTTTTTTTATTTTTATTTTTTTTTAAAGATTTTATTTATTTATTTGACAGAGAGAGAGAGCACAAGCAGGGGGAGTGGCAGAGGGAGAGGGAGAAGCAGGCTTCCCTCTGAGCAGGGAGCCCGATGCAGGGCTAGATTCCAGGACTCTGGGATCATGACCTGAGCTGAAGGCAGATGCTTAATCGACTGAGCCACTCAGGCGCCCCCTGGTGTGCTAATTTCTTATATACATACTTACGCTTTTATGTTACCAAAAGGCATTTTCTAAACTTTTTTCTCATAAATCTTGTAGTAGTGAGTTACGTAGGCTAAGAGACATATCAGTGAAAGTGAGAGAGAAGTGAGAGAGACAGAGACAGAGGGAACACAAGCAGAGGGAATGGGAGAGGGAGAAGCAGGCTTCCCGCCAAGCAGGGAGCCTGATGCGGGGCTCGATCCCAGGACCCTGGGATCATGACCTGAGCCGAAGGCAGACACTTAACGACTGAGCCACCCAGGCACCCCTTAAATAAAATCTTTTAAAAAAAGAAAAAAGAAAAAAAACCACGTTATGGTTCTGTTTTGTTGCTAAAAGTTTGATTTAGATATTTCTTTTAATTTTTATTAAATGAAATTTTCCTGTTTTAACTATTTGACATGAAAAGTGCTTAACTAATCAACACGGATGAATATCAAGTGGAGATGTTTACCTGCCTGGCTAAGGTCTGTACAGTGTGAGAGGCGTCTGTAGGTCAGACTCCTGATGCCAGCTCGGTGCTTGCGTCCTAAAGTCGTGGGTGCTGGTTATACCCTGTTAGTTATACACTGGCCAGCATACACTGTTAGTTCTACATTATTTCTGCTTTTGCTCTGTGAAAAGTGATTTAGTTGGTACCGAATCTCACTTACCTGCTGGGCAGCTATGGGTGTTAATGCCTTGGGATTTGGCAACGAAGTCTGTGTTTGCCCCACTCTCAAAGTGAATATTTTCACGGGCTTTTATCAGATTCTGTCTCAGCCTTTGTCATTTCAGACAGAAATTGAGAACACTCTAATCTCACTCTGCAATCGTAACGAAGCCTGTTTGTGCCCATTTTAAATTTTCATTTTGCAAGCCTTCTTCCATTCTGTTATGTCTCAATAAAAATAAAATTTGATTGTGGAGAGACTGATTTTAGATGCAAAGTTAAGATTAGGTTTTGTGTATTATTTCAGCTATTTTTCCCTACAGTGCTCTATATTTTGTTGGCGATTTATAATTCCTTGACTTACTACCTTGGAAGGATACTAATAGTCATTTCTTGATCCCATCATCTTTTTTTTTAATTAATTAATTTTTTAAGTTTTATTTTATTTAAATTCAACTAACATATAGTATATTATTAGTTTCAGAGGTGGAGTTCAGTGATTCATCTGTTGCATATAACCCACCATCTTCTAAACAAAGATCATTCTCTAAACAACTTTTACATGATATATTCCCACAGCGGAACTCATCAGAACTCTCTTCAACATATCCGGTCCTCTAAGCAATCCCTGAACGTATTTCCCACCAGTTAGATGATCCCAAGCTCTTTCAACTTGCTGCTTTTGCTCTTTGGTTCCTTTCCTGAATAATTTATTGACTGTTCGCTTTAGCTGTTCGCATGGATTTCTGCAGTATTGGCCTGTTGACGTTTCATCAGCCTGACGTGTGCTGTACTTCATGGTTTGCTCTTTCTCCTGATGGAAAAGGTGTTGCCTTCAATGTGCCCCTACATCCTGGGGCTTCTCAGCTTCTCAGAAACAGCTTCCAGCACTCGTTGACACACTGCATTGTGTCTTTGTCTCCGCTGCGCTACAGGCTCTTGTTTCTTAGGGTCCACTTTCCAATCTTTGCTTCAAAATTGATACGTGACTGAGAACTTAGAAAACGTGTTCTGTTATTTCTTTCAAAGACCATGTTGTTTCCTTATTACCAGGTCAACAGGGATTTTCTCCTAAAGCTCCAAAGGAGCCATGTTCATTAGTGAACACTGAGAAGTTGAAAGCACAACTCTTGCAAATTCAGACAGAGCTGAATAACTCAAAGCAAGAATATGAAGAATTCAAAGAACTAACGAGGTAAAGTGTAAATACACATTCATGCTTACCTATTTCAGCATCTTGTTTTAGCGTTTAACATTGACAATTTAATTGAGCATTTTACGTTAAATATTAATTCTCATATAGCAACTACCTTGTTTGGACAAGAAGAGAAAGCTCCTTAATATATTTAATGAACTAGATGATACAGATGTTTTCACGGATACACCTGTATCTGTTTAGCAAATTTAAATCAACGGTGTTACGAATCAAATCAGGATTTTTAGAAATTACAGGTTTGTTCTTTATGTTCCTTGTGTAACAAACAAAGATAAGCCACATTCATAGTATAACTAAGATTAATGCTATCCTAAAATATAAAGAAGTGTTTATTTTTTAAAATTTTTTAAAAGATTTATTTATTTTAGAGAGAAACAGAGCGCACATGGGGGTAAGGGGCACAAGGAGAGAGAGAATCCCAAGCACTCCCCGCTGAGCACGGAGCCCGATTCGGGGCTCGATCTCACGACTGAGATCATGACCTCAGCTGAAACCAAGAGTTGGACACTCAATTGACAGTCACCCAGGCACCCCAGAAAGTGTTTATTTTAAAAATAACATACCACGTGTGGTATCATCATGGACTATTAGGGCTTTTGAATTGGAGCTCTACCATTTATTAGTCAAATACTTTAAACTGTAGTTCATTCTCATAGCCATATATTACCCAACTGTCAATTGAGGGTAATAATCTGAGAATCTCTCAGATTTAGAGAGATAAATATCAAGTTATGTGAGAGTATAAACTGTACTCTATAAGTGTATGACATTACTTATTGCCTGAAATACTCAATTTTTAAATATCCCTTAGGAAAAAGCAGCTAGAATTGGAATCAGAGCTTCAGTCCTTGCAAAAAGCAAACCTTAATCTTGAAAACCTTTTGGAAGCAACAAAAGCCTACAAGCGGCAAGAAGTTTCTCAGCTGAATAAAATTCATGCTGAAACGCTTAAGGTAGGTGGTCTGAAGCAGTTCTTCAATCCTAAGTCAGTTTGATCTCATTTTGTTAATCATGGAGAGACTCTGCACAGATGATACCCAGATACGCTAGAATCCCTTGCAGGCAGTGACCCCCAGGGTGACTCTGGTCCTAGTGTTCTGATGTCTGCCTCCAGTGGCGGGGGTGGGGTGGGAAAGAAGGCAGTATTTGGAATCAGACCTGGGTGCAGATTTTAATCTGTCACTAGCCTTAGGCAGGATTTCCTAACTTCTGAGCCTCCTATTTATGGTCTCCAAATTGGGGATGAGGAGAATGTGATTGTAGGTTTTCTAGAGCATTTAGTGAGATAGTAGAGTGCCTGACACCTGGTGGAGCTCGGCAGCTGTTGCTGTAAAGTACCATGTGCTCCCAGCTTGTGGTGGAAGAATAGAAATCCTAAAGACAAGGACCATGGAAGGATCCAGGGTATCACTAGTGATAACGGGAGGGCTTTTTTCCATAAACAACCATTGCCCTCATAAAAGAAAAAAAAAATGTATGAACATCTGAGAATGAGGAGAGGAGGAGAACCCAAGGAAAGCCAAAGATTAAGAAGGTGGTGATGCTGATGCTCGTGATTGAGCTTTTTTGTACCAGATTCTCTGGAGGCTAAAAAATCTTTCCTTATACAGCTTAAACTTAAAAATAGATGTTTATCTCTAATGCTTATTTTTAGAAGTGATATTTTTGGTGTCACTTTTTAGGAAACTGCTTTTAAAAGAAATTTTATTCATTCATTTGAATAGGCAGTTCACACGACTGGAATTTTTAAAGGTATAAAGAGTATACAGTGACAAATCTCTCTCTGCTGTCCTTCCTGTTAAACAGCCACACCCCTTTTTGGAGGCAGTCACTGTCAGCAAGTCTTTTGGGGTTTTATTTTCCATCTTTTAACTTTTTTTTTTTATCCTAATTGAAATATAGTTGGCATGCAATATTATTTTAGTTTCAGGTGTACAACACAGTGATTCGACAGTTCTATACATTATGTAGCGCTTACGCAATAGGTGTAGTCACTCTCTGTCACCATACAGAGTCATTGCAGTATTATTGACTATAATCCCTATGCTATACATTACATCCCTGTGGCTTATTTATTTTCTAATTTGGGAGTTTGTACCTCTTAATCCCCTTCGCCCATCTTGCCCATCCCTCACAGCCCCTTCCCTCTGGCAACCACCAGTTTGTTCTCTGTATTTATGAGTCTGTTTCTGGTTTGTTTTGTTTTGTTTTGTTTTCAGATTGTATATATAAGTGAAACCAGATAGTATTTGTCTTTTTCTGTCTGACTTATTTCAGGTAGCATGCTACCATCTGGGTCCATCCATGTTGTCACCAATGGCAAGACCTCATTCTTTTTTATGGCTGAGTAATATTCCAGTGTGTATATGTCGGGGTATGTCTGTGTATATACATATATACACACACATACACACATATGTATATAAATATATCACATCTTTATGCATTCATCTATTAATGGCTACTTCAATTGCTTCTATACCTTGGCTATTGTAAAAAATGCTGCAAAAAACATAGGGGTGCATGTATCTTTTCAAATTAGTGTGTCCATTTTCTTCGGGTAAATACCCAGGAGTAGAATTTTGCTGGGCCATATTATAGTTCTATTTTAATTTTTTGAAGAACCTCCATACTGTTTTTCACAGTGGCTGTGCCATTTACATTCTCGCCAGCATTGCACGAGGGTTTCCTTTTCTCCACATCCTTGACCACATTTACCATCTCTTGTTTTTTTGATACTGGCCATTCCGACAGGTATAAAGTGGTATCTCGTCATGGTTTCGATTTGCATTTCCCTGATGATGAGTGATGTTGAGCATTTTTTCATGTGTCTGTTGGCCATCTGGATGTTTTCTTTGGAAAAATGTGTATTCGGGTCCTCTGCCCATTTTTTTTTTTTTTTAAAGATTCCACCTATTTATTTGAGAGAGAATGAGAGAGAGCACATGAGAGGGGGGAGGGTCAGAGGGAGAAGCAGACTCCCTGCCGAGCAGGGAGCCCGATGCGGGACTCGATCCAGGGACTCCAGGATCATGACCTGAGCCGAAGGCAGTTGCCCAACCAACTGAGCCACCCAGGCGCCCCCCTCTGCCCATTTTTAATTGGATTATTTGGGGGTTTTTTGGTGTTGAATTGTATGAATTCTTTATATATTTTAGATACTAAACTCTTATTGGATATATCATTTGCAGATATCTTCTCCCATTCAGTAGGTTGCCTTTTTATTTTGTTGATGGTTTCCTTTACTGTGCAGAGGCCTTTACTTTGATGTAGTCCCACTTGTTTATACCTTTTTTTTTAAATTTTACACAATGCCTATTACATACGTCATTCTTTTTTTTTTTTTTTTAAGATTTTGTTTATTTGACAGAGAGAGACACAGCGAGAGAGGGAACACAAGCAGGGGGAGTGGGAAAGGGAGAAGCAGGCTTCCCGCGGAGCAGGGAGCCCGATGCGGGGCTCGATCCCAGGACCCCGGGACCATGACCCGAGCCGAAGGCAGGCGCTTAACGACTGAGCCACCCAGGCGCCCTACATACATCATTCTATACCTTGGTTTTTTGGTTTTTGTCTTTAGGGTTTGTCCCATGACTAAAGGGAAAAAAAAGAACTTTCCCTCCGTTTTTTTTCCCCAAGATTTTATTTACTTATTTGTCAGAGAGAGTGCAAGCGCACAAGCAGAGGGAGAGGCAGATAGAGGGAGAGGGAGAAGTAGGCTCCCCGCTGAGCAGGGAGCCCAACAGGGGGCTCTATCCCAGGACCCTGGGATCATGACTTGAGCCAAAGGCAGATGCTTAATCGACTGAGCCACCCAGGTGCCCCTACTTAGCAGTTTTGTACAGTAAATATGCAGAGACTGGGAAAATATGGAGTTATTTCATAGATTATTTTTTGTTTGCTTTGGTTTTTTTGTTTTGTTTTTTAAAATATTTTATTAATTTGACAGACAGCTAGAGAGGGAACACAAACAGGGGGAATGGGAGAGGGCTTCCCACTGAGCAGGGAGCCCGACGCCAGGCTCGATCCCAGGACCGAGATCATGACCCAAGCCGAAGGCAGTCGCCTAACTGACTGAGCCACCCAGGCGCCCCAGTTGTGCTTTGTTTTTGTTTTTGTTTTTTTAAAGATTTTATTTATTTATTTGACAGAGAAAGACGCAGCGAGAGAGGGAACACAAGCAGGGGCAGAGGGAGAGGGAGAAGCAGGCTTCCCGCTGAGCAGGGAGCCGTATGCGGGGCTCGATCCCAGGACCCTGGGATCATGACCTGAGCTGAAGGCAGCCGCTTAACTGACTGAGCCACCCAGGTGCCCCTGTGCTTTGTTTTTAAAAGTAAATGGAATCACCCTACATATGTTATTCTGCAGTGGGCTTTTGTTAACTCTGGGAATGCCTTGGGTCTTCCCACATTAACTAGTACGTAGAGCTCTACCTGATTTTAAGTCTAGGCTTCCATGTTTTGGACAACCCATGGCTTGCTGAGGTGGTTGCCAGTGCAGGTGTTCTTTGGGTGGAGTCTGTGAAGGAGTGGTCTCTTCTGATGTCTCAGCATTGGGGTCATGCCTGCCAGGTGTCTGCGCCGTGTGCTTTCGCAGGAGGTGTGGGAGCACTCACTGCCCAGTGCCAGCCCCCGGAATTGCCTCTTTAATGTTTGACGGTCTGATGGGTGAGAAATGGTATCTTTTGAAGATTTTAATTCTCATTTCCTTCATTTCTGATGAGGTCACACATCTATGATCACTTTCCATTTGTGCATGTCCTTTTCTATGAAAAAAAAGAGTCCATTTTCCTACCAGTTGTTTGTCTTCTGATTTGTAGTTTTTAACATGTTACTCTTTTATGTGTCATATATTACTGCCAGTGCATTCTGCAATCATGTTGCTTGTCTTTTATCTTTGTATGCGATACTTTTGTTATACAGAAGCTTTAAAATTTTGATACAGCCAGGTTTATTCATCTTTCACCTTTGTGACTTCTTTTATGTATTTTTTTTTTTCTGGGTACAGTATATT
The DNA here is from genome assembly GCF_002201575.2 of Neomonachus schauinslandi. NCBI lineage: Eukaryota > Metazoa > Chordata > Mammalia > Carnivora > Phocidae > Neomonachus > Neomonachus schauinslandi. The sequence continues at coordinate 200,338,253 of NC_058403.1, read as the reverse complement.
TCATTGATGGTCCATGACAAGGTAGGGCTCCCCCAAGACCTTCCTCTTCTCAGGGAGCCTGGGGTGGAAATTGGGTAGAGGTTGGGAGATTCTCAGTGTGTTGGGGGATGAGTTGGGGCAAGGACTCCCCAGCAGCTGAAGGCCTCTCTTCCTCTTGCTCTCTCTGGGTCTAGCCAAATTCAATGTCATACCAGGAAACGAGCTTGACAAAGTGGTTATTGAGGGCAATGCTAGCCCCAGCATTAAAGATGGAAGAGTGGGTGTCACTGTTAAAGTCGCGGGGCATACCTGATCCTCAGTGGAGTCCAGGATGCCCTTGAGGGGCCCTCTGATGCCTGTATCACAGCCTTCTGGATGCCATTGTATTTGGCAGCTTTCTCCAGGCAGCAGGTGAGATCCATGACTGGTACGTTGGGAGTGCAGACACAGAAGGCCATGCCAGTGAGCTTCCCATTCAGCTCAGGGATGACCTTCCCTACAGCCTTGGCAGCGCCAGTGGAAGCAGGGATGATGTTCTGGGCAGCCCATCGGGCATCACGCCACAGCTTCCTGGAGGGGCTGTCCACAGTTGTCTTGGTGGCAGTGATGGCATGGACTGTGGTCATGAGTTCCTCCACCATGCCGTAGTTGTCATGGTGACCTTGGCCAGAGGGGCCAAGCAGTTGGTGGTACAGGAGGCATTGCTGACAATCTTGGGGGAGCTGTCATACTTCTCATAGTTCATGCCCATCACATACATGGGGGCATCAGCAGAAGGGGCAGAGATGATGACCCCCCATCCCCACCCTTCAAGTGAGCCCCAGGCTTCTCCATGGTGGTGAAGACCCCAGTGGACTCCACAACATACTCAGCACGAGCATCACCCCATTTGATGTTGGCAGGATCTCACTCCTGGACGATAGAGATGGACTTTCCTTTGATGACAGGTTTCCTGTTCTCAGCCTTGACTGTGCTGTGGAATTTGCCGTGGGTGGAATCATACTGGAACTTGTAGACCATGTAGTTGAGGTCAATGAAGAGGTCATTAATGGCGACAATATCCACTTTGCCGGAGTTAAAAGCAGCCCTGGTGACCGGGTGCCCAATACACCAAATCTCTTTACTATGACCTTCGCCATCATGTCATTGTGTCTTGGGGGGCACACAGCTGGAACTGCATCAGAGATGCGGACTGTCTGTCAAATGGGGAGGAGCAGAGAGCCTCTTTTATGTATTTTTAAAGGCCCAGACAATCTCAAGATCATCAGTATGTTCTACTTCTTTCACTACTTTTATAATTTTCTTTTTACATTGAGATGTTTAATTCATCTGCCATTTTATTTTTGAATGGTATTACATAGGGATTTAACTTTGAATAGTCCTTTTTTTCCCTCACAATTTGAACTTTCCACATATAAATCACTCTTTTTCTATGTATTTTCTTCCAGTGTTCTATTTGACTATTCATATGCTAATCACTGTTTTAATGACTGTACCCTTATAATGTATTTTTATGTGGGTCAGGGAAGTTTTCCTAATTTGTTCTCTTTTTAATTGTCTTTCCTTGAACTTTTATTCTTTGTACGAAGTTTGGAATCAGCTTATCAAGTTTCAGTTTTAAAAATCTTACTAGAATTTTGCTTGAGACCTCATTGAATTGCTAGATTTGTTTCTACTTGGGCATTTCTCGGCTACCTCTTAAGGATACTCTTTCTTTTCTTTTGATGATTAGAGTTTCAATTTTATCCTTTCTGTTCACACAGTTACTAAATACTTTCGCTGTTTTGTTTACGTTTGCCAATGCTGTTTCTTCATCATTTTTTGTTGCAGATTATCACTACGCCAACCAAGGCTTACCAACTTTGGTCTCGACCAGTACCAAAATTAAGCCCCGAAGTGGGGAGCTTTGGCCCTGTGGGCACTCAGAATTCCAGTGAGTTGGATGATAATATCTTGAATGAGCCAGTTCCACCTGAGATGAATGAACAAGCTTTTGAGGCCATTTCTGAAGAGCTTAGAATGGTGCAGGTAATGTTTGGTTTTAGAAAACATAAATAATTAGACATTCATTGAAAACAAACTTCCCTTACCATTTTAACTCTGTGATTTGTAGTGTTCAAACCTGTGTAATATTAAATTTGTATCTCTAAATAGGGGTGTGTGAAAGTCCTTGGCTTCGAAACCAGCCTGCTTTTGCTCTTATAGGTTGCTCTGCAGTATTTAGCAAGTCCCACTCTATAGTCTCCTCGGGCTTTGGTTCTCTCATATGTGAAGAGACCAGTCTGCCACCAGCTTCAGGTTCCAGAACTGGTTGATATGGCACAGTACTGTATCTGCTAAAGAAAATTAAAATAATTGAAAGAATCTTATAGATCAAATTTCAGACAGTTTTTGGTATATTTGAAAGAACATGTGAAATGTGCTTATCTCAGAATTCTGGTGACTTATTTATTTATTTTGGTGATTTATTTTTTTTAAGCGTTTTTCTGTTGTCTAGTAAAACTTAGAGTGAGCCAGACCACCCTCAAATTCCAAAACTTTGCCCTTTCCGAGGCCTGGAGGCCATTCTGGTGAAATGACTCACATGCAGCCCTGGGAAAGCTTCTTAGAAGTCTCAAGATGGCTCTATGATTGAACCCATTTAATTTTAATCACCTTTTCCCTTTGTGTTTCAAATTTTCCACTTTGATGGACCACAAGTATAATTCTAAGACGTGAGAAGTCATTAGTGTAGTAAAAACATTTGAAATTGTTTTTGGCTGCAAACTGGCCTTTGATATCTTTGTCCATGTGAGGTTTTGAATTTTATTTTTTGTTTTTCTAATGCAGAAGAAACAGTAGAATGAGAGTTCCATTAAAAAGAATTTTTGACAACTGAAGATTTTTTGTTGCTGCAGGAACAAATGAGTGCCCTTCAAGTGAAGTTGGATGAGGAAGAACATAAAAACCTAAAGCTTCAGCAGCACATTGACAAACTGGAACATCATTCCATACAAACGCAGGAGGTGAGACCAAGAGCGTGGCCCCAGAAAATGTATGAAACAGACCCTCAAAGCGAGAGTATTACAAGAAGAAAATGACTTCACAAAGCCTTTGTCAAGGCTAATTTGAGTTGTAGTGTTTTTTTTTTTTTTAAAGATTTTATTTTTTTGACAGAGAGAGACACAGCGAGAGAGGGAACACAAGCAGGGGCAGAGGGAGAGGGAGAAGCAGGCTTCCCGCGGAGCAGGGAGCCCGATGCGGGGCTCGATCCCAGGACTCTGGGATCATGACCTGAGCCGAAGGCAGACGCTTAACGACTGAGACACCCAGGCGCCCCTTGAGTTGTATTCTTTATTGTGTTATTACTTCACATACTGCTCTGATAATGACACACACACCCCTAGTCTGAATTCTAGTTCACGTCGTCGATAGTGCAAATAGGTCCCTTGCTGTTAGTTTGGAACAAGGCAAGACGGACGGCCCAGGTGCTTACAGTGATCCTTCCCTTTGTTGGTCATCCTACTGTAATTCATGGGAACAGCCAGTTTTCTTCTGTCAGAGACCTTAAACCTAGATTTTTAAAACAGACGCAAGGTAATGATTTGGAGTGTATCTTAGCACACCGGTATTCCTTTTCCAGTAAATTTCTCTCTTTCTCAAAGCTTTTCTCATCAGAAAGAACTGATTGGACCAGACAGCAGCAAGAGCATCTCTCACAATTGAATGTCCTTGAAGTGCAGCTTCGGGACACTCAGACTAAGAATGACTGTAAGTTTGAACAACTGGGAGCTTTGTGACCCGAATACTGTTAGTTCAATATCTTTTGACTCCTATGAATAAATCTTGCCCCTATGTTTTTGGTGGGTTGTTTTTTGTTTGTTTTTAATTAGATGACCAGATTTGAGTCTGCATGACAGTGGTTAAATAGTAGTCATATCTCATAAAGGGGAATTTGCAGCAGGACAGCTCACAAACAAGTGATTGAACTGTTGGCTGAAAGTTTTAATACTGCTTTGAAAATGAAGTGTCTTGAAGTCATAAGATGAATAATGTTTTGATAGTGACAAAATAGAGCATAAATTAGATATTTGTATATATCCGTAGAGGTGGGATTTATCACTTGATTCCCAGTTTTTTCAGTGTATTTCTTCTTTCATCGAAGTGTTTGCAGCAGTTTATAATAAAGCTAAAACAGAAGACAGCCATTGTGTTTTCTTTGATCTAAAGAGCTACCTAATTTTACCTCCAGTTGGAGTATCCTTAGAAGATCAGAAGTGGTAAACCCATTTCGGAAAGTTCTGGTACATTACCAAGGAGTTTTCAATAAGTAAGATTAGGTCACTATGCTAAGTCTCTTGATTTCTTTCCCTTATATTAAAAGTTTTCATGCATGTGCCACAGGAGAAACGTAGAACAGTCAAGTGACCTGCAAATCAGGGACAGATGTTAACTCTTCCGTTTTTCGTAGAAATATATCAAAAATCCTAAGGGGGAGGAAGAAAATAATCTCCGTGCTCCTAGGAACCAACCACTTGGTTGTTTAACGTCTTAACTTAAAATTGGTCTCTTCAACTTGTTTTGCTGTTTGTGTGAAGATACCCATCAAACTTATTTGCCTACTTTGTTAAAAAAAAAAAAAAATCGATGTAAAGGAACCTGTTGAGGATTTGTTTTGTTTGTTTTTTAGTTTTGAAAAGTGAGGTGCATGACCTGCGAGTCGTTCTTCATTCCGCAGACAAGGAGCTATCTTCCGTGAAACTGGAGTATAGTTCATTCAGAGAGAGTCAGGAGAAAGAACTGAGTAGCCTTTCTGATCGACACGCGCACGCACAGCTTCAGCTGGATAGTGTCAGGTAGAGTTGTTCTGTGGTGGTGTCCCGTTGCCTGGTTGGCCTGCAGCCCAGGCCTGCTCGCCATGCAGGTGCTATAAACCCAACCCAAACTAGTTAAACAAAAAGGTAAATTACTGGCTCACAACACTGGGGAGGCCTAGAGGTGATTTTGGTTTTAGGAACAAACTAGATTGAGTCTCAAAAGATACTGTCAGTGCACGTTCTCTTTGTCTCTGTCTGTCTCTATCTCTCCCTCTCTCAGTCCCTGCTCTGCTTCCCTCAGTATGTTGCCCTTACTCTGTCCTACTATTGAGGGCCTGCCTTTATGTGACAGGGAACAGATTGCTCAGACAACTCCATATTTTGTCTCTTAGCATAACGACCCCTGCAATGAAATCCTTTGTCCCAGAAGCCATATATCAATTCCAGGGAAAATCTGAATTGGTCTTGCTAGAGTCAGTCTGCTTACCTCTGGACCAGTCACTTATCAAAGGTTTGAGGTGGTGTAGGCCCAGCATACGTGATGCGCCTTTTCCAGAAGGAAAGGTACACTCTTACTAGAAGAAAGGGCAGTGCAAGGCAGACCAAACCAGTAGCTATCACTGTTGTCCGCAGTGACTCGCCAGAGGCTGGTGGGAGTCAGTGCTAGTAACCTTGAAACAAAGGGATGACAGATGTAAGTTGTTTTTACTGTTCTTTTTCTTGCTCATTTCAACCTTTTGTAAAACCATTTTGTGTTTTTGATGCCATCTCATGGATCCGTGGCAATAATTTAATAATGGACATCTGGCATGTGATACTGTGAGTGTGAGAGATGTGGCAAAGGTTTAAATCTGCAGCTTGTATGTGTTTTCTGCATATATAAGGAATTAAAGTAGAGGAAGAAAATTTGAGATCTGCAGACCAAATCCATCCATAGATAAGTTTTTGCTGGGCCTGCCCAGTGTGGTTTAAAAAAGTTTAGCATAGCAGTCTCAAAATTGAGAGCTTTCTTATAACAATCTGTCTTTTAACATCCTCTGAAAATCTCATCCCTGCCATGTGAATGACTCCTTTCCCGTAAGACAGGGGTGTGTGCACGCCCTCCGCTGCCCCGCGCTCTTTCCCCAACACCAAGCCTCCGGCCAGTGGCCATTTGTCATCCCTGGTGCACTGTCCTTTTTTCTGACACGTGGCATTTGTTTTTTTTTTTTTTAAGATTTTATTTTATTTATCTGATAGAGAGAGAGACAGCTAGAGAGGGAACAAAAGCAGGGGGAGTGGGAGAGGGGGAAGCAGGCTCCTGGCCGAGCAGGGAGCCCGATGCGGGGCTCGATCCCAGGACCCTGGGATCATGACCTGAGCCGAAGGCAGACGCTTAACGACTGAGCCACCCAGGCGCCCCTACGTGGCATTTGTTTTTAACATCTGAATCCGTGACTCTTATCTTGGCTCTGTCGTAAAATAATTTTGTGTGATTTTTTTTTTTTTTTAAAGGTCACTCCACTAATCTCACTGGATTTTCATTTCCTCGTGTTTATATGTCAGTTGAACTAGATCTAAAATGTTAAGAATCCACTGTATTTGACTGTGTACTTAAATTCTGTCTTAAAAATCACGTGCATTGCCCCGCTTTTTAAATTAGATATAACTTAATTTTTCTCGATGTCTCAGGTTTAACACTTGAGTGCATCACTCTGTGGGTTGCTTGTACTCTGTGGCTCTCCAGGCATTGAGAAGGCCCCTGCATGAAATAGCACAATACCACTGTGTGTTTCTTGAATCATTTGGCTGCTTTATATATACAGTTTGTATCGTAAATACACATATCCCCCCTCCCTCCCGTCTATTGTCTGTATGTCTGTCTTTAGCAACTGATTTATACCACTTTGTAATTTGCTGCTTCTGCCCTGCTTTCAGTTAGTAAAGCAGATAGACCCCCGTCTAATGACCTGTGTGTAAGCTGGGACATCTGTTTTGGATGGTGCAGAGTCACGTTCATTGTTTACGAGTTCTTGGCTGAGCTCTGGATGTTTGGGTGTGTCACAGCATGTGCGGAGAGGAACGAGGGAATGAGAACTTAGAAAGCAGGAAATAATAATCATATGAATTAAGAGAGAGTTCTGTGTGAGGGGGTTTACTCTCTTGCTCAAATCAAAGCCACATTTGCCATCTTAAAACCTTCCTAGAGTTGAGAGAATATGTGATGAATGGATAGAGGTGAGCTATCAACAAAACTGACTTAATGGCCAGTCTCCAGCTTAAATGAGGGAGGGTTAGGTCCGGAACCCCCTAAAATGAATCCATGACCCCAAACCGCCCATCAGTTACACATGTCCGCTTGAGACGGCGGGAGGAGGAATGAGGAGGTAGACGGCTACAGGCTAACATGCCCACCCCATCTCTTCCATCCCCATCACACTGCTCTGTGGTCCAGTGTGTCTTACATGTTTGTGTACTGTGCACATTCCACACAAGTTCATGAGGAGCTTTACATCCGTCAAGGCTACTGTCAGTTGGGAGTGGTCTGTAGATGGGAGAACTGGAACTGCCGATAATCTGAGGAGCAGAACTACATTTAATGTTTATATTTACCATTGTAAAAATGTTTTCCTGATAAAGATTAGAAAAGGAAAAGCTTCTTGAGAGCAAAGCCTGCCTACAGGATTCCTATGACAACTTACAAGAAGTAATGAAGTTTGAAATTGACCAACTTTCAAAAAACCTCCAAAACTGCAAAAAAGAAAATGAAACTCTGAAATCTGATCTGAATGTAAGTTAAGAAGGGTATTGGTAATTGGTGCTTTTGTCCTGGATGTGTGATTGTTCCCTGGGGCACAGGGCAAGGCCTGTTCTTACTTCCTGTTATGGCCCATCGTGCCCGCCAGCGTAGAAGGTACTTGATGTGTTTGTTGACTACACGTTGCTAGTAACAATTACTTAAAATCTGATATGACGTTGTCTTTTAGAATTTGGTGGAGCTTTTTGAGGCAGAAAAAGAACGCAATAACAAATTATTATTACAATTTGAAGAAGATAAAGAGAACAGTTCTAAGTGAGTGTTATTTATCTTTTCCGTTAGTTGACTAGAATATCATTTATTACCACATTAACGAGTTATTTTTTTTTATTGCTGAAACCCTGTAAAGTTATTTTTTTAAGCATTCTAAGATGAATATCAGATTCTTTTGTGTAAGAGGGTATATAGAGAAATTTATTTGATAAGCTGTGGTACTTATGAAACGAATAGCAGTTGGTGGTGATCAGAACTTAGGGCCTTCTCTAAATAAATCAGAGTAATTTTATAATGAAATGGAGGGGGAATGGGGGACTGATTTTTATTTCTGTCTCTGCTCTTCTTTTTCTAGCTGTTCTATTTCTCTCTTGGTCTTTTAATATGAATGCCATTGTCTTTCTTCCCACTCTCTCCGAGTTCTTTCCCTTGGTGATCTCGGTCAGTCTGTTGGCCTTAGCCAACAGGATGATCATTACTCGAGTGAGAAGAAATTGCATTTGCTTATTCAACAGATACTTGTAGAGTTTTTAGTATGACTCAGATTCTCCTCTAGGCCTCGGGGTACAGGGGTTTATACATCTAGTGGGCATACATCCTAGTTGGGAAAAAGTTAACATTTAGTCATTTGTTCATATACTAGGTGATATCCAACAAGCCAGGCACTGTTCTGGTAAATGCCAAAACATTTATTTAGAGGTAAGACAGTGAACAAAATATCCCTGACCCATGAGTTTCACATTCTAGCACAGAGAGATAGGTAATAAACAAGTGCTTACGTCAGCAAGTCCTAAGTGCTCTGAAGAAAAAGAAACTCATAGTACAAAGATGGGATCTCCTTTAATAGTTGTTGAAGAAATAGGTAGACCCCTGACTCCTGCTGGAACGCAACGCCTACCACCAAGTGTGTGCTGCACAGAGTTCCCTAGTAGTTCATTGACTCTCTTCTCTACAGACACACTCAGTTCCTGTTTCCCTTGGAGGAAGTCATGAGTAAAAAACATCATTCTTCTCTTCCAGAGAAATCTTAGAAGTTCTTGAGGTCGTACGTCAGGAGAAACAGAAAGAGATGGCCAAGTGTGAGCAGCAGGTGAGTGACCTGTGCTCTAATTCTAGCATTTGAGGTCTGTAACTTCTGTTCCTGATGTCGGAAGAGGTGTATTAGAAACATGGTTTCAGCTCTCAGGTGTCAAAAATTGGTAATAGAAAGTAGGACTTGTTGGTTGGTTGTATTATTTTTGAACTCTTGTTTTTCTAACTCCTAGACGGCTATAATCATTCTTTGTTGGTGGTCCCCTGGAGGAAACCCACAAAATCATCGCCTTTTAACCCAGCTTCTCCTTTTCAAGTGTTATACTAGTGAGCACTGTATAATGTGAAAAGCAGATTTCATCTCCTTTTTTTTTTCTCTATGTGTGTGTGGTTAACTTTGTGATTTAATTCTTTTTCTAAAAATACTCCTTTTTTCCATAGATGGCAAAAGTACAGAAACTGGAAGAGAGTTTATGTGCTACAGAAAAACTAATCCGTTCTCTGGAGAAGTCTAGAGATGCTGACAAGGTTGGTAGAGGCCGAAGGTGCATCCCTCTGCCTTGTCTTTATAAGTGACGCTTTAACGTTCCAGTCTCCTTTCCCGGGGGTGACTGGTAGCTAGCATTTTCATAGACACTTAGGCCTTGTTCATCTTCCGAGGTTGCCAGAAAAGAAGGTCTTCTATTTAAGCTAATTCTCCATGGAACTGCAAGAGCAAACCATTCTGTCACTTCTTACGGCACTGTGTCTGAAACACATCCTGCCCCTTTTAACTAGGATGCTGTTAGTAGGACCTTTTCTTGTTGGCTCTGAGTCCCGTAATACAAACTGTCAAATCCCTGCTGTTGACTTTCACCAGAATAGTAAATGAAATATGTATGTCCAAGTATGAAATTAGATATAAATTCCTTATATGCCTGCCTCTAATTCATTCAGAAAAACCAAAGCAAATGACTCAGTAAAATAGTATAAAGCTGGGCGCCTGGGTGGCTCAGTTGTTGAGCGTCTGCCTTCAGCTCAGGTCATGATCCCAGGGTCCTGGGATCGAGCCCCGCATCGGGCTCCCTGCTCAGCGGGAAGCCTGCTTCTCCCTCTCCCACTCCCCCTGCTTGTGTTCCCTCTCTCGCTGTCTCTCTCTGTCAAATAAATAAATAAAATCTTAAAAAAAAAAATAGTATAAAGGCATTAAAATATAAATTGATAATAATGTAAGGTGATATTTTGCTAAAATAAAATTGACTTCTCTTATTGTCATTAGGAAAGACTATTTGTTGTTTTAAAAATGATCTCCTCCTTAATGTCACTGGGTATGAAGATACTGTTTCTGTCCTCGTCAGGAAGTTGTAGCTGACCTCATGAGCCAGGTCCAGGAGCTGAGAACAGCGGTCTGTGAGAAAACAGAAACCATAGACACCCTGAACCAAGAACTGAAGGACATAAGTGTAAGTTCTGTCACCGACGAGATACCACACTTCACAGATTCCTCAAGAGTTTAACAAATGCTCCACCAGAAAACAGATTTCTGTGGTCAACTCGGTTCAGAAACACTAGGTAAAGTTCCACAGGTTTCTGGCTTTGCAGCCTTTACTCTGTCCCCGGGCAGCGTGCGCATCTGGGGGCAGCGTAGGCTGCGGCCCTGCCCCGACTGCCCCAGCCCGGGAGCAGTGTTCTGTGTGTACTGGGTGGGATCGCTGATCAGAAACAGACTGGCCGTGGTCTGTGATAGTTAAGGGTATGTGGTGTTCCTTAACTCCTTCAAGAAAAAACAATGACACATTTTGGTTAAGTTCAGAAACATTCATATATAGTGAATTTTTTCCACTGTTGGACTTTCTTATCTTCTCAAGTAACTGCTTTCCTCAAGTAACTACTTTCCCTTGCACATATCTCAGTGGAGTGTTGGTGCTTCCTCCTCACCTCGGGTCAAGGTGAAGGTTTTTGTCCACGTTCCTCATTCCTCTGCTACAAAGGGAGCTTGCTGTTCTCCACATTTGTTTGCTAATGGCAGTCTCCTGATAAAGGTGTGATAATAAGATGGGGTGCCGGGCTGGCTCAGTCAGTGGAGCATGCGACTCTTGATCTCGGGGTCGTGAGTTCAAGCCCCACATTGGGTGTAGAGATTACCAAAAACCTGGATGTGTTTTCACATCTGGTATCTGTGGGACTTTCTGATGTCTCCTCACCTTTCGGGCACTTACCCTTCCATTCCTTCATCCAACTAGTACTTATTGATTTGTGGTAATCTCATCATCACCTTGGAGCTCTGACAGTTTCTTGTTACTTTATAAATAAGCACAGTAGGGGCGCCTGGGTGGCTCAGTCAGTTAAGCATCTGCCTTCAGCTCAGGTGATGATCTCAGGGTTCTGGGATCGAGCCCCGAGTCAGACTCCCTGCTTGGAGGGGAGTCTGTCCCTCTCCCTCAGCTCCTCCCCCTGCTTTGCTCCTTCTGTCTCTCAAATACATAAATAAAATCTTAAAAAAATATATATAAACACAGTAAAACAGATAGCTCTTGTAGCATAACTTTCTTTTTTGCAGTGCAAATACAACTCTGCTTTGGCTGACAAGGACGAGTCCAAAGTGTTGATTAAGAAACAGGAAGTGGAGATTCTGGATCTGAAAGAAGCCCTTAGACTGAGAATACTCTCCGAGGACATAGAGGTAGATGTTAACACATTCTGACTCTTTTTTTGCTTTTTCCCTTGTCGATGTCTATATGTGCATGTGTGTGGGGAGGTTATTAATAAAGAAATAGAGGGCTTCCTACAGGAATAAGGCATAATTAGAGCAATTTTCCCTAGGGTTAGGCCATTAATAGGTAACATTAAAATTGTTATATTTTATCCAGTTGGTTGATTTTCATTCGTTTGTGCTAACACCTGATAAGTTCCTGGAACTGACCATCTTCCCGAAGTGGAGCAGAGTGGAAGCTGTGTTTACTCGGTAGGGTGGCAGCAACAGGGAGCAAAGAGAGAGCTGGGTAACAGGTTAACCTCAGGCTTGCCTCTTGTGTTTTAGCTAAAGTGGGTTTTAATTTTTGTTGTTGGTATAAATTTATCTTTTTTAATACTAAGCCATACCATCACATGGTTCAAAATAAAAATTATATAAAGCAGTATACATTCCCTCGAGTATTCCTTCCAGAGATATTTTAGGCAAGTCTCATATACATTTAGTTTTCCTTTTTTCCACACAGATGGTAACCCACTGAGTATACTGCTCTGTGGTTGCTTTAGAAATAAAGTTTTCTTGGGGCACCTGGGTGCTCAGTCAGTTAGGCTTCTCTGCCGTCAGCTCAGGTCATGATCCCAGGGTCCTGGGATCGAGCCCCACATCGGACTCCTTGCCCAGCAGGGAGTCTGCTTCTCCCTCTATCCCTCCCCCTGCTTGTGCTCTCTCTCTCTGACAAATAAATAAAATCTTAAAAAAAAAAAGAAAAGAGAAAGTTTTCTTGCTAAACTATGCTACCCATGAAACAAACTCAACAAATGGCTATTGAGCCCACCTACCCTACATCCTTGCCTGGCTTGGCATTTGGGAACGGAGGAATGATTGAAACACTGTTACTTACCTCAAAATATGCCATCTAGCTTAAGAGTTAGATGTATTTAGATGTAATCCATGACCTGGGAGCACAGGAAGGGGAGGAGGGGAGTGATTATGCTTGGAGAATTCCAGAGCTCTTCCCAGAGATCAGATTTGTATAAGACTTCTCTGGGGGAGGGAAGCTTGGCAGCTGTGGGTGTTTGTGGAATGGAGCGTCCCCAGCAAGGGGGGCGGTGGGGCACATCTGGCTGGAGGTCGGGGAGTGTGTCATGGAGGGTCTCGAGGAACATCAGCTGTATCTTTTAGGAAAGCAGGGCGGTGTGGACTTTAGCCCAGGCCAAAGGCGATAAGGCCTGGGCCCAGAAGTGCTGGTGGGGATATAGGGCGAGCTAGAACTGGGCGGTGCCTCATAAGGACCGCTGACAGTTGCTGGTGTCCGTAGGTTGGGTGCTGTGGCGGCAGGAGCATTCTGAGTGGGCACCGAGGGCTCCAGCCACGGTGACCGAGGAGGGTTCTGTGTACCCCTGAGACGGACGAGAAGAGGCCTGAGGGGAGTTAGTGAAATGCATTTTGTACACACTAGTTTGGAGCTGTGAGAACCTGCGGGGGTAGATATCCAAGGCCGATAAACCCGGTGATTTGTCCTTATATCCTCCTGTAACCCAGAAGGGCCTTGAAGCTGCTAACGTATATACAATACAAGGAGATTAAAACAGGCAGGTAAAATCCAGGTCAAAGGAAGATGAGACGAGTGATAAGCTCTTAAGGGCACGGGCTGTGGGGTTGGACTGCTTGGGAATCTGAGTCATGGCTCTGTGACCCTGTGAAAGTTACATTTCCCTCTGTGCCTCATTTGTCACATCCCTGGAGCAGAGATAACAAACTACTGCCTCGTGTGTAGGAGGAGAAGCTGAAATGAGGTGATACGTGCAAAGTGCTGCGGACGCTGCCAGGCACCCTGGAAGGGCTCAGCCCCTGGGACCTGGAGGCAGTTCTGGGAGGCTAGCTGAAAAGGGCATACACAGGGTCAACTCTACTTCACTTAAAAAAAAAAAAAGAAAAATTTAAAAGAAAAGGAAAAGTTGGCACATAAAAGGCACACCCTAAGGTCTTGTACAGAGTATAAGATGGGGACTAAAACTTCAGTTGGCCATGGCCTGTTGCCAGAGGGCAGACAGAAGCCTTGCTGTGTGAGCGGGAATAGCTGAATGATGCGCGCTCAGTACGATTCACCCAAAAGTCCTTCCTTCCTCCCTTTGTCCCCTCGGGTCTCTCTTTCTCTTCCCTCCTTAAAAAAATCAGGGTGACTCTGCATATTGAAGTATCTTAGATTCCAGTGGAACTCACCCCACAGTTAGTTCACATTCCCGTTTTACTAATCTCCCGGCTTCATTAGCTAAAGTATTTACAACTGGGGACAAAGGGGTCCTTGCCTTAATCCATACAAGAGCTCTTAGGAATCTGAAGATTCATGAAAGGACAGACACACCCTGCGGGGAAAGGGACATGGGGAGGTGCATGAGTAGCTCCTCTGGGAGGAATAAAACCCTGCTGAAGTCAAAGAAACTCGAATTAAAAACAGAGCTACTTCCTGATCTTGTAGCTGGTAAATATTAAGACCCAAGGAAGATAGCAGAGAAGGGTGATGACTCTCAATTCTGGTGAAGCTGAAGTTTAGCCTTTGGGGAGGTGGTCTGGTAATACCCAGCTTTCATTTTTTTTGCATATGCTTCGAGTTTGCACTTTTAGAAATCAGCCTAAAGAAATAATCTAGATGTGAGAATATAAGGCATATAATAGTGAAAAAAATTCAAATCAGCCAAAATATTCAGTGATGGGTTGAATTGTGGTGCATTCATAAGGTGAAATCAAGCCTACCCCCTGAAAAGTGATAGGATGAAAGAGTGAATACATGGAAAAATGTGTGTGGTACATCAGGTATCTGTGTGTGTGCACCTGGGGTGTATTACATTTTTCCCGCACTCTTGTATCATTTATATACACATACATTATTATTGTATGTGACGTGTACATAACATATATTCTATATATACGTATTCTCTGTATTATAATATTGTACATGTTAATTCATATGTAGTTATATAAGTTAATATATATATGTACATATACACATGCACCTTTGGGAAGTTAGAGTAAGCAGATTCTGCTCTAACTTGGAAAGGATTGCATGCTGTGTACATAGGAATTATGTATGCAACCCACAGGATTCCTAATTCTCTCTGCCACTTTCCACCAAGCTACTCCCCTGAAACTCTGACGGCCTGTGACTACGTATCACACTGTCTGGTGACTGCCCAGGCCCTCCCCGAACTGGCTGGGGGCACTCGTCTTTACAGCTCTTTACCTTCCAGTGTATAAACGTCTAGAGTTAGTTGGTCAGACAGCTGTGTCTGGAGTCCTCCTAAGGGAAGAGCGATCAACTTTGAGATCCTGGGGGTGAGGGGAAAGGTTCGATGTTAGGGGAAAGGGGATACCTGTATGAATTTCCTGTAATGTTTCTCTTTAGACGCTTACTTAAATATTAACTGTTTGGTTTGCTTTGGAAAGGATTCACACATAAGCAAAAAAAAAAAAAGTTTTTAAAACTTTCCTAACCTTTTAAAGTTGCACATAGTGGTGATTTGCAAATCCTTAGTGGAGTACCCAGTTAAGAGAGGATTCTTCCTTTGTGGGGATTGTCCCCTGACAGAGGGATATGCTCTGCGAGGACCTGGCCCATGCCACTGAGCAGCTGAACATGCTCACAGAAGCCTCGAAGAAGCACTCGGAGCTGCTGCAATCTGCACAGGAGGAGATGACCAGGAAGGAGGCCCTGATCCAAGAACTTCAGCACGAGGTGAGATCCAGGGCCTCGGCTCCTTCTTCCGGTATACAGAAAGGAGGGGCCGTCGGGTGCTTAGGTGGGCCGGCTGCGCAGCGGGCTCTGTACGACTCGGCTGCTTACATGGGTTCCGACTTGCTTGGCTGCCTCTCTGCCCACCCCGGCCCCCGACACGCACCAGCAAGTTCTAACCTCTGGGGCAAGGTTATGGCTGACTTTTGTCTGCTTGTTGGCTGTTGTTTTATATTTAATTTTCCTGAGATGACCCTTTGATTACCTGTGAAGCTTAACGTTTTTTTAAAACACTGTGAGAGCGGGAGACGAGAGGGTCAGAGCAGCAACCAAGGTCCACAGACACGAGCAGCAGGCGCAGTGTTTATAGCTGTCAACATTGGTGTGGTCTGGGCTGCTTTTAATACCTTACTGCTTTCCAGATTGTTACTGAAGTCCTGACAAAATAACGTGAAGTCTGTATCCTCCTACCTTGGGCAGCTTTTCTATTCTAACAGGACCATGGGCCCCCTATGATTTTCTAACGCGTCACCTCACCTCTGTTCAATTTTCCCAGCTGAACCAGAAGAAGGAGGAAGTAGAACAGAAGAAGAATGAATATAACTTCAAAATGAGACAGCTTGAACACGTAATGGATTCTGCTACCGAGTATCCCCAGGTACTTGTCAGAAAAAGAGTGTGTTGCAGGAAGAATGAAGTTTCGTGAGTGATAAAAGTTTGGAAATTATGAAGACCGTAGCTTCATTTTTTTTTTTTTATAGAAAGATTTTCACCAACACCTTTTCTGCTTTTTACTTGATAAAAAGGTACCGGTGTTTTATTTGTTTTAATTGGACAGGAATTAGAATAACAAGCTAAACAGCTGAGTGTTTTCTGTGTGCTTGGCATATACATTTACAGTGAAATCTTTATCAAACCTCACTTAATCAAGTATTCGGATGAAATTTAATTTTATCATAGAGCCCTAAAACACCACCTCATTTTCAAACACATTTGGCAAAACTCCTGGAAACACAAGAACAAGAGATAGAAGATGGAAGAGCCTCTAAGATTTCTCTGCAACACCTTGTAACAAAGCTAAACGAAGACAGAGAAGTCAAAAATGCTGAAATCCTCAGGATAAAGGTAACTGCATGATTTTTCTGCATAAACCTAATCTTTTAAAACAAACAGTATCCAAAATAAATAAATAAGTAAAATAGTATCTCGTGATTACTGATACAAAATTCAAAAGGCCCAGAACTAAAGGGTACACGGAAAAGCCTCCCCCTGCTGACTCCACACTCCCTAGGTGACTGTCCCTGGCGGCTCCCACTGTGGCCAGTTCCCATATGTAACCACATCTGGAAGCGTTTGTTTTTTATGATGGTATCGTACCCGGGCCGTACCAGCTACTCTGATCACAGTGCTGCCTGACTTAGATCCTTACCAGTTTCGTAGCTAAGGCACATGCTCTCAGTAGTTTTAAAATTTGTATTTTTCTTATTAGGAATAAGATGGAGGGCGCCTGGGTGGCTCAGATGGTTAAGCGTCTGCCTTCGGCTCGGGTCATGATCCCAGGGTCCTGGGATTGAGTCCCGCGTCGGGCTCTCTGCTCCTTGGGAGCCTGCTTCTCCCTCTGCCTCTCTCTCTCTCTCTCTGTGTCTCATGAGAAAGGATAAAATCTTAAAAAAAAAAAAAAAAAAAGGAATAAGATGGAACATCTTTGGTTTTTCTATTTCTCTGACCTATATCCTTTGCCCGTCTTTTTATTTTTTTATTTTTAAAGATTTTTTATTTATTTATTTGAGAAAGAGAGTGAGAGAGAGAGAGCACAAGAGGGGGAAGCGGGAGAGGGAGAAGCAGATTCCCCGCTGAGCAGGGAGCCCGATGCGGGACTCAATCCCGGGACTCCAGGATCATGACCTGAGCCGAAGGCAGTCGCTTAACCAACTGAGCCACCCAGGCGCCCCTTTGCCCGTCTTCCTATTGTTGGGCTTTTCCTGAATGATTTGTAGGCATTCTTTATATATTAGAGAGATTTGCTTTTGTCTATGATAGTTAAAAATACTCTTGTTTGCCCTTCTTTTAAACTTCCTTTTGGTTTGGTTTTGGTTTTGGTTTTACCCAGGGACTTGGGGGTACAGTGATTGTATGTGGGGGAGTGTGTTTAGAGGAGTATTGAGGGGCGGGAGTTGTGTGGAGGAGCGCCTGGGTGTGTGGTGTGTGGGTGCGGAGGGGTGTGGGTAGAGCAGAGAGGGTGCTTCGTAGAAGATTGCAGTTAGCTTGTGAAGCCCTTGCCCTGTAGTGAGTTTTTGTTTAGGAACAAAATTAGCTTACTGTAACCAAGTGACAGGACATGAAAACAGCACTCTCTTAAGCTTTGTTCCTCATGGAGGGGATCATTCCTTGCTTTTTTATTTAGGGCAGCTCTCAGTATGCTGCTATCCCAGGAATGTGGCTGCTACCCAGATTGGCATGATTTTAGGACTCAGGAGAAATTGGGTCAGGTTAAAAGAAATCAAACAATGGACAAGTAGAAGTAAAGGAGAAAGGACACTCCTTGCAGACAAGTATTTATTTTTTCTGGATGGTTATGCTCATGATTTTCAAATTAGAGTTCACGTAAGGATTTTGAGTGATGGGCTATGGCACTCAGTTGGACGCTACATTACAACATAGTGATTTGACAGTTCCATCCATTACGGTGTGCTCACCATGGGTGTAGCTACTGTCTGTCACCAGACAATGTTATTACCGTGTTATTGACTATATTCTCTACATCAGTTTTTTTAATTAGAATTTATTAAATAGAATCAAATAGAACATTTACCAAGGTAGTGACTTTTGAACATCTTTTTTCATAAAGAGATTTTAATGAATTTTGTGATATTGATAAGAGACTATGTTTAACATACCGTGGGTATGAAAATGAGTCATAGTTCCAGGCCCCCAAGAGCTTGTCATAGTCCCCTTTTTATCCAGCGATACCCATGCAGTGTTTTATGCTTCGAGGAGCTTAAAATAGGAATATGTGTCTCATGTGTGGCCTTGGGGAGCAAAATCATGCCTCCTACAACATGTTTTCTGAAAAGACATGATTTGATGTCTTATTAGGAGCAGTTGTGTGAAATGGAAAGCCTCCGCACGGAAGCTGAGCAGTTGCGAGAAAGAAACTGGCTCCTGCAAAGTCAGCTGGACAATCTTGAGAGGGAAAAGAGCAACAGGTGAGAAAGAGCCACCAGAACTCTGTGGGCTAACTCTTGGCCTGCCTGGGTGTAGTTAGGGGAGAGCGGTTGGAACTGGTTTCCCGGCGTGCATGGTGTTCGGCACTAGTCCAGGGGATGCCCCGTCGGTTGCTTTTGAGTCAGGGCTGATGAGGGGACTGCTTTTTCCAGAACGGGAGAATAAGGCCTTCATGATCTTGCCTACTCTGTTAACCTTTGCATTGTTGTAGAGCTATTGAAATGAATTTCCGGCATGTGAAACATTTGAACCAAACTGTCTACTGCTATTTGACAGAAAAGGGGCGTGGGGTGAGGAAGCTATAACCTCGACAAGACAAGGTTCCAGAGGTGCAGCAGAAAAAGGGAGGATTTCCTACCAGATGATTTTGCTTCATGACCCATGGTCCAGGGAATGCTCGTGCGCAGGAAGGAGCTTTCCAGAGGAGCGCTCCCTTGGGTTTGGGTATCTGTGCATGTGGTTTGTCTTTAGCTACGGCAGTTTTCTAGTTGTATTTGCTAATGGCACAGCCTGGTGTCACGGGCAGTCACACCCGGGCTCTGTCCTATCTCTGACACTTGAAAGTCTTGTGACTTTGGACACAGTTTTTAACTTCTAGTGCCTCCGCTTCCTGAGCCATAAAATGAGGAAAATGATGGCTCTCTCTCACACAGTGTTTTAAAGACCGAAAATAACGTGGATAAAGTGCTGGTTACAGTGCTTGGCCGAGGGGTGTCACTCAGTAAGTGGCAGATACTAGGTATACAGGGTAGAGTTATGATCCTGCCCTTCTGTGAACTTTCTGGAGGGATTCGAGATGAGGGTGGCCTGGAAAAGTATGCAGCAAGTTGAAGTGAATCAGAGGGGGTCTCCATGTGGGATGGAGGCCCTGACTGAATTCAGCTTCCCAGATTCGGGGTGCCTGCTATGCCTACCCCTGCCGGCAGGTCTTGGGCAGACGCGCTCCCCTTCCCTGTCCAGAAGCAGCCCCGAGATGCACTGTCCAAAACCTAACTGAGACAATGGATGCTTGCGCATGGTAATGGTGGCTGTGCTAACAGTGTACTCCTGAATGCTTCTCTTCATGTGTCAGGGAGCATTGGAGATGCTCAATTTAGTAGCACTACCCCTTCCAGATGATTCTGACGCGGGTAGTCCGCAGTCTGCGCACCTGCTGTCTACATGCTCCACCCCCATGTAAAGAAAAGCACGGTACTTGGTACACTGTCTTTTATCAAGAGCTAGTATGAGCATGGAACATAGAACGTTTTTAGCCCATTTATAAAATCACAATTAAAAACACTCTATTTTATAGCCACATGTCCCTTATAAGAAGCCATACAGAATCTCCTTCCTGAAAGATCAGAGTGGGAGAAAACTGTGGCTCAGGGGTCGGATCAAGCCCACAGCGTGTCTGGTCAAGAAAGTTTTATTGGAGCACAGTCATGTCCTTTCATTTAAATATTGCATTGATATTACAGCAGCCAAGTGGAATAGCTGTGACAGGGACCCCCATGACTCCCAAAGCCTAGAATATTTTCTGTCTGGTTCTTGACAGAAAAAGTTTATCCACTTTTGGGTTAGAGCACAGAAAACACTTCTCTAATGGTTTCGGGCGTTTTCCTCACTGAGGTCTCATTACCATTTCTGTCTAGGCTGCCAGATTCATTAAGTGAAAGAAACTACTGGACCTTCTGTTTTCCTTCAAGAAACGATTTTTTGCTCATCAGTGAGAGCTATTTCTAGAGGAGTCTGTGGCATTCAGGCAGGTTCTCCTTGGGGGATGTCCCCCTGGTGCAGGGGTGGCCCACAGAAACTCAATTTATGATCCTGCCCTCGTCAAGCTCACAGAGATGGACTCCCATTAATGAGATTCACATGATACTGATGCATCGTCCAAAATGTAATTTCCTTTATATAGAGGAGCATTCCTTTTCCATGAAAAGATTTATGTCTGGCGCTCAGGGAATCCCCTTCCTGGTGTCAACATACATGGGACACCAGAGTGCCATCAGAAAATTGCCAGCTGACCATGAAATCCAAGCAAAGGGGGGCGTTGGGGCTCCATATGGTAGGCTGGCCTGAGGAACCCTCCCCACACCCAGTGATGCCCCCTCCCAGCTGATCACCAGGCTTCTGGACCACCTGTCTCAGCCCCCTTTGGCTCACATTTGATCTTCATTTGGTACGACTCTTGGCTCCATTTCTACTTTACTTTTCCCCGGGCCTTGATTGGATTTCCCAGCTCTGTTCATCTCAGTTTTGTATGGGAGGCATCCTGAATTCCGGGGAGGTGCCTTATTTCATCCCCATATATCAATCACATTTGTGAACTGTGCTAACTTGACTTAATCACCAGAGTTAGCTTTTCGTTGCATGACTTGGCATTGCTGCGTACAGCAGATAGGAAAGTGATCCTTGAATATGCCTGACTGTGTTTCCCTATCCTCCCTTTCTCATCTCTGTAGTGAACAGAATCATCTAGATCATCAACAACTGAGGAATGAACAAGAAGAAATGATCAAAGAAAGACTTGCTAAAGTACAACCTTTTTTTTTTTACGTTTCTTGTCTGAGAAATGCTTTTCTACTTAGCATCTGTGGTTATAGATTTTGGAAACCATTTTACTCTTGAAATTTCTGTCTCCTCTGTATTCCCACTGTTAAGTTTGATATTTACCATCAGTATTTAGACATCGTTGATGAAATAAGAGTGAATTTGTGAATTTGTCTTCGTGTTTCAGCGGTTAGTCTCCTGCCGGCATCCCCACACAGAGTTTTCCATTTAGAATAGAAGCAGGTATAGGGTCCCCGTGGGAGGCCTCATGGGGCGTAGTGTGTGAAGTCTTAAGAGACAGGCACCCCGTTTAGGGGTGCACCGTTGGGGTGTGGAAGAGGATGTTGGTTTAATTGATCTCATTACCATGAGGGAGAGTGGACTGCTTACCATCAATTTTTTTCTTAGCAGTGGTAAAAACTTAAGCCATCTTTTTCTTTTTATCTTATTACAGAATAAATTAGTTGAAGAAATGCTGAAAATGAAAGCAGAGTAAGTGCACTGTTTTGTAATTCAAGTTCTTGTAGGTCTTTTCTTTCTTCTCCTCTAAGGAAAGAAATACTATATCCACAGGTAAGTAACTCCTTTCCTTCTTCTGGTTTTCTCTGATTTAAAACCTTGGGCCTCTTTACATGTGTTCTATAAACAGGATTTTAATTTTTTCATCTAGTTTTCAGATTAATTTATGTAATCTTATAAACTGCCTCATTCTTAGAGGAACAAGATATACTGTATTTTCTGTCAAATTCAAAATATGTAAGCTGGTTGGTATTAACAAATAAAATGGTCAAACATTAGAAAGATAGTGCACTCTGAATAGATATTCATCCAGAGAAGAGGTCCTCAAACGTTTTTTTTTTAAAGATTTTATTTATTTATTTGAGAGAGAGAGCATGGACGGGGGGAGGGTTAGAGGGAGAAGCAGATTCCCTGCTGAGCAGGGAGCCTGATGCAGGACTCGATCCTGGGACTCCGGGATCATGACCTGAGCCGAAGGCAGTCGCCTAACCAACTGAGCCACCTAGGCGCCCTAAACATTTTCACTTATTAAACCTCCTAAAAGAATTTTGAAACACCATATACCCTCGTGCACATTTTTGGAGTTGACTTTATGTCTAAAATTTCTCACTGAAAGTTTACATTGAAGCAAGGGGTGGAAGTTCTTACATACTGAAAATAGTGCCATGTAGGAATAAACTTCTTGGTGTCAGAATGGCCAAATGGTCTTAGGCACAGACTCCAGCACCTGCTTCTCATGGTCCAGACTTCTGGTCTCTGCATGGAGGCGTGGGTTCGGATCCCACTTCTGACACATCTCCAGTTTTGTTCCGGCCATTGTCCTATCAAAAGTCTCACCTTGAACTGGCCATAGAAGTAAAGCTCTGGTGGTGTTCTGTTAAAAGTATCCCACTGACCTGCTACTTTCTATCCATTTCACAATACAGGAACAAATTCCTAAATCTAAAATTGTACATTGTTCCTTTTTCCTTTCAAATTGAGTTTCTGTTCCATACCTACACAGAATTATATTCTAATTTAATATATTGTTTGGGAATTTTTTTTTTATTACCCTATCATATAACTGGGCAACAAAAGTATATATACAAATGGGAAGTAATTTGTAAAAGTTTCTTGTGTCGTAAAAGTAATTTGTATTTGTATGGCTGGCTCTAGTGCTGTATTTCTTCTGGATTGAGTTTTCATTACAATTATTATTAATCATGATGTCCTTAATTTATTATAAGTTTTTATAAATTATTATACGTAGTAAAATTTAAGTGGAAATGCATCTCCCAGTGCATTTTATCTTCATGCTTTTGCTTCAGTTACTCATTATTCTGTTATACTTAATTCTGGAATAAGACAATATTCAGTATCACCTCTGTTCCTACTTTGTTTTTATAACTGTAAGTGCTGAGAAATCTTACTCACGTAGTTAGTGGCAACAGAAGGAATTTTGTCATGCAGTTATTTGAACTCCATCCAAGTTAGTATGTCAAAAATTACATAGTGATCTGTCATCAAAATTCTCCTTTTTTTTTTTTTTTAAGATTTTATTTATTTGACAGAGAGAGAGCACAAGCAGGGTGGGCAGCAGAGAGAGAGGGAGAAGCAGGCTCCCCGCTGAGCAAGGAGCCCGATGCGGGGCTCCCTCCCAAGTTCCTGGGATCATGACCTGAGCCAAAGGCAGACATTCAACCGACTGAGCCCCCCATTAAAAAGAACAAAAATTCTTTTTAATGATCAGCTGACAAAGACCACCCATTTTGTAAAAAGATTTGTTACCCAGTCATTTGCTTTATAGCATCAAAGAGTATAGATGTGGAACAGCTTGTTCCATACTTTGCTCTACATATGAGCAGTTTAGGGACTGGCTCCCAGACAGTTAGTCACTGTAGAGCTAGGACAGAAATGTGGATCACTTACAGGATCTATGAGAATCCAGCTGTACAGTTTGTAGAATTGCAGCTATTTTAGAAATAATAGCCATTTTTGATTTTCCAGCAAAAAGAATAAAAGCTAAGTTGGCCTGTAATTTATTTCATAATCTAGGAACCAAGAGTCTCCAGTGATACACTGTCCCTAGAAGTTACAGGACCTCACTCTGTGGGCAAGAGAAGCACACACTAGAAAGTGGCACACCCAGTTTTATCAGTCCCATCCTACAGCAGTGATTCTCACCATAATGTTATCTATTTGTGCATGTGAGGATGCTTTAAAAAGCTACCAGGAGGTGTGCCTGGGTGGCTCAGTCATTTAGCGTCTGCCTTCTGCTCAGGTCGTGATCCCAGAGTCCTGGGATCGAGCCCCGCATCGGGCTCCCTGCTCTGCGGGAAGCATGCTTCTCCCTCTCCCACTCCCCCGCTTGTGTTCCCTCTCTTGCTGTCTCTCTCTCTCTGTCAAATAAATAAATAAAATCTTAAAAAAAAAGGAGTTCCTGGTAAGGAACTGAATTCTATGCTAACTGGTGTAGGTAGGAGATGCTTAATTTCATATCACAAGACGTCTGGAGGTGCACTGACTCAATGATGCTATCAAGGACCCATACCCTTCCCATTCTTTGACTTTCGGCACTCTTGCTTGTGGCCTCTTGGCCACAAGATGGCTGCCATAGCCCCAAATGTCATAAACAAGAGGATCACAGCTTGTAATGAGGTGGGTTCAAAAGGGCTTTCTTTTGTCAGGGGAGAAAAAAAAAACTCCTACTAGCCCCCAAGAATCAGCCTGTGCTTCATGGTCAGAATTAACACACCTTCAGGTAAGTGGAAGAAACCAGTATCTGGCAGTAGCGTAGAGAAACCAGGCTTAGCCTAGACCAGTTTAGTTTTTACCAACACTTGGGAACTGGGTGTGCTTCTCCTTTTTTTTCCTTTTTCCCCCCAAAGAAAATGAGTTTTTATGGGTAAGCAGCAGCAGTGCCACAGAAATTTCATCAAACTGAAGCAAAGTACACAAGACAAATGCAGAACAGTTCCAAGTGAATCAGGGAGAACATCAGTGCCTACTCCCCATGCTGTTCTTCTGAGGTTCCATGGAATGTAGTCTCAAACACTGCTCCTGAAATAAGCTTGCCTTAAATGGCATATTAAATTTTGAGTATGATGTCATAAAAAATAATCATTCTATTCCATATGCATAAAAATGCAGTAAAAAGTACTTCTTTCTTTTGGACAGCTTATAGGATTCACACAATTTTATTAAAACAGTGCATTTCTATGTAATTCCATGATAACTTTGTTCCTCATTTTTCTTTTCAATTGACAGTTGTAGAGTGTATGAATTCTGAATAGCACATCCTTGAAGAAATGACTGGTGTCCTATGGTCTGAGAACCAGTTTTTGAAATCCAAAAGAATTAAGATATGGGGCATTGAATAAACTATGCAGACTATAATAATACTTAAGTTACATTTGCTCCAAAGGAGCCAGATCCAGAAGTTTCCATTCTAAATTTTTACTATTTAAAAAATGGTTTGAGGAGTTTTCCAAAATGAAAGTCTTGGATAAAATAACAAAAGAAGCCCATCTGCATCCTTTGCCAAATCTCCCTATGCCATCACTAGGGGAGGGCTGAATATTTGTGATTCTTTCAAATCAAAATTCTGGGCTTGAGTGAAAAATGTCTCATTTGAATACTGTTGTAATTATGTTCCTTTAGAATCCCACAAAACGCTATTTGTTCTTACAGCCTAGAAGAAGTCCAGAGTGCCCTTCAGAACAAAGAGATGGACTGCCTTAGAATGGCTGAGGAAGTCGAGCGAACCAGAACTTTGGAATCTAAAGCGTTCCAAGAAAAGGAACAGCTGAGATCAAAGCTGGAAGAACTGTATGAGGAAAAGGAGAGAATATTCCAGGTGTGTTTGTGTATTGGTTGTTTTCATGTGCTTAGGACATGTCTGGGAGGGGGTATCCGTGGTTTAGAGTCGCTCTGGCATGCGCAGGGATGAATGGCCATGAAAGCCGGGAACCTGGGCTCTCTGGCACCCAGGTAGTTGGCCAAGTAGTTGACCTACTTCGTGCTCTTGGGAGGCACGAAATAATGTGATTGTAAAAGCAAAATTAAGAGCAGCTCATTTCCCCCTCGCTGGATTGATTTGCCTGCAGGAGATGGAAATGTTAAGGAAGCAGGTGGAGTGTCTTGCTGAGGAAAATGGGAAGTTGGTCGGTCACCAGAACCTGCATCAGAAGATTCAGTACGTCGTGCGGCTGAAGAAGGAGAATGTCAGGCTCGCTGAGGTAAGCTCTGAAAAGTACTCTAAATAAACTCAGCCTGGTCTTAGAATGATTGTTTAAAGTTTAATTTAATCATCAAATCACTTAAATGCCTTCTTTGAGGAACTTAATGAATTAAAAAAATATATATCAGTCCTTATTATTCCAAGGATAATTCAGTCCGTTGTCAGGCTCTAACGTAATCAGATTCTTGTTTAATGTTATAAATCATTTACAAATTGAAAATTGTAGTCTTAATTTGAAATATAAACTTGATGAATGCAAAGAATAACTTCCTGTAAGCATTTGAGCCTTAATTTTTTTTTCTTTTCCTTTTTTTTAAATTTAATTCTCAGGAGACAGAAAAGTTGCGTGCTGAAAATGTATTTTTAAAAGAAAAGAAAAGGAACGAATCGTAAGGCTCTTGGTCAACCACCTACCTAGGCATCACCTTTCTGGAGAATTTCTTTCCTCTTGCAAAAGGAAGCCCTGCCCTTGCGCATCTGACAAAGCTGAATCGAGGAGCGTAATTACTAACTGTGTATGTGGCATTGGGGGCTGACCTTCAAGTTTCTGATGAATGTTCTGCATTC
Source organism: Neomonachus schauinslandi (assembly GCF_002201575.2). Classification (NCBI taxonomy): domain Eukaryota; kingdom Metazoa; phylum Chordata; class Mammalia; order Carnivora; family Phocidae; genus Neomonachus; species Neomonachus schauinslandi. Next base: position 200,311,970 of record NC_058403.1, on the reverse strand, counting down.
ATACTCACCCTGTGGCAGTTGGCAATGTACTATTTCGAAGTTACCATCCCATTTCAATGCTTTCAACTCTACATACTGGGAAAACCTTTTGCCTTTTTAAAATAAAAACTGTAGCTAAGGTTTACAGTGGATGTTGGCCAGGTTATTTTTTCCTTAGATACTATCTTCCATAATCTCCTTTGAGTCTTATAGCAGCAGCTCTAATGATACGTAGTGGTTTCAAAACTTGCCATGACGTTAATCCTATTGAGTAGCATGTACGAAAGGCAAACTTGTTAATATAGATTATTTTTGTATCCTTACTTTCAGTATTCTGAGCATTTTTTTATGACTGTAAATATGGCCATTTTTTCAAAATATAATAAAATCCTTTAAAAATTAACAGTTTAATAAAGTGATTTACATTGTTCACTTGGGAGAGCCAGATTAAAGACATGTCCATTCACCATATACTTAATGAGCACCTATTATATGCCCTGGTCATCCGTGAACAAAGCAAACAAAATCTCCTGCCCTCGAGGAAGTTCTGTGTGTCACCACTTCATTCCTTTTCATTGCAAATCATATTCCATTGTGCGGAGATGCTACATTTGATTTACTTACCATTTGATGGACATTTGAGCTATTGGCAGTTTGGGGGCTATTATGAATAATGCTGCTGTAAATTTTTGTGTGCCAGTCTTGCTGGGGACCTGTGTTTCCTATGGCTCCTAGATACTCCTAGATACCTAGGAGTAGAGTTGCTGGTAAGCTTGTGTTTAACTTTCTAAGATCTGCCTCCCCTTTCCAGATGCACTGTTTGGTTTCACCCTCCATGTTCCCACCAGCAAGGAGTTCAGCTTCTCCATATCCTCCTCAGCTCCTGTTACTGCCAGATGTTTTAGTGTAGTCATCCCAGAGCTTGCGTTGTGGCTCATCATTGACATTCTCCTAAGGCCTAATGATACTGAGCATTTTTTACACATAATAGAACACTATACGCAGCAATAAAAAGAAGCAACATGGATGAACCTCAACAACAACAAAAAAAAGTGGAAGAAGCTAGGCCCAAAAGACCACATACCTGTATGATCCCATTTATGTGAAATGTCCAGAAAGGGCAAATTATAGAGATAGAAAGCAAATCCTCGGTGGCTGGTGGCTGGGGATGGGAGCGAGTGACCGTAAGGGCATGATGGGAACTTTTTTGATGTGGTGGAAATGTGTTGGTTTGTGGTGATGATTGCACACAGTTAGCTCTGTAAGTCTTCTAAAAATTAAACTCTCTTCAAAATGGCTTCATTTTATGGGTCATAAATTATACCTCAATAAAGCTGAGGAAAAACAATTTTAAAAATTAATACACAGTTGAATTCCCAAAGAGTAATAGTCAATCCCTAAGAACCAGAAACAAAAAAAGGGAACTAAAAATCAGTGTAGGAGGCACCTGGCAGGCTTGATGGTGGAGCGTGGGACTCTTGGTCTCGGGGTTGTGAGTTCAAGCCCCATGTTGGGTGTAGATCTTAAAAAAATAAAATAAAATTCAGCATATAGAGCGTAGAAACTGAGATCGCCCTGGAGGTGGGAGAGGGTTGGAACACTGAAGCTGGTACTAAAGAGGCTTGGTTGGGTCTTACTCACCTTTGGGAGTGTCTGGGGGCTGCCAGAACAAATGACCACAAACTGGGGGGCTAAAAGTCCAGATTCAAGGTGTCAGCAAGGGCATTCTGAGGGCTCCAGGGAGCGTCTGTTCCATGCCTTTCTCTTAGTTTGCGGTACCCACAGCAGTCCTGGCGGTCCTGGGCGTGTAGATGCATCACTCCAGTCGGCCTCCGTTGTCACGTGGCCTTCTCCCTGTGTCTCTGTCTCCTGGAAGAACACTAGTCAGATTAGGGCTCACGCTAATGACTTCTTAATTTGGTTACATCTGCAGTAAGGTCATATTCACAGGTGTGGAGGATTAGGACTTAAACATATCTTTTTTGGGGGGACACAATTCAACCTATAAATAGCAGTTATCAGGGCTATCCATGCTTTAATTTGAGCCACAAAACCACCCTGTGAGAGAGAGTGGCAAGGAAGGACTTACACGAAAACGTCCGAAACGGAAAAAAAAAAATGCTGCTCAACAGTTCAGTGTGAAATCATACTAAAAACGTCCAATACAGATTATGTAAACTATTTTTTTTTAAGATTTTTATTTATTTATTTGAGCGAGAATGAGAGACAGAGAGCACGAGAGGGAAGAGGGTCAGGGGAAGAAGCAGACTCCCTTGCCGAGCAGGAAGCCCGATGCGGGACTCGATCCCGGGACTCCAGGATCATGACCTGAGCCGAAGGCAGTCGCTTAACCAACTGAACCACCCAGGCGCCCTATGTAAGCTATTTTTTAACGTGTGCTATATATAAAACTGTGCCTAGACAGAAAGTACTCTAATAATGATTTTCCTGGAGAGAAGTAGTCCCAACACTTCTCTTGGAAAGACAGGTACTACTTTTTACACACAAACATTTTAAACATTTAAGTGCATAGGAAATGGGAAGTAATGTTAGTCCTGGCTTTCTGAGCAGAGTGATTATGGGTGACATATTTTCTAAATCCTAGTGAGCGCGTATCCATCTAGACATTTTGATTGGTCAGAGGCCCTCACCGGAGCCGCCTCCTGGCCGAGTGTGGAGGTCTCTAGCGCCCTCTGCTGAGGCGTCTTTCCACTTGGCGCCTCCCGAACTGGAAGGTGCAGGTGAATCCCCAGCGGGTCTTGTTGGAATGCAGATTCTGATCAATGGGTGTCGGGCGGGCCCGGGATTCGGCATTTTTAACAAATCCTGGGGAAAGCGGATGCAGGGCCGCACTCAGCGGCAAAGACTGAAACGGCCCGGTCACGGATAGTTATTCTACAGCAGCAACCACAGCGGCACGGCCGCGGCTTCCGACGCCAGCCCCGGACGGCTCCCGGGTAAACCTAAGCCCAACGCCGCAGGCTGCCCGCTGCCCCGCGGAGGCCCCCGGGCCGCGGCTCCGCCCCCGGCCCCGCCCCCCGGAGGCCCTCGCCGCGCCCGAATTGGCCTCTCCGCTCACGTGGGCGCCGCGTCACGTGGGGCCGCCGCCCAATCGCGGCGCGCGCTCGGTCCCGCTGGTGGCGGGTGCGCCGGGCGCGGGGAGAGGTGGCGGCGGGCACCATGGCCGAGAGGCCGCAGTCCCCCGGCGGCGCCGTATGCCCCGCCGCCTACCCCGACGGCCCCGCGGAATTCCCCCCGCACCTGCAGGCCGGCGCGATGCGGCGCCGCTTCTGGGGTGTATTCAACTGCCTGTGCGCCGGCGCGTTCGGGGCCCTGGCCGCCGCCTCCGCCAAGCTGGCCTTCGGCAGCGAGGTCGAGCCCGGGGCGCCTCTGCGGCCGGCGGGCGGGTGGGCCCGGGCGGAGGAGGGGCGCTGCGGGGCCCGCGAGGCTCCGGGAGGGCTGGGGTTGGGGGCGCAGGGCGAAGCCTCACGCCCGCGGGTCTGTTCGCCCGGTCCGCAGCCGGGCGCTGCAGTCAGCTGGGGCGGGAGAGCATCCTTGCATTCTAAATCCCGTCAAATCCTCGTCAAGTGTAGGCGGTAAGAGACCTAAGCCTCTTCCCTACCAGGGACCTACAGTCTGTCCTCCGATTGGGCTAGTTCGCTTTCCTGCATCCACTCTCTACCTTTCATTTTAAGCCCCTTATGCCTGAACATGTCTCTCCACGTGACTCTTAAGGTGAGAAGCCTTTGCTCCGTAATTAACGAGTGTTTTGACCCGAATGCCCTGCTGCCAGGAAAATTGGGAGTTTGGGACACGTAGGTGTAAGAGAGGACAGAGAAGCATGCTGGACACCCCCCCACCCCCTTGCTGAGAACTCTTAAACGGCCTCCACACGTCTGCTGAAGTGGACCCCTGCCCCTCCCATCCCGAGTGGTAGGCCAGTGTCTGCTGCCCGAGGGGTTTCACTGCCCCAGCACCCAGGGTTAGTTCCTGACCTGGACAGTGGACAGACTGGTCCATGCGGGTAAACCTGTTTAGGGCTAATCCAGTGGGAACCACCATGCTTGAGATTAGTGCCCTGTTGGGTGTAATTCTTGAAGTGCTCCAAAGGAAGATGAGTAACTCTGAACCATGAGGCTTCCTAGTCTGGGTAGTTGTGCACCAGGCCTTCATAACTACATAAGCAGGTTGCCACTGGTTCATACAGTGCTTTTGTGAAAATTCTGCAAAGACACCCTTTCCTTTTAAAAAAAAAAAAAGATTTTATTTATTTATTTGACAGAGAGAGATCACAAGTAGGCAGGGCAGCAGGCAGAGGGAGAGGGAGAAGCAGGCTCCCTGCTGAGCAGAGAGCCCGATGCGATGTGAGGCCTGATCGCAGGACCCCAGGATCACGACCTGAGCCAAAGGCAGATGCTTAACAGACTAAGCCACTCAGGCGCCCCAAGACACGCTTTCCTTATGACACTGGAAAGAAAGAGTATGAGGGGCGCTTGGCTGGCTCAGTCAGTAGAGCATGCACCTCTTGGTCTCTGGGTTGTTAGTCCGAGCCCCACATTGGGTGTAGAGATTACTTAAAAATAAAATCTTAAAAAAAAAAAGAGTATGCTGTTTAGATGGTCACCCCAGAGGAGGCAGCTCTGTCTGCAAGCAGGTTTCTAACTCAAAACCAAGCAAGGGGTCTGCATGTTGAGTAGGAGGCTTAAGATTCTCTCCTTTCCAGGCTCTCACCTTTAAAAAAAAGAAAGAAAAGGGGTGCCTGGGTGGCTCAGTTGGTTAAGCGTCTACCTTCGGCTCAGGTCATGATCCCGGAGTCCCGGGATCGAGCCCCGCATCGGGCTCCCTGCTCAGCAGGGAGTCTGCTTCTCCCTCTCCCTCTGCTGCTCCCCCTCGTGCTTTCTCTCTCTCTCAAATAAATAAATAAAATCTTTTAAAAAAAAAGAAAAGAAAAAGGCTGCAAGTACTCCAAGTGATGCCTGGGATCACTAGTCAAGTAGAGGGGACCGTTCCCTGAGCAGGGCTGTGTCCTGGTTAAGAGCATGGAGCCACTGCCTGGGTTTGAATCCTGGTGGCTCCCACAGGTTATAGGCACTTCAAGCAAGTTACTAATTTAGGCTCCTTATCTGTAAAGTGAAGTTAAGGAATAAATGAGAATCCACTTAAAACACCTGGGCACAGGGCCTGGCACAGAGTAGAAACTCCAGAATGCCCAGCAGGACTGGCCTGAGTGTCCCGTAGCCTGCATGGGGTGGGAGGAAGCTTGGCGAATTCACGCTTTACCTGATCCCCGGAAGTGAGGACTCTGCCCCTGATTTGCTCACACTACATACTGACTAATAACTGCTTGCCCTCCGGCACTGATCCTCAACACCAGTAAGGGACTGGTGTTCTAAACAAAGTACTGGTTACGGATTAGCATTTTGCTCTGCCCCAGGGCACATGGCCAGCAAGACGGTCAAATAAGTCTCCGTTTATTTCAGCTGTAAAATGGGTGTGCTAAGCACAGGGTTAGGTGAAGTCCTGTGCAGGAAAGCTCTGAGGAGCTGTGGTGGGGTCTCAGTAGGGGCCCGGCTGCTGGTGATCAGGCCCCTGGGTGTGCTGTGAGGGGGCCGCAGGTCCGCCGTGGCTGAGCGTGGACGCAGTGACGCTTTCTCCCACAGGTGAACATGGGCTTCTGCATCTTGGGAGTCATTGTGATGGCGACTACCAATTCTCTGATGTGGACATTCTTTAGCCGGGGCCTCAGTTTCTCCATGTCTTCAGCCATTGCATCAGTCACAGTGACGTTTTCAAACATCCTCAGCTCGGTGAGTGGCCTGAGGGTACAGTCCCCCTGTCCCAAAGCTGGGTTCTGGGTGAGTTGGGGAACTCTCGCCCTCTCAGACAGGAGCTGACGCAGAGATTGGGCTGTGGCTTGACCCCTGGGGGCTGCTCCTCTAATCTCAAACTTGGCCGAACTCTCAAGCTAGCTGGGGATGAAGTCCAACTGTAAAAAAGCCTACCTGCATGCTGCCCTTCCAGGCTGCAGCCCTCATTCTGAAGTCTCGGCCACCTGTGTGCTAGCTGGACGCCTAGGGCTCTGTGAACTTGAGCGTGAGACGTGGAGGGGGGCTGCTCTTTCCTCTGATAGCCTGATGTCAGCCAGGCAGGGCTGAGCACAGTCGGTCCTGCCGTCGAGGGAGGGAGGACTTGGCTGGCCGGTTTGGATCAGCAAACACCAGGCGCCCGCTGTGTGCTGGGCTTTAGCAGCTGGCCTCTGCTGGGCTTTCTTGTGCACTTCGCTCAGGGCCGGGGCTGTGAGGAAGGTACCCTCCTCCCCTCTCCAGGTGAGCCAGACATGAATAGTGACTTGCGGAAGGTGACAGCTGGGTTTCAGGCCCCCGACTTCCAGCTCCAGACCTTTCCTCCTGCCCCAGGAGGGCCGTCAGCCCCCAGGGGGGTGAGGTGGTGCCTCCTCGCCGCGCTTGAGTCCTGCAGGCAGGTGTGGACGTGGCCTCACCGTGGTCTCTGTCCCGCAGGCCTTCCTGGGCTTTGTGTTGTACGGAGAGTGCCAGGAGGTTTTGTGGTGGGGAGGCGTGTTCCTCATCCTCTGCGGCCTCAGCCTGATCCACAGGAAGCTGCCGCCCAGCGGGAAGGACCCCGAATACAAGCAGAAGTAGCGGCAGGTGGAGAGACAGCGCGGCAGCCCAGGCGCAGGATGGCGTGTGGGGACCACCTCCCAGGGCCTTCTGACCATCAGCCAGAGGGAGATGCTGCCGAGGGAGACGGGCCTCTGACCCAGCAGCCTTGAGGCTGGCCAGCTGCCCCTTCTGGAAGGGGAGGGACAGGCGCACTCGTGTTCAGCCTGAAACCTTCTCGAGACGCCTGCGTGGTGCTTCCGATTCTCACGCCCCTGGGCCCGCCCGGTGCGCCTTGGCAGATGCTGGAGACCCTGGGGTCAGTCTGCTGGGCGTACGGCCTTGAGACCGCGCTGTGATTGCAGTCCTTTGGTCGAACAGAGGCCCGTCCCGTGACACGGGGGTGGGTTCTGGTGGAGCTTTCCGACACCTCCACGCGGCTGTACCGGGGTATCTGCGTCAAGCTTCTGCAGTTCGGCAAGGGAAGGGAAACCGGATTAATAAATCCGTTGGTTTGTAAGTTAAAAGTAGCAGGTGTGGAATCTTGATGCTGTCCTACTTTTTTTTTTTTTCCTTTACAAATTTTCTGGAGTAAGAGGGGGCAGCCCAGGTGAGCCGCAGCCCTTGGAATGGAATTGAGAGCCACCCTCGCCCCCTGGGGCCTGGGGCTCAGCTGCTGTCCCGCCTGCCAAGCTCATAGAGCACGCGGTTCCTTCCTTGATGCCACCCAGGCCGGCGCTCTTCAGTTTCAGCAGCGTCTGTCCATTTTCTTGGTACGCAAGGAGGAAGGCTTGACCTCACCACTCTGGGGACCTAGTTTTGTTTTACTTGGTGGGAAAGGAAACCGGCCCAGAGGCCGCTCTCGCCCCCTCATTTCCCCTGTAGGCCTCTCTGCCGTTTGATTTTCTTTCACGGATCCCTGTGACATTTTTGTATCTTACACAGTGTGAATGTTCCAGGTGGTCTGTGTGCTGCCTGCACATTCCGTCCCTCGTGTGGGGCTTCAGGTCCCTGGGGGGGGGAGCTCCCCTGGATGTCCCAGCGCCCTCTCAGCTCTCCCCGAGGCTGACCGCCTCCATGTCTTCTTCAGACACTCCCTGCAGTAGAGAGGGACTTGGTGGCCAGTAGGCAGTGGGGGGTAGGTGGGGGGACAAGGGCGGTGACCAGGCTGCCCCTCTTCCCTGCCCAGGTAGCACCTCCACTGCCCTCCTCTATTACTCATTGCACAGCTGACGGATGAGCTTCCGAAAACTGTTCCATGGCTCCTACTGAGTGGGATCTGGCCTTACCCACCTCTCCAACTTCTCTCTCGCTGCCTCCTTAATACCCCCGCACCCACCACGCTTGAGTTACCCCCCACACTTGCATCTCAATAGTTCTCGAGTCTAGTACGTCCAGTCCTGCCTCCATGCTTGGTGTTTTTTTTGCAGGAATAGGTAAGCCCATTCTAAGATTCATAGGAACCCTCAAGGGGCCCCTGAATAGGCAAAACAATCTTGAGAAAGAGCAATGTCAGAGGAATTACGCATCCTGATTCCAAAACTTACTGTAAAGCTACGTAACGAAAACAGTATAGTTCTGGCTTACAGACATGAACCGATGGTACAGAACAGAGAACCCAAGCCCTTTGAGAAGAGTGTTGAGACCATTCAGTGGGAAAGGGCATCTTTTCAACAGCCTGTGCTGGAGAAACTGGGTATCTGTATGCAGATAAAAGAATGAAGTTGGATCCTTACCTTTCACCATACAGAAAACGAACTCAAATCAAAGACCTAAAATTGTAAGAACTAAAACTACACACTCTTAGAAGAAAACCAAGGAAAAGCTTCATGACGTTGGATTTGGCAATGATTTTTTGACACCTAAAGTACAGGCAGCAAGAGAGAAATAAATTGGGCCTCATCAAAATTAAGAACTTTTGGGGCACCTGGGTGGCTCAGTCGTTAAGCGTCTGCCTTCGGCTCAGGTCATGATCCCAGGGTCCTCAGCGGGAAGCCTGCTTCTCCCTCTCCCACTCCCCCTGCTTGTGTTCCTTCTCTCGCTGTGTCTCTCTCTGTCAAATAAAATCTTTAAAAAAAAAATTAAGAACTTTAGTGCATCACAGGACGCCATCGAGAGAGTGAATACATAACCTACAGAATGGAAGATATTTTGCAAACCATAGATCTGAAAAGGGATTAATATCCAGAATATATAAAGAACTTCTACAATTCACCAACAAAAAATTCAACTTAAAAGCAGGCAAAGGACATGAACAGACATTTCTCCGGAGAAGATACACAGATGGCCAAGAAGCACGTGCAAGATGCTTAGCATCGCTGGTCATTAGGGAAATGCAATCTAAACCACAATGAGATAGCACCTCATGCCTATTAGGACGGCTACTATCAACACAAACCAAACCACAGAAAATGACAAGTACTGGTGAGAGTGGAGAAACTGGAGCCCTTGTGCTTTGCTGGCGGCAATATAAAATGGCACAGCCATGGGGGAAAACAGTTTGGCAGATGCACAAAAAGCTAAACCATCCTATGAGTGCAGCGGTTCCAGTTCTAGGTGTATACCCCAAAGAATTGAAAGCAGAGACTCAAACAGATGCTTGTATACCGGTGTTCATAGCAACGTTATTTACAATGACCAGAAGGTGGAGACATTCTGGATAAACAGAACGTGCTAATATACATAGAATAGGTTATACAGCCTTAAAAAGGAATGAAGATCTAACACACAGGCTACAGAGATGAACCTTGAAAACGTTTTGCTGAGTTAAATAAGCCAGACACAAAATGACAAATATTGTATGATCCCACTTATATGAGATACCAAGGAGAGGCAAATTCATAGAGACAGAAAGTAGGAGGGGGGTTGCTCAGGGACCGGGAGGAGGGGAATGGGGGAGTTAGTGTTTAATGGGGACAGAGTTCCGGTTTAGGGCAGTAAGGTTCTGGAGGTGGATAAGTAGTGATTGTTGTACAACATTGTGAATGTATTTAATGCCATTGAATTGTCACTTAAAACTGGTAAATTTTTTTTTTTTTTAAGATTTTATTCATTTGACAGAGAGAGAGAGACAGCGAGAGAGGGAACACAAGCAGGGGGAGTGGGAAAGGGAGAAGCAGGCTTCCCGCCGAGCAGGGAGCCCGATGCGGGACTCGATCCCGGGACTCCAGGATCATGACCCGAGCCGAAGGCAGTCGCCCAACCAACTGAGCCACCCAGGCGCCCCTAAAACTGGTAAATTTTATGTCATAATTGTATATATCCATACATAAATTGTATTTATCCACAATTGAAAACCAAACCAAACCGAGAAAAGAGGGATTGGAGACAGCTAGTGTTTCAACGAATTTTCCTACAAAGGGGCAGTAGGTGGCAGAGAACATGGGGACAGGAGAGGGGGTTTTATTTTATTTCTGGTTGTGAGAGGAGAAATAGCATATTTACGTAGGCTAATGGCAGTGAACTATTAGTGGGGAGACTGAAGGTGCAGGGAAAGGGGCTGTTCAGAGCCCTGAGCTGGGGCCGGTGCACACGTGAGGGTTGGCTTTAGCAAAGGATGCAGACATCTCACTCTCCAAGAGGTCAGGACTTTGGTCTGTGGGCGGAGCGCCAGGTAAGGTGGCTGGATGTGGTTGGAGGGGCTCGTAGAAGTTCTTTTCTTGAAGTTCCTCAAACTTCAAATCATGAAGAAAAGACAATACACCTTAAAAGAAAATTGGGCAAAGCACATGAGTTGATCATTCATAGAAGAGGAAGCTTAAGGGACTCCTGGGTGGCTCAGTCGGTGAAGCGTCTGCCTTTGGCTCAGGTCATGATGCCAGGGTCCTGGGATCGAGCCCCGCATTGGGCTCCCTGCTCAGCGGGGAGCCTGCTCCTTCTTCTTCTACCCCTACCTCCTGCTCATGCTCTCTCTCTCTCTCGCTCTCAAATAAATAAGATCTTTAAAAAAAAAAAAAAAGGAATTGCGAAGGCTGAAATTCTGAAATTTCACGTATTTCCGATGTGGTTTATATCTCTCACTCCGTTTGTCCTGACCATTTATCCGCTGGGCAGCCTAGAAAAAATCAAGCCCTTTCTGGGGGGACAGCTGCATGTGATAATCCAACCGTCTTCCTAAGGTGTGCGGACCAGGAAGGAGGAAGAGGAGGGACAGAGAGGCGTTGTTGCAAACTGCAAAGGCCCTAGAACGCCGATTGTACCCCGACACCCCTCGGGGGTCCTGAGTCGTCTGAGCTGGCAGGGGCACGCGGGGTCCCTGGGATGAACCCTCCCCAACCGGCAGGAACACAGCGTCGGCCTACAGAGCCTCTCAGCAGCTGGATTTCCAGTGGCCCCATCAGACGACAGGCTCTCTCCCGCGGGCACCTGTTCAGTGACCCAGAAGGTCCAGCCCAGCATCTTCGTACCCATTTTCGTAGCTCAGGGGCTGCGCGGAGTGGTGTCCGAAATCCGCATCAGGCCTGAGCCCAAGTCCCGTCTGCCGCGCCTGAGCTGTGCGGCTGGCCAGTCCGAAGATTCTCGTCACTGACTTCCTGAAGAAGGAGCACGCCATTCCTCACCTCACTTTGGCGCTCCAGACCATCAAACGTGAGGTCCGGCAAGGGCCGGTGTTTCACGGGCGGCCGCGCCCGGTCCGGCCCGGTGCTCGGGGACAGCCTGACCCCGCCCAGGGCGCGGAGCCGCTCGGAGCCCTGCTCGTGGGGCCTGGGGCGCCGGAGCATTCCTTGATCCTGTCTCCCCATCTGTCATGGGGGAATGATGTGAGCACATGAGGACGGAATGGGGGGCAGCCCTCCATCCTCAGATGCCCCGGGGGCCTTGGCCAGGAGCAGGGTGTGGCTGGGAGGGGCCGGAGCAGGGAGAGGCGACAGCGGGGCAGGCGGAGAGCCGTCGGGATGAATCATGGGGCTGAGGCAGGCTGACACCATAGCTGGCTGGAGGCAAGCCAGGAGGGGTGATTAAAAATACCCCACTTCCGATGCAAAGATAATAGGAAATGGCTCATCCGCAGCTCACGGTTAGGTAAATACATGTGCGCAAGGACCATCGGGGAAAGAGACAGAAAAATCTATTCGATCGTGTGACAGGCAGCGGGATAATGGGGATGCTCTTGCTGCTTTAATGTTGTGTTTGAGTTTTAAAAATAGATCTTTACAAGAGGATATATTTTGCCCCTGCCTGGCAGACAGCTCTTTTCGCTCCTTCCCCGAGGGAGGGTGTAGGGTCTCCTCAAATGTGTGGGTGGAGACTACCGTCCGGAGAGTCTCCGTTCCCTTTGGCCACGATGAAATAAGCACCTACTGTGTGCCGTGCTGGGGGCCCCCTGCTCAGCCCAGGGGACCAGGACCTCAGTGCCCCTGACTTGAGGGGCCATATAGTGTCCCTGGGTATGGGCGCATTCCTCCCATAAATATTTCCTGAGCACCTAATACGTAACCTTGTATCACTCACTCAGCAAATACCTGCTGTCTACCTACTGCCTCGGAGCCCCCAGCTCTGGGAACTCGGACATAAGGCCGGTCCTGCTCTCCTACACCTGCCTCTTCTAGTGGAGGGAGCAGGACATGAGTACAGGGTAATGTCAGACAAGGACTCGTGCACCGAAGAGACCGAAGCCCAAGGGTCCCCTGGCGGGAGAGACAGCAGCAGGTCAGGTGGGGCTGAATCGGCTGGGGCGGGGGGCCTTCCCTGGGAGACCCCCAGCCCAGGCAGACCCGAGAGCAGCGGCCCTGGTCGGGGACGCAGCGAGCGCAAGGGCCCCCAGGGAGGCAACGGCGGCCACCCAGTGGTGTCCTCTGGGGACCAGAGACCTGGTCATTCCCGGGAGATGTGAGGGGAGGGGGGGCGGGCTGGAGACACCTCCCCGAGGGCCCTATGCAGGCAGCAGAAGGGGTTGGATTTGATCCCAGGAGCAACAGGGAGTCCCCGGAGGTCAGGACATAACCTAATCAATGGTTTTCTTTTTTAAGATTTTATTTATTTTATTATTCTTTAAAAAAGATTTTATTTATTTTACAGAGAGAGACAGCGAGAAAGGGAACACAAGCAGGGGGAGTGGGAGAGGGAGAAGCAGGCTTCCCGCGGAGCAGGGAGCCCGATGCGGGGCTCGATCCCAGGACGCTGGGATCATGACCTGAGCCGAAGGCAGACGCGTAACGACTGAGCCACCCAGGCGCCCCCTAAGATTTTATTTTTAAGTAACCTCTACACCCCATGTGGGCTCAAACTCACACCCCTGAGATCAAGAGTCACATGCTCTGCCAACTGAGCCGGCCAGATGCCCCGAACCAATGATTTTAAAAAGGGCCTCCGAGGGGCCCCTGGGTGACTCAGTTGGTTAAGCTTCCTGCCTACGGCTCAGCTCATGATCTCAGGGTCCTGGGGTCGAGCCCCGTGTAGGGCTCCCTGCTCTGTGGGGAGTCTGCTTCTCCCTCTCCCTCTGCCCCTCTGCCCCTACCCACCCACCCCCACTCATGCTCTCTCTCTCAAATAAATAAACAAAACCTTAAGAAATAACAAAATAAACCACAAGGGTCTCCGAGAGCTGGCAGGGACTGCAGTGACGTCACCCAGGGCGGAGGCCGCAGGCTTCTGGTAACCTAATCTCAGAAGTGAGATCGCAGCACTTTTCCTGCACTGTTTTTTAGAAGCGAGTCACCAGGTCCGGCCGGCCCTCTAGGAGAGGGGGTTCCACAAGGCAGGAGGTGGGTGTCACTGGGGCCCATCCGAGAGGGTGCCCCACACACCTGAAGAGGAATTTGCTTTGTTCCACAGGAACTAGAATCTCCTATTGTGATTTTTGCAAGTGTGAGTATCCCTGGGGCTCAGCATTCCTCTACCTTCCCTTCCCCGAATTGCTCTATAGTCAGCATGGGTCCCGAGGGCGCAAGCACGAACAGGCTGGGACCATGAGGCGGGACAGGAGGACACCTGCAGCCCAGAGCAGAGAGGAGGGGGGGCCCAGAGTTAAGATGGTGTGTGCGTCCCTCTTTAGCCAGACCCTTCGCCTGTCTCTCTTCTAGATATTTGCATTCCTTCTGGCCGCTTGAGAGCATAGGGGTGGTCCTTGCTCCTTTTTTTTTTTTTAAGATTTTATTTATTTATTTGAGAGAGACACAGCACGAGCGAGGGGGAGGAGCAGAGGGCGATGGAGAAGCAGGCTTCCCGCCGAGCAGGGAGCCCGATGCGGGGCTCGATCCCAGGAAGCTGGGATCATGACCCGAGCTGAAGGCAGACGCTTAACTGACTGAGCCCCCCCAGGCACCCCAGCCTTTGTTCCCTCTGATTGAAGAGGTGGCAAGTGTTGTCCAGCCACACCAACTGAGAGGTCGCTAGAGGCCCAGGCCACACTGTCTTTTGAGACTCCTTGTAAATTAAAACCCAACAACCTCCAAAACAGGCTTCGGCATTCATGGCATATTGTAAAACCCCAATTTAACGAACTGAGAGCTTTGATATTCAGGAAACAGGAGGGAGTGTGACCGTGCTTTTCACCAGGCCTGATGGAGTTTGCGAACGTTCGTGTGCCGGCCAGGAGGGGGCGGCATGTGGTTCAGAGATATGTGACAAGTGTCATCTTTATCCCGCACCTGCCTGTACAGCCTTTTTTAGAGATTACATCAAAAGTCTAAATTAGGGCCCTTTGCTCATTTATTTTTACATGATTTATATAGCACTTACTATGCGTCAAGCACTGTTGTAATGCTTTAAAAGAGGACCTTAATGGGGGCGCCTGGGTGGCTCAGTCGGTTAAGCATCTGCCTTCGGCTCAGGTCATGATCCCAGGGATCGAGCCCCTCATTGGGCTCCCTGCTCAGCGGGGAATCTGCCTCTCCTTCTCCATCTGCCTCTCCCCCAGCTCATGAACTCTCTCACTCTCTCTCTCGCAAAAAAATAAACAAGCAAACAAACAAATAAATAAAATCTTAAAAAAAAAAAAAGAAAGAAAGAGGAACTTAATGGCTTTGCCCTTTCTCTGGTTTCAATAAAGTGGAAGGATTGTCCAGCCAGGGCTCATCGGAGGTTGAGAGAGATGCAGGCCCCTCCCAGTTTCAAAACAGAAGATGCCCCAACAGGCATTAAGATGTCATCTGCAAAACAACCCCAAAGGGAGGTAGGTGTTGTAATGATCACCACTTCACAGAGGAGGAAACTGAGGCAGACAGGTGGGCATCCGTCCCAGGCCACATGTGGGTACATGCACTGGCCCTTCTGGGCACCCTGCCTGTCCAGACAGGCTGTGGCCCCCATGTGTTCTGCAATGCTCTGGGGGGTGGGGGGCTTTGGGGAGGGTGTGGACAGGCTGCGCTGGGCTGCCAAGACCTCGTTCCCCTGGGGGTGGCACGGACGCCCACCCCCTACATGTGTGTCAGATGAACGTGCAGGACAAGCGTGGTGCACTCGCCCGAAATTGGGTCAGGGAGCTCCCAGAGGGACATGGCCTGTGCCTGTGGACGGGGAGAGGCCCCCCAGTCGCTGCTCGCCCCGCCTGGCATCATTCCTGTGCCCGAGAGCATGGGGCACCCAGCATGCAGCGAGACCGTCTATGATTCAGAGCATGACATGAGAAGAACCTCCGAATGGACATCCAGCTGCGTGAGATGCGCGAGACCAGAGACCCTGTCTGGCAGGACCGCCCCCATCCCCCCTCTCTCTCCCAGGAATTTTCTAGCACAAGCCCAGTCTCCAGACCTTCCCTGGCCCCTAGGCTCCACTTTGGGGATTCTCCAACCTTCCAGAGACTGATCCAAGTCGTAAGCAGGTGCCCACTGCTCCTGACTTTCAGTATTTTTCAAAATGTGGCCCCGGGTCCTCTGCACCCGAATCAGCCGCAGGTGTGTGTAAATGCAGAGTCCTGGGCTGGCGCCCTGGCCCTTAGGGGCATCTGCATTTTGGTAAGGGCCACGTGCCTCCCTGTGCAGGAAGGCCTCATGGGGAACCGCCGGGGATGGGGCCCTCGGCCGGTTTGTGAATTTGCTGGATCTTCAGTTCCGTCTCCTCCACTCCAGCCCTGTTATCGCCAAGCAAGCACCGTGTACCCCAGCACCCCTCCGTCCTCCCCACCCACTACTCCCCAGGAATGAAGCTGCCTTTGGGGCCCTGGGGGCCTCCACCCCAGGGCACAGAAGGATCAGGTCAGCCAAGGGGATTTTGACTTGGACCAGCCCAGGAGAAGGAGCGTTTTAAACAAGGGTGCCCCTTCCTGGCCTTTGGAGTAATGAAGACACCCCAAGGGGCACCCCCCCTTGAAGCCTCCTGCCTTGCCCACCACCTCATCTCACCAGTGCTGGTGGCCCCCGTGGGCACAAGGCCGGGGGGCTGTACAGGAACCCACCCCGAGACCCCCCAGGCCTGGAGACGGGCTCTGGCAGGAACACAGGCTGCCGCAGGGTAAAGGCTGGCCCAGTTCTGGAGGGACGGCTTCCCATGCTCAGCAGTCCTGGGCAGGTGCAGGGGAGGGAGACCCCATGGCCAGCAGCTCCCGCTCCCTTGAGCAGGGGATCTGTTCCAGGGGGTGGGGAGGTCATCTTCCTGGGAGGAGGCACTTCCTCGTGCCAACTGAGAGCCCTGCTTTGTGAACTGAAGCTCTTCCTTCTTGTTCTGCCCTCCAGAGCCTTGCTCAAATGATCAATACGCTTTTAATTAAACTCCAACTGCTTCAAGAGGACTGTGTGGTCCCCTGGGTCATTTTTTTTTTCTTTCTTCGAACAAGCTTCTTCCAGTGTCTTGTGCTGGGGATCACGTGGGCCCTTGGGGAGCCATCTGATCCTCTGAACTTCCCAGGTCAAAGCCTCTCTTGAGGGGTAGGGCTTCTTTATTGGGCCCTACCCAGGATGCCGGTGGGGGGGGGCCCTTCTCAAAGGCTGTAGCCCCAGCGGATCCCCTCTGGCAGAGGCCTGTGTTGAATGGGAGTTATTTTGTGTGTAATGTGCATGACATTCAGGGGCAGTGGCCTGGCTTCTGAAGTCAAAACCCCTCAGTGCTGGGCACTCTTGCTCCCAGTGCCCACCTCCCTGGCATACAGTAGGTGTTCAATAAGTGCTCATTGCGTGAAAGGTGAGTTTTCCTTCTGCTGGAAACACCCCCCCTCCCCCCCAGGGAGATGACCCAGAGAGGTTTGGTGAGTGACTCTCCATCCGCAGCTCCTGCCTGTGTGTGAGGCTCCCTTGTCTCCTACTGGGGAATGGAGAAGAGACTTTCGTAGAGGGGTCCTCAAGGTAACTCAGAGGCAGGACACCGCCACCCAGGGGTCCGGCCTGGGATCTCCTGCTGAAGAGAGGAGACTCCAGCCACCGAGGTCAAGCAAAGGGCTTTTTATTCAGAGCACGAGGTGGAGGTTTGTGCCCAGCCTCCCTCCCTGTGGCCCTGGTCGTTTTGACAACAGCTACGATCCTGTCAGTTTGAGGCAAGCACAGTGTTAGGCTCTCGACAGCCGCTGCGGAGGGAAGGCCACCGTGTGGGTGGTGACAGGAGGACAGCGAGGACAGGAAGCTCGGGGTTGGACGGATCAGCACCCGCGTGGCCCCGTCCGGACCCCCCACACGGGGTCTGACCGCAGGTAACAGGCCTCCGAAGCCACCGGGCACTCAGAGCTGGCTCGGGGGGGCTGCCGGAGCCTCAGCACCCCTGTGACCACGGGCCTGACGTTGCCAGCGGTGACCAGGGGACCCCCTTCCCTTATTCTAACGGCTGCCTCCTCCGGGGCTCCAGGGGGGGCATTGCTTTTCTCTGTGGTGTGGAGTCTTTGGTATACAGTTGGCCGTGCTGGTGGCCCGGGGGCTGCCTTCCGGGTTAGGACAGCAAATAACAGGCCTCCGTGATGGGCAAGGGCTCTCCCAGAGTGGCTAGTGGCCTCGCCCTGCCCAGACTGCGAGGGAACAGCCTTCAGAGCCGACCAGGGCTCGGGCCATCGTCATGAGTAGATACTAAAGCTGATACGGACCAGGAGGATAGGCCTGCAGCCTGGTGGCTCTAGATCCCTGCCATCCTCGTGGGATGTCCTCCCAGGGCTCTGCACTGGGATTAGGTCGGGTGGCTCTGGGAACACTGACCCCTCCGAGTAGGTAACCCTGGGCCTCAACCAGGCTCATCCTGGTAGAGTGTGGGCTGTGTGTGTGTGTGTGTGTGTGTCCGTCTGTCTGTCTGTCTTCCTGGTTCGGCGGTCTGCAGTCCCTGGCCACCACCCATCCTCTCAGACAAAATGGTCCCCATCTCGTGAGAAGTGGCTTAAAACACAGGCCGGACAGATTTCTGCGCAGTTCATGCCCATGTGAGACTCTGTCCAGAGGGCAAGTGAATTAAGCTGTCAGGGGGAGGCCAGAGAGTCCCCATCTCCACAGGTCCTCTCCCCTCCCCACCTCTGGACGGCTCCAAGCTGTCCACCTCAGTGACGATTCTACGGTCTGTGGAACGGAATGGGGACTGAGTTTTGGCACCTCTGTTGTGACGCGGTTACTGTCCTGACCCGTGTTTCCGACCTGGGCACGGCCCGCACGTGTGTGTGTGTCTAGCCCGGTTTGGGGTCCCCCTCACACCAAGCCCGAGCCGCGCGGGTCGCTGTGGCAGCCGCGTCCTTCTCCTGGTTTAGACAAGCTCGGGGGTGGAGGCGGGGCTCGCCGGGGAACAGCCGGGATCCTGCAACCTTTCCGGGCTGCTCTGTCCTGATGTCAGGGTCCCACCCCAGGTCCCCAAGGCCAGCCCTGCTCTGTCCTTCCATCCTAACATCATGGCCGTCGTTCTCAAAAGCCAGGGCCCAACCTTCCCAAGAGAAGACAGACATCCCAAGAAAAGCCAAAGGCAAGTTCTTTCCTGCCCCGATCAGAGCTTCCTTTGCTGGCGAGGCTGTGCCAGGTGCGGGGATGCCCCGTCTCGGAAGGACACCCAATCCCGCTCTGGGCAGACTCTCCATGGATGGCCTCTGAGAGTCTCTCATCCTCCTGTCACGCTCTAGTCCCCCCGCCAAGACCTGGCCCAACCTGGGGAGAGGAGGAGGGGGTACAGGGATGGCAGAGGCCGTGAGCGGCCCGCGGGGAGCGGCAGGGGGGCAGGGGTGCGGGGCGGCGCGTCACGGCCACGCCGGGGCCACGACGCCTGCAGCCAGGTTGCCAGTGGCCTTTCAGTGCCTGGCTCTCCCCCCACGGTGGCGTCACTCATCTGTCACCTCCACGGAGTCCTCGTCCTTCCTCTCCTCCGACTGCTCCTCCGTGGTCTCCGTGTTGTCCGTGTCGGACAGCGAGGCCGCCTGCCGCACCCAGTCCCTGTCACGGAGAGGCTTTGGGTCGCACGGTCCGGAGAAGGGGTTGAGCCAGCTCGGGGACAAGTCCCCACCAAAGGTCTCTTTCACCGACTTCCAGCTGCCCCTGCGCTCCCTGGGCTGGTGCTTTCGTTTGAGGCGCTCGATGCCCTGGAGGGACAACGGGATACAGGGGGTCGGGGGGGGGTGAGGGGGGCGGCCAGGACACAGCCCGCCCGGGGCCAGGTCAGTGGGGCGCGAGCGGGGTGCGGTGGGGGAGCGGTGGGGAGCGGCACAGCAAGCAGGGGCCGGGGTCCCCCCAGCCTCGCTAGGTCAGGCCAGGCTGCCGAGGCGCCCAGGACCGAGGAGTAACATGGAACCGGCCCTGAGAGCACTAAGAAGTTGAGTCCTCCCTGGGGATTCTGGGCCACGCCCCCGCCAGCAGGTGCAGCCGACTTAGCATGAAGAAGGGGTGCGGGCAGTAAGGGGAGAGCGCAGGGCACAAACACGGGGGCCGGGGAAGCAGACTGTGTGCACAGCTAGCGCCAGCGTGCGGCGGGCAGCCGGGGGGCGCACAGGCTCGCTGTGGGGAGGCCCGGCTCGGGCGGCAGGCGCGCCCAGCGACTGCTCCCAAGCTGCCCACTCACCTGCTGCGGGCCATCGGTCGGCTGCGACTCAGCTGCCAGGCCCCAGAAAGAGGGTGTGGGGGGGAGGAGAGAAGCCCGCAGGAGTTAAAGGCACAGCCAGGTCAGCTCTCCAGGCCACAGCACCCTCCACAAAGGCTTTCAGCCCCACCGGGGCCTCTGCCTTCTCCGCCTCTTCCGGAAGCCAAGGGAAATTGCTGGGGTTTGCCAGGCACGGGCACTGCTCATTCACACGACTCATTCCCCCTCAGAACGACCTCTGAGGACCTCGTTCTGGGTTCTCTCTTCTTTGCCACACAAGAGACTCACATAACTGGTATGATCCCTTCTGTTATGCAGAAAGAGAAACTGAGGCACACACACAGACTGAGACCTGCCCCATCCTCCGGGCCTGTTCTTTTCCAGAACACTCTCTCTTCCCACTCCATCTCAGAGATTAAAGTTTCTTGGCTCTTGAAAAAAATTGTTGTTTAAAGAATCTGATCTCAAGGTATTTCCTTGGAAGATACTAAGGACAAAGGGCAAACCAGTGAGGGAACTTGGCAGGTATCACCTTAACCGGATCAAAGGTAACATCGCCTCAGTGCCTTTCTTGCCCCAAACGCATAATCTTGATCTAATTGTGAGAAAACATTAGACAGACGCAAATCGAAGGATATTCTACCGGATACCTAGCCTCTAATCTTCAAAAGGGTCAAAGTCTGATGAAAATGCTTCGGAACCAGACAGAAGTGATGGTTGTGCGGCATTATGAGTATACTCGATGCCAATGAACTGCACACGCTAAAGTGGTTGGTTTTATGTTATGTGAATTTCATCTCAGTTTTAAAAAAGGGGGGTCGGGGCGCCTGGGTGGCTCAGTCGGTTAAGCGTCTGCCTTCGGCTCAGGTCATGATCCCAGCATCCTGGGATCGAGTCCCGCATCGGGCTCCCAGCTCCACGGGAAGCCTGCTTCTCCCTCTCCCACTCCCCCTGCTTGTGTTCCCTCTCTCACTGTCTCTCTCAATCTGTGTCAAATAAATAAATAAAATCTTAAAAAAAAAAAAAAAGGGGGGTCAAGTTCATGAAAGAAAGACAGGAGCGTCATGGATTGGAGCAGACTACACAGACATGACAAGCGATGCAATGGGACAGACAAGGGTCTCAGTGGGGGCACCTGGAGAAATCCGAATGAAGGATGGAGATCCGTTAAGGGTCGCAATCAATACTGTTCCCCGTTTTTGTATTTGTATTGTGGTTATATAAAATGGCTCCCTTTGGAAAGACTGAGGGAAGGATGTACAGGAGCTCTTTGTGCTGTTTTTGCCACCTTTTTGTAAGTCGGAAATTACGTCACAATAAAAGGTTAAAAAAATAATCAGAGACACAAAGATGTGAGCAACAGAGTCTTGAACACCGAGTAACAACGTGACAAGCTGGAAACAATCGAAACGCCCATAAAGATGGCTAAGTCTGCGATTCTACAAAGTGAAACACAACACAGCTATGAGAAAATGGTGTTGATACAGTTCTGTGTCACACTGGAAAATCCTGTCCACTGGTGACAAGGCAGGAAAGCCAGGTTAGTTGCACATGATGTCATGGGACCTGTAGTTTCCTTTGGGGATGGGGTCTGAGGTGGTTCGTATCTATTTCTGTGGACTTCCCACACGTTGCAAGCTTTCACCAACGAGTGGCTGTTACCGTCATAATCAGAACAGAAGAGCTGTTCCAGAAAATGGACCTTGCTGACAACTCTTTTGAGGGAGCCTCGCGTAGGTCAAGAGCCCGGGATGCTGTGCTGCTCACAGACTGGCCCCTCGCCAGGCCTCCCTACTTAGCAGAAGCTGCAGGGGCCACCTGAGGGGTCTTGCTTTGGGGGATGCTGTGTTCCCTTCCCGGGCAATCCTTTGCAGCCTGTCAAGAGAGGCATCTGAAGCACGATTTCAGGGAAGCTGGGACATCAGGAGGCAGGGCAAGCGACAGAGGGGACACCCAGAAATGGCAGATTGACTGAATCCACACTGACTCAAAGCCATGACTGTGGGATCCTCACAACCGCCCTGACAGGACGTGGGTGTTGGTACTGACAGAGTACTTGGCAGAGGGGAAAACAGAGGGTCTGCGTGGCCAAAACAGAGGGTCTCCCATTGGTCGTCGGAACCGGGGCGAGAACCAGTGTCTTCCTTCTGCCCAGGGCGTTTTCAATCCTCCTACAAATTCTCACTCTACCTGTGCTGACCACCAAGGCAGAGGAAAAAGCCAGAGTGGGAGAGGGAAGCCAAAGACCCCACAGGATGACTGTGTTCTGTGGCGAGCACTCTGGGATGACACTCAACCTCTTCACCAAGCTCGTAAGAACATTCCAGATTGGAGCCCAGCCCGTCCACCAGATGAAGTTCCTGAGCAGGTAAGTGGACAAACATCCAGGTCAGCTCTGAGTCTGGACAGAAGAAAATATTCCAAATGCATCTGAGGCCTAAGAGAGGTCTGAAGGTCTGAACCCGTGGGGTCAGGAGGAGCCAACGGGGTTTCTTTCTCCTGGTAGGACTCAAGTTTGACTTTTGTGTGGATTTACCGGTGTGCTGAAGTCAAAGTTCTTCAGCTGGAGGTTTGCAGAGGCAGCAGTAATACCCACTTCAGGCCCAAGCGAACAAGAATGGTTGATTCCTGGGTAGGGGGCAGCGGCCGCAGCCAACATCTCTTGTAGGGAGGGTGTGGCTTGGGGCTTTGGGGGCCCCCTCTGGCAGGATGACACATGAACTGTAATCTGCACGACCCACCAGAGTCCCCAGAATGAACGGACCAGGCCTAAGGCTCCCGAAGGAGGCAGAGACCCGAGCACAGGCTTTGTAAGGACTCAGCTGAGACTCATGGAGCAAGAGCTCATTGTCTGCCCCCCACCCCGCTCCCCACATCATCAGACGGAGAAAGTTGGAGACACTGCTGCCCGCGCCACGTCCTTCCTCCTTAGATGGCCAGAGAACACTCTCTCTTCATCTGTACTTTCA
Source organism: Neomonachus schauinslandi (assembly GCF_002201575.2). NCBI lineage: Eukaryota > Metazoa > Chordata > Mammalia > Carnivora > Phocidae > Neomonachus > Neomonachus schauinslandi. Next base: position 200,289,508 of record NC_058403.1, on the reverse strand, counting down.
CATCCTTTTCCTGCAACCCATAGCTTGGACGATACTTTTCTGTGCAACCGGGCACCGCCCCCCACAAAGTTTCACGAAACTATACTTAGTCCACAATTGTAACCCATTTTTATTTATTTTTTAAAAAGGCCGCTGCACACCGACAAACTGGTCTCACAGATCATGAACCGTTGTGACCGTGCTTTGAAGAGCAGAGGTCTAGCAGCGCTAACGTTTACTGAAGCCACACCGGGTGCCGGATGCCATCCTCACAGTTCCGGTCACGACTCATTCAATCCTCGCCTTGACCTTGTGATTTAGACGGCCTCCCTGGTTTGACAGGTGAGATCACGGAGGCTTAAGTCAGCGACGGCCCAAAGTCACACTCGAAGGATGTCACTGAGCAGGGCCTTGAACCAGAGACTGGGTGGGGCCGGGGCGTAAATGCCCGGTCACCAGGCTACGTATGTAAGCTCAGCAGCAGAGAGATTCGGGGCATCCTTATGTCCACAGATCAGGACATGTGCTTCCCCCAGGGGCTTCTGCAAACACTCCTCCTTGGCTCCCGTGTGCGCGCGTGGACCCGTGGGGGCGACTCCGACTTGCTAGGATCCTCACGGCGGTCATGCCACCGAGGACTTGTTTCCTGAGGGAGAGGGCGGGGGGGTGAAGTCTCCACTCGGGGATAGCAGACTGGCCAGCGACTGGTTTGCGTGTCACTGTGAAGGCTGTATATCCACTGAACCCCTCGGTGCAGAACCCAGGTGGACAGATGAAATGTGGAGGGTTGCCGGCCAGACTAACAGTGTGGCTCCCCGTCAAACCAACAGGCTTTTCTTGTTTGCTCAGCATCATTTGCTGGGGAGGCTGTGGGTGGTGAGGGGGAGAGGGGCTCCCGGTCAGCCCACCCCACCCAGCACCACGTGGGACCGTATCGTTGGCAGGCATCAGGGACCGACCACCCCCGGGGGACCCCTGCACGCCCCACGGGGACCCTCGGACTTGAGCGCGTGTCAGCCTCCTGGAGGGCTGTTCAATCCAGACTGCCGGATTTCTGGTTCGGTAGGTCCGGGGCGGGGCCTGAGAATGGGCATTTCTAACAAGTCCCTAGGTGATGCGGACACTGCTGGTCTGGGGACCACACTCGGAAACGCACGGCCTCCGGGCACCACAAGCAAGAAGATCCTTGGGAGGATTCTAGCAAGATCTTCCTCTCTTCCCGTTTCTTTGGTATTTAAGGACCCCTTCTATGTTGAGACCCCTGGCTCAGTTGGGTGGCTCACCCTTGGGGCTGATGCACTTACAAGCCCCGAGAGGAGAGGAACTTAAGGCCCGTTAGCCTGGCTGGGGGAGCCCAACGCAGCCTCCGGAAGCCTCCGGGTTCTGGGCGATGCCTGCCTCCCACAGCTGGTTCGGAAACAGTTCTTAGTCCCCCTCGGCAGACAGATCCCCGCAGCAGGAAGGTGGCTCGTAACTTTCTTGGTGGCCGAGCCCAAATGAGAAAGAACTGGTCATTCCAGGTGTCTCGCTTTGGTTCTTCCGAGACGAAGTATTCCGCGGAAGAAACGGTGTGACACATGACTGCCACCCAAACTGATTTTGCGGGCACGAGGTCACCAAGCCCGGGCCCAGAGGCGGAGATCTGCCTGGATGGAGGCCTATGCATGTTCAGCCCGGTTGCTAGGAGCACACGCCTGAGGTCGCCAGGCGGGGAGGAGTCACCTAACCCAGCTCGCCACGTCACCTTCCTCTTTGTCTTTCCCTGCCACGCTCCAGGGCCCACGCTCTGAAAGACCACGGCTGCCACGGGCTCAATGCCCAGTGCGCACCACCCAGCGCTGTCGGGGCGCCTGTGCCGGAGCCAAAAGCCGGGGCCGCCTTTGTGTGGAGACATGTCCTCTGTCCTCAGCCATCTGGGAAGACTGGGGGGTGCTCAGGGATGCCCGTTTCTTCCTGTGTGGATGCCAGGCTGCGGGCTGATCACTCCACAGCCCCATCCCTAGTCACTGAGCTCCCGGCAAAACGTCTCCCGTCTTCGATGAAAGTGAGCGAGGAAAACCACAGGGAACCCGGGGTTTTCCTCTCTTCCGAGGGCAGCATTTCCCTCTGGCTGAAGGGCTCGGGAACATTCCTGCTTTCAGCCACAGGGCTTGTAAAAGCCCAGAGGTAGAATCGTACAGGATGTCGAAAGCAGCCTTGTTCTCTGGGAAGGATATGCATAGGACGCTCAGGTTTAAAGGATGAATTTCTATGTTTAGGACTCAATAAAAAAATAAAATCAGTATGTTTTCAGCACTATCTACTGCATTCCTCAGACAGTCCATGGGAAAAAGAACCAACCTGGGTCACTTTAAAAAAAAAAAGTTCCTTGAAGATGGAGTGTTTGGAGGGCATCCAAATACACAAAAACATTCCCCCGGCAGGAGGACCAGACGCAGCGCTGCCTCCCAAGCAAGGGACGGACGCCGGAGGGGCGGGAGCGGGCCAGAGCCCTCAAAACCGCTCCAGTCACAGCCACACTTCTTCACACACCTCAGTGAACCGTTAAAAAGGAAAAAAAAAAAAAAAAAAAAAAAAGGAGCCCACGGGAAACAAATGCTATAAACTAGATTTCAACACTAGATTAAAAACACAACAACAAACCTGCTTCAGACTCAGCCTTGACTTAGGGCGTCAAGAGAACAGGAGAGGCAAGCCGGGGTCGACTGCCTTGGGGACGGCCGTGGAGTTCTCTGGTGACATGGGAGGGATGAGGAGGAGCTCCTCAGAGCGCTGGAACGCTCTGTTGGAGGTTTCCAGCGCCTTCCTCTGGCTCGACGCTGCTTTTTGCTGGGTGCGCAGAGGGAAACGGTCTCTCCCCCGTGCCGGGCGCTCCAGCAAACTCTGCAGACGGGAAGGTGTAACCTGGGATTCAGGCGGCAGAAGCCAAACAAGAGGCTGGGGCAGGGGTGGGCAGGCTCGGTCAAGGGCGGTTGGCTAACGCGTCCTTAAAAACAGCACAGCAGACACCTCGTGCAAGCGGAGGAACAGAAATGAATATCCTTTAAGGGCCACGGAACAGAGGCCCTACGCAGCCAGCGCGCCTGGCCCGGACGATCGGCTCTCCCTGAAGGCAGCACTGTGAGAGAGCACGGCTCAATGAGAACAGGTTTTGGAAAAATTTTATTGCATTTTGTTTCCATGTGGAAGCACGGACAGAAGTGAAAAGAGGCAGCACATTCCACTTAACTGTTCATGGAAAAATCACATGGCTCGATGAGCTTCCTCCCTATCCTGGATTGGGTTTCAGAAACCTTATCCCCTACCCCACCCCAAGCACAGGCTAAAAAAGGAGGTTTGTGGTGATCACTTATAAAAAACCAAATCCACGTGTACGAATTCACAGATGGTCAGTCCTCTGATTTCTGTGACTTCTGCATTGGCTGGGCCCTCCCTGTCCCTCGGCCTCCTCATCTCCCCACTCTCTTCCGGCCTTCCTCTTAGAAGGGGGATTTCACAGGGGAAGTGCCTCCAGGGGGCAAGGCCGGTTCCCGGGAGCGGGGTGGCCATCCGCCAGCTTTCAGAAGTCTGGGGGCCGTGATGCCGACCTTGCATCCCCGTCAGCCCCAGGCCGGGACGACGGCCTCCCAGGTTAAAATACAGGTAAGACATGGCTACGTGCACATGTAGGTGTCTAAAACATCAGAAAGGGAACCCGCTTTAGAGATTTACAAAATGCGGTGGAGGGGGTTCACGCGCGGGGGGGGGATGTGGCTGTGTCACTCAGCATTAGCGCCGCTAACCAGCCACCTTGCGGGGAGGGGGAAGGGAGGGGGAGGGGTGCTAAGAGTAAGCAGCCGTGACAAAGGAAACCTGAAATCGCATGATTTGTTTTCTCCTTTTGACTGTGTAAGGCATTTAGAGCTGGAAAAACGTCTCTCCTTCACACTCTTCCAAATAATCAGCAGGAATATAACTGGTGATTCGGAATACAAATAAGACCCCTTTGATTCCCCCCCCCCAAAGTCACTCAACACACCCAAGCCCATGGAGTACAAGGAGGCAAACCATGTCCACATTGGGGGATAAGGCCGCGGAGCCAAGGGCCCTTCTTAGGCTCCAGCCCTGATCCTGCCCCTCGCGGCCACAAGAGGTAAGCATCCGTCTTCGGTGATGTTTTAAGTCCCACGGGGGCGCCTGCCACGGCCTCCTGGGCAGCAGGAGGTCACGGCCCCCCCCCGCCTCTCCTACGCATCCCCCACCAGGCGTCCGGGCTGGTCCATCCGCACACCAGCCAGCCGCTCCCTCAGTTAGTCGAGGCGGGCATGGCCCGGAGACCGCACCCTCCACGTTAGTCAGGCCAGACAGACAGCAGAGAGGAAACCAGAGGCCAGAGAAGTGATTTTTAAAAAAGGAAAAAAAGAAGAGCAGCTTCGGTCACCAAAAAATAGAAAGGATGATCTCTTAAAAATAAAACATGGGGACTTTTTTTTTTTTTTTCTCTGCAATGCTCAGCCATTTTACTTGAGACATTAAAAAAAAAAAGTTTTAGAGTAGTTGGTTTGCTTTTTTTTTTTCGGTTAAACATTCATGAGAACGGATGGGACGGTAGTGCTGTGCTGTGTGTGTCTGGGCGGCAGTGCTGGTCCTTCAGACCACATACTGGTATGGGTCTGCCTTCCCTTGGTCTGGCGTGGCAAAGGGGCTGGCCCAGCCTAGAGAGAAGGGGTGGCCAAAAACGGCTTTCATGTTCATCCATTTTGTTTTTTTAGCCCATCTTCTCTCTTCCTTTTTCAATTGTTCTATTCCCTGAAAACAAGAACAATCATACTTTCAGTCAAGCACTTTATTGCTGTGGTTTTTGGGGAGGGATGTCCATTAGCTTGAGGTGAATGAAGTCAATGCTTCCTTTTAAAGCCATAAAGCTGCCTACATCGTACATTTTTCTTCTCCTTCTCTCATCGAAAGTGTCAAAGGAAAAAAAAAATTTTGGGGGGGGGAGTGGGGGTATGTGGGCACATATTTACAAGTCCCTCCAGGAAGGGAGGGGAAAGTGAGCAAATCCACAGGCCGCTGAGCCAGGATTCCTACAGGCATGTGGATCCGGGGTGTTTTGCTAAGTGAAGGAGCCACATCTACGCAGACTGGGCTCCGGCCTGGTGCTGGGCCTGGCTGTGTGTGGGGCTGCTGGGAAGGCTTTGGTGCAAGAAGCCTCAGAGCTGGAAGGGGCTCGGGATCGTGACAGCCAATGCTGGCCTTTAATTTGGGTAGGTTCAAGTTTGACACGACTATGACCACTTTGCAGACAAAAAAAAAAAGGAACAAATGAAATGACCGCTCTGGCACTGTGGTCCCACCAGCCTGGGAGGTCAAGAAGCCCCCAGCCTAGCGGGGCGGGCAAGGCAGACCTGAGAAGGTCGACCAGGAGTCAGAGACCGTGGGTGAGGGGAGAAGCCACCATAGAGGAGGAAGGAAAGGGATTAGTAGAGGTTAGAGGGGCTGCCTGGACAGACAGCCAGCCCCGGACATGGCAAAGGTCTTCCTAGTGCTCCTCTGGGAAGAATCGAGACCAGAGGCCACCTCGGTGGTTGTCCAGAGCCTGGGCTGTTCCCCCCACTGAGTCTCACAGGAAAAGCAGGCTGGGGAGGGAGCCCGGTCCCTCCCTTCTCCCCTCTTCCGATGGAGCTGGTCAGCAGGCAGGGCCTGAGGATGTGCCCTTGCTCGGAGAACAGGAGAGAAGGGGCCTGGCAGGAGCCTGGCCGAGGCTCTGTCTGCCGTGGTCTCTGGTGAGGACGAGGAACCGGGAGGAGTCGGGAGGGGCCAGCCTAACTCAAGTCTCTGTTCAGGGCCAGGGAGCTGGGAGGGTCCAGGCCAAGGGGAAGACACGCTTTCCCCAGACACGCCCTTCCTTCTTTTCTGCTTTCCTTTCCAACACAATTCCCTTTAGGAATGGCCTGGAAGGAAAACAGCTAGGGCCAGGGCTGTGTGTGTTTTCTTTCTGGCTCCCCCAGACCTCGGCCTGTGTGACCTGGCCGCAGGCAAGAGTGGGCCGGATGGTCACCTCTGGGTTCCCTGTGGCTCTTAGGCAGAGAAGCTGGTCACACCTACTGTTGGACACACAGCCGGGTCTACACTGTTGGCTACTATTTTTACAGAAACTCTTACAATGATATTATTATAAAAGATTTAAAAAGTTGCTGAGAGCCCCCCCCCCCCCCGCCCCATTCTAAACCATCGGGAATTCCCACAGATCCAAAAGATGGTGGCTTGGCGGCCAGGGAGTGCCAAACCCCGGATTTTCCACACCCGTAGGGAGGGGCCTGGGTGGCAGTGGCAAGGAGTCTGTCTCCCTACGAGCCTCCATCTGATACTGACTAATCTGCAGGCCCAAAGCCGCCCCACAGGGCCTTAGATGACTGCCACCTGCCACCTGAGGGGGACCTTGGGAAGCCAGGAGGAGTGCCAAGAAGGGCCCAGGACCTCATGCCTCTCCTCCTCATACCAAACTAAGTGCTGCCCCTTCCTCCCGGGGCTCCTCACCTGGAGCCCAGAGCCAAAAAGAAAGAAAGGCCCACATCACAGCAATGGACTGACCACCTTGAGACTTTTGGACACTTAGGACAGACAGGTGGCCGTGGCACCAGGGGATTGGGCTCCAGTCCTGCCCAGCCAGCAGCCTCGAAGTTCCCAGCGAAAGAACTGTGGGTAGGGTGGAGGTAAGGGTTGGGGCAGGGGGGAAGGGCAATAGACAAGGACCAGAGCCGGACCAAGCAAAGGTACCCAGTGGCCAGGTGAGTGCTTGTGGCCCACAGCTCAGGGATCCTTGAGGCAGGCTGTTTCCTGACTCTGCCCTCCGGACCTACGCATGGAGTCACCTACTCCAGGAAGTTGACCCTGCCCATTTCAGCTGGATTCAGGCCCCCTTTGTCCATTATCCTCTCTCCAGGCCTGTAGTCCTCAGATGGGAAGAGTGTCCCTGTGCCCAGCAGAGTGCCTGACACAGCACAGTGTGTAACAGAACCATCATGGGAAGAGGGAAGGACTTTTGGCAAAGGGCACCCTTCACCAAGGCTGCTAGGCCCCATTCCTGGTGTGACCTGCTATGCCGGCCACAGGGAAGGCGTGTGTGTGTGTGTGTGTGTGTATGATCCAGTGTCACTGCAAATGGAGGGATGTGGCCTGCACACCTCGCACCTGGGCCTTGGTCACTGGGCTCCCAGGTCTGGCCTGCATGCAGCCCTCCCAGCAGCACCTGCCCTGGGTCCTCCCCCAAGCCCAGGAGCGGAGGTGAGGGGACAGGCTGCCCGCTTACCGTTTCATCTGTGCAGATGGAGTGCACCTGGGTCCCAAACATCACAGATGTGAAAATGAGAAAGAGCAGCCCCTCAAAGCACAGCAGGATGAGGAGGATCACTGTGGTAGGTGGTGAGAAGGAGCTGCACTCTGGAAGAGAAGGGTCGTGTGGGACTTGGGGCTGCTACCCATTGTCAGCTGTGCGCCACTCGATGTCCCCAGGGCTCCTGCCCTGCCTCCAGCCCCGCAGGACCCGGTTCCTCCTGGGTGCCATGTGTCCCTGGCCTCCAGGCCACGGAGGGCACCATGCTGCCTCACATCTGGCTGCACCAGCACTCCCTCGGGGAAGCCCTTCTCCACAGGCCAGGTCCCTCCTAACACCTCTTAACTGCTGCTCTTTTCCTGGCCAGTGTCTGTATCCTGCTGCCGTGCACAGTGCCCGGCACATGGAAGGACCCAGAAAAGCCTCAGGGCTGAGGCATGAAGATGAAGCCAGGGGGAGCCTCCTTCCCTCAGACAGCACAACACAGGCTGGACATTCCTGCACCTCCGTCTGCTTCTGGGGGACAGGAAAGGGCAGGTCCAGAGGATCACTCAGGGGTTTTGGGATTCGAAGTCTATGAGGGGGCAGTCTGGGTACTGGGCTTGGCCCTGAGCTAGGGGTGAAACAAGCCCCCTGGGAAACGCCCCTCTCAGGAGCATCTGCATCACTGAGACGGTCAGTCCAACCGGACAGCCGCCTGGCCAGAGCAGCTGCTTTCGATCTCCCGGCCTCTCTCTGAGCCCAGGCTGCCAGTGGGGTGTGACCTGAGATAAGTCCTTGTCCCTGTCCAGGCCTCCACCCCCTCCTCCTAGAGCAGCAAGGTTTGACCAGATGCGTGGTTCTGTTTTCAGCACCAGAAGCCTCTGTCTGGACCAAGTCTAAATTGGAAGCACCCCCAACTGGAGAGAAAAGCCGAGGTGCTGTGGGAGACGGTGCGGGGGCGGGGGGCCTGAGGGAATGGGAATGACACTGGGAGACGGGGATCTGATCCCAGCCAATCTCCTGCCCCCGCTGACGGCTGCCTGGGCCTGTCACAGCCCGGCTTGTGGTGCATGTTTCTCGTTGCCCCAGGGTGCAGGCCTGTTGCCCTGGCTGGAGGAGTCCGATCTGGGAGGGCTGGGCCGGGCTTCCCTGGGCTTTGGGAACTCAGGGAATCTAGGGATGCCCTGCCGCCTCCGTCGCGGGAGCTTCACCACAACGGGCCTGGAGACACAGCGCTGTCCAGGTGGTGAGGTGAGCCACATCTCATCCAAATGCCTTTATCTCCTCGCGCTTCCCTCGGAACTCAACAATGCCTGCAGACACTTTCCCCTCTGGCTTCCTTGCTGGCAGGGCCTGGGTGGGCTGGCCCCGGTCGGCTCCGGGTGTGGCAGCCGCCTGCCTGGCCGCTGGGTGGGGTGATGGGCAGAACGAGGGTTCCACAGTCAGGCAGACACAGCAGGGTGAGGATCCTGGAGCCGACTCCCCACCACGAGCTCTTGCTAAGATGCCCCCACTAATAATCTGTGGCCCCTGCATTTTTCCTGCCCTGCACCCCGTGGAATCATGTTTGTTCCTGTCCTTGCTTGCTGTCTGCCTTGCCCACACCTGCAGCCCCAGGAGGCTGGGGCTTTGGCTCCCTGCTGTACAACCAGCCTTGCAGTGGTGCCCGATAACACAGGACTGTGGGCACATGGCTGGGGCTCTCTGCGCTTTAGTTCTCCCTTCGGCTGGGTGGCGTGGCTGAGAGTGCATGAGAACATCCGCACAGGTCGGCCTGGGCCCAGCATGAGCACACGGCCGGTGCCCCCTGGATGGAGGCGCCTTGCCCCTTCCTTCCCCACCTCGGCTGCCCTGGGGCTGGGGCAGGAGGCAGAGCCCGGCGCCGTGGCCTGCTCTCCATCCCCACCCAGCTACACGGACCCTTCCCCTCCTGGGCTGGCCCCCGGGGACTACGAATGGAGTTAGGGAGGCAGGAACCAGACCCAGGAAATGTACAACTACCACTCTACCCTTCGTTAAACCTCAACTCAAAGCGCCCTCATTCTGGGGACACCCCCTTCCCTTCTTACACAAGCTGGATGTGAGACAGCTCGGCCACGGCTGAGCAGTCACGGCAGTCGCTGTCACACTGGGCCAATCTCAGGCTTCCACTCTGGGGACTGTCCTCCTAGCCTAGCAGCCACAGGCACCACTACCTCGACCCCCTTCCATCAGGAATCTTGACCGAAGACCACCAAGAACTCTCAGGGAGGACCCTGGGCCCCGGGGTCATTGAGGCAGGGCTGGAAGAGCCCGCTCCAGACTGGGGCTTGAAACACGGCCCTCCTCTTAGACGTGTGAGCTTGGGGACCGACTAGATCCCTGCGAGCCCCAGCTTTTGTCACCCACTAAGTGGGAGCCTCTCTCCTGCCCTGCGGGCTTGTCGTAAGGGAGTCGGCTCCAGGATCCTCACCCAGGATCCGTAAGCCCTGTGCACCCCAGCTGGCTCTCAGCGCTCAGTACTGACATGGCCCGTCAGCTGTGCTCCGAAAACAGAGACCTTCTGCCTCATAGACGGTCCGGGGCACACTCATCACTGCCTGAGTCTGTTAACCTGACAGCGGTGGGTGGGGGGCAGGGGGCGACGGGTTGATGAAACGTCCTTGTCAGACTCCACTGCCAAGTTGCCAAGGCCAAGTCTGGAGTTGGACTGGATGGCCAGGGCCTAGTAGGGTGTGTGCACTCGCAGAACATTTACCCAGGAAAGTGCTGGGGCCCTGCCCAGCTCTGCAGCTTGACCTTCGTCTGGCTGGTACCAGAACTGCAGCAGTCACAAAAACTGGGAGGCACGGTGACACCGACTGAATCGTGTCACCCGCAAAATTCACAGGTGGGAGCCCCACCCCCCATGTGATGTTATTTGGAAATGGGGCCTTTGGGAGGTGATGAGGGTTACGTGAGGTCAGGAGGGGGGGTCTGTGGTGTTTTGTCATGGCAGCCCCAGCTGACTGAGACTCATGGGGTTCTCCTCCCCTAGGTGGGGCCAGGCCAGGCTGGGCAGGGGGCAGGTCGGAAGCTAGAGATCCCATCCTTCCCACGGCCTCCCCAGTTCTGGGGAACAAGAACAGCAAGCTAGTGCCCAAGAAGACAGTACGTACAGGAAGAGCGAGGTTCTGAAAGGTGGTGCAATGGAAAAGGAGGCCCATCTGATGCTTCTGCTCAAGATGTTTGTCTCACGGACTGAGTGTGCGTGTGTGAGATCTCGCCCAGCACGTGGCCTCTCTTAATTCCTCCAGCATCTATTAAAATTTTTTTCTCTTCTCTCTTATTTTTATTCTTCTTTAAAATCATAAAACTGCATTTGTTTTCCCAGCATCTATTTTTTCCCTCAGGGTCTGTGTGGTCTCCTGGCTGGAGTTCCTTCCTCAGCGTTTGTGCGTGAAATGGATTCCACTAAAGCAGGAAGGAGCTGCTCTGCGATCTCAGTGTGGCTTGGTGAGGAAGCAGTTAAAAAACACCCACAGAAAACAAAAGTTCAGAATGGAGTTCTGTGAGATTGGAATGAAATGACTTTTGGTTAAAGTGCCTCTTCTTCTTCTTTTTTTTTTTTAAGTAGGCACCACACCCAGCGTGGAGCCCAACGTGGGGCTTGAACTCACGACCCTGAGATCAAGAGTTGGACGCACTCAACCGAGCCACCCAGGCGCCCCTAAAGTGCCTCTTCTTAAAGACAAGGAGACAAAGGTTCTCTCCCTGGCAAGGCTCCCGTGCCCTGGGACGCGCTTCTTGCGGGGCACGCTTAGGCTAGAGGGTCTGTCCAGCTCACTACTTTACCTGTGGAACTGACTTTAGGGGGCTGCTTTTTTTCATGAAGCGAGATTCGGGCCTCTGCTGTCCCTTCCCTGGTCAGTCCGTAGGCTTGCAGCAGATCTAATAAAATGGGGTTGGCCCCTGGCACCATGACACAAACCAAGAGCCTGCCCCCCGTGGGTCGCACACTGTCCCTTGGAGCAGGAATGGGGAGTTCTGGCACATACTCACTTGTCCAGTCTTCTTCAAAGCAGTGCAGAAAGTGGAATCCCACCATGATGAGGGCGTGCAAGGAAATGAGAGCTATGTACATCTGAAACAGGAAAGCAGGGCAGATGCCGTTGTTGTGAGAACCTTCTGACGGTGCGGGCTCCTGGGACAGGGGTGCTCAGGACCTCCCATTCCGGAACACTCAGTAAGGCTGAGGGCTGACTGGGAGAGAGCCAGGAGGCCTCTGGTGATTCCCCTAGGGGTCTCCCGCCCTGGCTCTGGGACCAAGGTGAGTGTGTGTGGAAGAAGAGACAAGCGCCCGTCGCCGGGTGTGACCTGGGCTCTAGGTGGGCCAGGGCGTTCCGGGCCGGTGGCTGCCCTGCACTTGAAAACTCAGGGTGCTGACTGCCAAGGGCTCTTCCAGCCCTCTTGCTAAATCTCTACCTACCTGCAGCTGAGGGAGGGCTTGCAGTCACCACCAAAACTGGCTTCTGTAGCTACTTAGCCTGGACACTTTGGGTGGGAGCCCAGCACACAGCCCTTGCTTAGAGACGATCGACTCGAGCCAATGTGCTAGGTGCTCAAGTGGAGGGCTTAGGAACAGGCACTTGTTGAGCCCAGGAGCGCTCTGGCGGGAAGGCGGAGGCCTACGCGGCCAGGCAAGACTCCGAACCAGCAGCACAAGACACTGCAAGTGCCGAGAATTTTCGAAGGACCGAAGTGCTCCGTTGCTCCACGGAGGGTGGGGCAGGCCTGGGAAGCTGACTTACTGTAAACAGGACGAAGTACTTCTGGTTGTTCTCGCCGACACAGTTATTGACCCAGGGACAGTGGTGATCCATCTTCCGAATACACCGCTTACAAACGCTGAAAGGGCCCATAAGGCAGACCTTCAGGGGTGTCCTCACGGCGGCAGGGGCCCGAGGAGAGCAGAGAACCTACCCCCCAGCTCTACTCCGAGCACAGGGCCTCCTCGGGCACTGCCTGGTGAACTGCTGGGGGTGTGGCAAGGGGCCTGGAAGGCGGGGTCAGGACCCCCAGGGTCCCACTCATTCCCAACAGGGGACAGTCATTGGCCAACAAGGCCCCTTCTCTTGTTTGACATGAAACAGGGTGGCACCGAGGGGCTGAGCAAGAGGCTGCTCTCTGGTGCTCACAGTGAGCCACAAGCTGGTTTACTGAGAGGATAGAGCGAAGAGGCGGTTTACAGAAAACAGGTACTCCCAACTTCCCCCAAACACCCAAAACCCGAGCTCCAGGGGCCAGCTGGGAGGGCGTGGCTGACCGCAGAGGGCGCTGGGAGAGGAAGAGTGGGCTCAAGGGCAGGATGTCTCGGCGGCAGGAAGTGCCCCTCAAGAACCTTTCAGCTGGAAGGTAACCACCACCTAGCTGCAAAAGCAGAATGCATTTGAGCTTGTTGATCAGAAATCCCATTAATTTGCAAACTGCTAACTTGTAACTGGGCTCCTTTTGGGACTGGGACTGTTTCAAGCTTATCCGACAGCAAACATCCCTTTTTGGAAAAAATAATCTGAAACAGGAGTGCAGGTTCCTGGGGCTTGAAAGCACCTACTCCCCAAACTCGGGTTTAGACACACTCCTTTGCCAACAGATAGCCTCACCAGATATGGGTCCTGTCTCAATTTGTTAACATAGGCTCCTTGAAATGATCTTGGGGGTGTCATTTGTTCAAAACAGTTTTAAATACTGTAAATATAAGCCCGGGAATAATACAATTAAAGTGTTTTCTGTTTTGAAAGCCCCTTGGCTCACACCAGCTTTTCTTTCCACTAGTTTTCACAGCTAACTTTATCTCAGGTTCTGGGCTGTGGCGGGTGGGCCCTGGTGGAAGGGCTGTGTCACGTTCCGGCATGGGGAGCTCACACCTGCCAAGCTCTGGCTGGCCGCCTGTCCGGGCAGGGAAAGCACGGGAGGAGCTCTCCTGGGAGTGGAGGCGAGCTGCTCCCCAGACTCCAGGCCAGGAAGCACAGACCACTCTGAAGGAGAGCCCCGCGGCTAGGCCACGGCCAACTCGGAGCTGTGGGCTCATCCACACCCCAAGGAGGACGTGCAGCCTTTTCTGAGCAGGGCGTGAGCTTTGGTGGTAAGGTAGGCCTGGGCCTGCTGAGCTACCTTGGTCAGAATGGCCAAACTTGGAGCCTCGGGTTCCCCATCCACAGAAAGTGTTGTAAGGACAAGGTGAGGACTGACTGTGGGGGCCTGGCCAGTCTCCACCCTGGTTCTGTTCCACAACTTCGAAGGTCCTCACTAATATAGGGGGGAATGGGCACATCTCAGAGAGGCTGGCCCAGCTCTAGAATCTCCCTGGGAGCCAGGAGGGCAGGGGAAGAAAGAGGCATGAAAGGGACACAGACAGATATAAAGAGAAAGTCAGGTACCCGTCTCTCTGTGTGCATGTGTTACTAATTTAAAAAGTACATATGAATATGTATAGTATAGATTTTAATTAATGACACTTGTTCCCAGGATATAATTTTAAGAGTACAGACCAGTAGAGAGTGAAGACTGAGCCGCTCCCTGCATCCTGGGCCTCAGCCACCAGGCCCCACATTCCCTCTGCAGAGCCACCTTGCACGTCCTTCCTCAGCTCTGGGATCTTAGCCCCCTCCCAATCTGAGGACCAAACTCCCAAGGTTAAGCCCCTCACTGCCCCAGGCTCCTGAGCCCTTTCTCCTCCATCTGTGCCTCCTTCTGCAAGGGGTTTCTAGTGGGTGCTCTGAGACAGTGTTTGCTCAGCAGCAGAGAGCTGCCAAGTGGCCTGACATCCTCTGAAAGCCGCCTGAGTTTCAATGAGCTCTCAAGCAAATCCATCCTTTGCACTCCTCCCAGCCTCTAAAGAGCCCCGGCGTGCACCCCAGGAAGTGGGTTTCACAGTGGGCTACGTGTCACTGGGCAGCCACGTCAGAGTGCCTCCTCCTCCTCCAGGGAGCAGGGACAAGCGAGCAGAGCCGCTGAGAGCAGCAGAAGTTGGCCCAGAGTGCCCGGCTCTGAGCTTCCTGTCTGCAAAGGCATGCGGTATTGTTCAGAAGCTGGCTCTGGGGCCAGGCGGGGTGCATGTGGGTGGGGAGTCCATCCATGAGCATGGTGAGGGCCCCGATCAGGCACCGTCTCACACACGGCTCACAAAACCACCTGCCCAAACGGTTCTACATTTGGGGCTTGGAGAACACCAAGGGCAAGGCCTGCCCGTGTCCCGCCCACCTGCTCCGCCTCGGGCCCTATTCATCCTGAGGAAGAAAAAATGTGGGCCTCCCACAACCCCGGATACCCCAGTGGGGAATCGGTCACCTCAGAGCCAGCCCTCTTCCCACTCCCAGAGGCTGGGTGGGCGGCGGGGCTCCAAGGTGTCCCCTCCCCAGACACTGGCCCTTTCCCTCTCTCCTCTCTGGGGCTCCTTACTGCTCTTTCCTTCCTGTGAGCACCAGCCCTCTCCTGAGCCTCCTCTTGGGCACCCCTCGCTGCCCCTTTGCGAGACGCTTTGGGCAGGTGCGCTTCCGGGGCTCAGGCACCGCGGGCTGGCAGCACGTCCCAAGCTGCAGGAACAGTGGCTGCGAAGACCGAACATCTTCCACGGAGGCATCTTTTGATGTCCCTGCCTTTAGGGTTTCCTGAGCCCCTTCTGTGTTTTTAAATCAATGTTCTAGAAGAAGGCAATGCCCCTCCTTTCCCTCTTCCTCCAGGTTCCCTGCCATTTTTCAGGCCCCGAAGTACTTCCTTCAAAAGCTTGGTACAGCCTGACAAGCTCATTGGCTCACTCAGGCTCTTGGTTCTCAGGCCCCAAAGTTGCTGGCTGGGGCCCTTGCCCAAGCCTGGGTGATGGCCCACTGTGGAAACATAGCTGTGTCCCCGAGGGCCTGCGTCTCCCCCTACAGAGACACTTACCAAACTGTATCGGGGTGGAAAAGTGCACCTGCCCTGCCTGAGCAGGAGGCCCAAGGGTCAGGGCCACGTCTAATCCACCGCTACGGCCCAGGGCCAGGCCCAGGACCTCCTTAGCAAGGGGGAGCTGAGTGCAGTCCCTGAAGCTACAGATGGGGAAAGAGCAGGCCTGCGAAGCGGCTCCACCGCATCAGACTGGGACGCCCGGCAGGGCACGAGCAAAGAACAAAGCTAGAGGGCACCAGGTGGACCCTGCTCCACGTCCAGGTTTTCACCCCACACCTCCTGCAAAAAAGCCTCTACCACATCATGGTCCCAGCTCTGCAACAATGTTGGGTGAGGAAGCCTGGTGCGGTGGCGGCGGAGAGAACACTGCTCTCAATCCCCACGTGGGGCCCTGGGCAAAGCAACTTAGCTTCTCCGAACCGCCCTCTGCAGAATTAGTCCCCATCTCCCAAGGTTAGAGATGATGTAGGTAAAATGCTTTAAAAACAATACTAGCGCTACATAAATTTTACCGGTGGTCACAACCATGAGAGAGACAACATAAGAATCTGGCAGGGACCCTAAGCCGTCCGTGACTGTCTCAGCCTCAGCGTGTTTGTGGGGGTGGGGGCTTTGGGGAGGGGTGTGAGGCTTTGCCAGGGGCACAGGTCTCCACCTCTTTGTGCAAGAGCAACCTAACCCTTAAGCCCAACACCATGGCTGTCCACGTTAGCATGAATGGCTCCCTCTCCAGGATTTCCACAGGCCTCCATGGTCCTCAATGCCAGGACGAAAGCAGCCCGGCGTTCCAGAATGCCTCTCGGTGGAAAGAAGATGCACCCACACACCACCGGGCTGGAAGGAACATCTACACATCCAGGGTCAGGGAGCATCTGCGGTCAGGGAATGGGGATGGATTTAAATTCCACGGGGCTCTGTTAGGAGGACAGGATGCAAAGAGCCAGGTGCGCACTCACGCACACAGACACGCGCCTTCACTCGAGCAGGGACACTGACTCCGACTCTCTCGAGCCAGGCGGCAGGCCTCTCGGCTTAAGCAGTCATAAACCCAGCTCTGTCTGGTGTGCTGGGGATGGTGCTTATCCCGAACTGCGGGTCCCCAGATGGCCTGGGCCGCCGCAAGCCCTCCCAGAGAAGTGGTCATCAGCACACGCTTCCTGATGCGGGAGCAGGCGACACACAGGCATCCTCACTCGACTTCGTCTGAATCAGCAGCTCTTGTTTTGCTCAAGCTGATTTGTTTACTAGCACTCAAGAATACCTCCCTCGGATCATCCTGGGGAGAGAGGCGAGGAGGAGGCGGTGAGCAAAATGCCAGGCAGTGGAGGCAGCCGAGGGCTCAGGGAGGGAAGAGAAAGAACCACCGTGGTCACCCGAAAGTTCTTTCCTACAAAGCTCGAGCCTCCCTGTTGCTGGTCCAGCCTGGAAGCCCAGCGCGCCCGGCCGCTTGCACACGCCTCTACTAACCAGTGGCTTCTGCCGGGGGAGCCAGCGGACTCCCACAGTTATTCATGTCTCACCCTCACGACAAGCTGCTGGACAACAACCCCCTTTGCAGAGGACAGAGCTGAGCTCGGAGAGATGTGCTGCCTGGTCCGCGGCCCCCCAGCGTGGCGGGGGCACTGCTGGGCTTCCAGCGCTGACCTCTCCAACTCCGAGGCGGGAGCCTGCTCAGCACACTGGGCTGCCCAGAGTTGGGGCCTGGGGAACCATGTAAGCAGACGGGGCCCCTTCACTCAGGCGATGAAAACAGCTGGCTTCCCATGCCCCGGGTAACAGAAAAGGCTAGACAGGCGCCTCCACCCCAGGCACAAGCAGCAAGCCCTGAATTCGTCTGTAACAACAGATCTCAGAGGTAAACTGGCCCCACGCTGGGCTCGGCTTCTCCAAGCTGCTGGAAACCCCACGGGAGACAGCAATTAGCATAGGCCCTGTCCAAGCTCCTCAGCCGTCACCCTCAAGTTGGGGAGGTCGCCGTCTCTCTCTGACAGAAAGACCTAAGTACAATTCCATCAGACCACACAAGTCACCCCCAAACCGGAGTTCTAGTGGAAAGAGCCCTGGACCGGAGCCGCAAACCCTGGGCCCCACGCCTGTCTGTGGCTCTCACCAGGGGTGTGAGCTCGGTGTGCCCCTCCCGGCCCCCTCCCCCCCCAGTCTGAGAAAAGGACCAAGTGACACCAAGTGTAATTTAGCATTTAAAGTCCCCTTGTAGTGATGAAATGCAGTTTTTAGCTAGATGCCTTCTCGTTGAGAAGACTCAAAACAACGAAGACATCTGAAAACCAAAGGGAAAAATCACAACACATGAGATGGGGAAATGGCTTTTTGGGCCGAATCCTACAATTGTCACAACCTCTAGGAGTTTTGTTTTAAAGAAACATCTCCATTCAGGCACAGACCCTTCGTTTCCCTCTGAAAGTCAAGTAGGGCCCACCTCTTAAATGGGTCAAGTACTGGGCACTCAGAATGATTTTCCAAACCTCTGTCTCCTGTGGCCTTAAGAAATAAAGCTGTGAGGTAGGAAGAGCAGGAACCCCTTAATTTTAGAGATACAGAGACAGAGGTGGAGACAGTCAAGGGCCTGGCAGGGTCCTCCATCAGGTCTTAGGACAGGCGTCCTGAGCCCAAACCAAACGCCCTTTCCAATCTAGTGAGCTCATGGAGATCGGGGCTCAGTCACAGTGGTCACGTGCCCAGAGCAGGGGACGTTCAGAAGTCCTGCTGCTGATGGCACTCGTGCGGGAAGCAGGTGTGGGGGGTGCTGCTCCAGAGCACGTGAGAGATGGGGGAGGGGAGGAAGCGGGCCGGGGATGGGGGGTGCAAGCGGGGAGGACATGTGTACCTGCAGTGGTGGGCTCGGTCGGGCTTGATGCTGCAGCATTTCGGACACTTGTACACCACCTGTCCAGGCTTCAGCTGTAAACTCTCGATGAATTCTTTAGTGGCATTTCCTTTGGGCACCGCCCCCTGTCGGAAAGAGAAAAGGCATCAGGGCTGGGCTTCCAGCAGTTCTGATGCTCCACGGTGCAGATGGTCACTTGGGAGTGGCAACTACCCACACAGACAGGACATCTTTACCCCAACAACATGTGTGTTCAGAATTATGCCAACACCGATGGACACTTACGGACAAAGAATTTTCCGGAGGAAAAGTAAATGATTTTTCTAGAGTGAACAGTTACATTGTTCCTGATAATTTTTTATAAAGATTATTTATTTGAGGAGAAAGAGAGAGAGAGAGAGAGAGAGGGAGAGAGAGAGCATGAGCAGAGAAAGGGGCAGAGGGAGAAGCAGGCTTCCCGCAGAGCAGGGAGCCCGATGTGGGGCTCAATCCCAGTACCCCAGGACCATGACCTGAGCTGAAGGCAGATGCCCAACTCACTGAGCCACCCAGGCGCCCCATGTTCCTGATAATTTTCTATCTTCATCTTAGTGAAATAGTTTTCATTGAATCCATTCTTTCCTATGTAAATATTACTGTGAGGATTTGACTCACCGATTACTTTTTAGTCTGCGTTAAAATTTCCCAGTAACAGCTTTGGCCTTTTCGAATATTCATTGGCAGGCATCGCACCTGACAGTTCAGTTTTCCCAGGCCTAAGTTTGCAGCTCTGAACTGTTTAAACTAGAATCGGGTTTTATTTTTTACCAATCCTACTGTTGTGAAGCATCGGTAATCTATATTTGGTTCTTATAAATCCAAAAGCAACTGTGACCACTGCCCTCAGATCTGACTTGCTTTTTGACCAGAACTGCCCTCCAATTCGCTATCCCATCCTTTTCATATGCTTGTGAATACTTGGCGTTTTGCTCTGTCAACACCTTTGGGTGGCAGACCCAAAATACCACCAGAGTCTACTGGGGCTGGTGCCCGTCTGAGCAGAAGGAAAACAGGCCGTGTCCAGGCCTCAGCCAGGTCCCAGTAACCGATCCTCACCAGGTGCCTACTTGGTGCTCACTGCTATGGATTCAGGAATCAAACAAGGTGGCTGTCCCAGCAGGCTCCGGGTCTTTCGGAGAGTGACAACAATTCTAGAAGCCACTGTGCTGCCGCCAACTAGCCAAGGCAACCACAGAAGTTTCTAGAGGTGAGGGCTTTTTTTGGCTTTGTTTAAGTAGGCTCCATGCCCAGTGCGTGGAGCCCGACGCGGGGCTTGAACTCACAACCCTGAGATCAAGACCTGAGGTAAGATCAAGAGTTGGATGCTTCGGGCGCCTGGGTGGCTCAGTCGGTTAAGCGACTGCCTTCGGCTCAGGTCATGATCCTGGAGTACCGGGATCGCGTCCCGCATCGGGCTCCCCGCTCGGCAGGGAGTCTGCTTCTCCCTCTGACCCTCCCCCCTCTCATGTGCTCACTCTCTCTCACTCTCTCTCTCTCTAATAAATAAATTAAAAAAAAAATCTTAAAAAAAAAAAAAAAAGACTCGGATGCTTCACTGACTGAGCCACGCGGGTGCCCCTCAAGAGGTGAGGTTTAAGGATGGTCCTGAGGCACACACAGAGGTTTGCCAGGTGGGCCTGCGGGAGAAAAGGGGCTGTGGCCGGCGGAGGCGCATAGGGAAAGACAAAAAGGTGAGCGTGAGCACGGCACATCTGGGGGACAGTGAGAAAATCAGCACGGCGGGGCCCCGGGCATGCAGTGGCAGCAGAGAGGCTGGACTAATGGGCAGGGGCCAGCTTGAGCAGAGCACACGCCAGGCCTAAAGGCTGGGGCAGGATTCTCCTTCATGGGCCACCCAGAGCCATCAGGGAACATCTCGAGGATGACAACCCAGTTGCCTCTGCTGTGCGGGTCAGATAAGAAGAGGGAGAGCAGAGAACCCCACAGAGCAGTTAGGAGGTTACTGCTGATGGCCCAGTAAGTGAACACAGGGGTGGAGGAGAAGTGGGGAGGGAATTCAGATCCAAACAAAAGGGGCAGGGAACGAAATGAGTCCCGTGGTGGGGGAGAGGGCGTGAGAAGGGAGAAGAACACGAATGGGTCTCACCTAGAGGAGCTGGTGAATGGCCGTGCCTGTGAGGCTCCAACCCGACCTGCAGGAAGGGCTCAGCTGAGGCTCGCCACAGAGACAATGCTCAGCACACGGCAGCACAGTGGACTGAATGTTTGCGTCTCCCCCAGATTCACAGGCTGAATCCCCCAGTGTGTGGTATTAGGAGGTGGGGCCTCTGGGAGGTGATGCGGTCACAAGGGTTCCGCGAGGCGATTAGGTCATGGGGTGAGCACCTTATAACCAGTCCTCAGAGCTCCCTCCCCCTGCCTGCCACGTGAGGACACAAGAAGTGGCTGCCTACGAACCAGGAAGTGAGCCCACCCCAGACGCGGAAGCTGCCCGGACCTTGATCTTGGACTTCCCAGCCTCCAGAGCTGTGGGAGATAAATTTCTGTTGGTCAGAAGCCAGCCAGTCTCTGGTGGTCCCGAACGGACTGAGACAGGTAGCCTGTATCCTGGGTCGTGCGTGGGAGACAACACGCAGCTTTAACAAGCTACGGGCGCCCAGACTCTGATGCAGAGCTACCATACGAGAACTGTCAGCCGTGCGGCCCAGGCACTCGCATTTTTTTAAAAGCTCTCAGCAGGGCTGAGAACCACTATGCTAGACCAGGGGCTCCATGACTGGATCTACCTTGTTCGGCACCAGAGCCCCTAGCCCGGAAAAGGTCTGTTGGTTTCCGGCACGGGGTGAAAGGAGCAGTGAAAGCAAGCAGAACAAAAAAGAAGGGAGCCAAGGGTACCAGCCTTGGTGGTGGTGGTGGTGGGGGGGGGTTCCAGCAGTGTGGCCTAGCTCCCTAGCAAAAACTGGGTCTAACACTGGGTCGAGTCACAGCTCTGGGGTGGGACTGCTCCACACCCGCCATCCAAGGTCGAGGTGACACCAGGCTGCTCTTATCAGTGGGCAGCCATGAGCTACCACCATCAGGGAAGCTGATGAACAACAGAACCGGGGACCACTCCCAAGTCCCAAAGGGGCCCGGGAGGGGGAGCGACAGTGTGGTCTACTAGAGTGGGTAAGGTGGGGATTTCAGGGCTGACGGAGCATCCCTGGCCTCCCCAGAGTGGGGCTGATGGACTCTAACACGCTAAGGGAGGGGTTCCCAGGGTAGAAGAGATGAAAACTGGGTGTCAGAACCTTTCCCACAAAGAAGGAATTCTGGGGCGCCTGGGTGGCTCAGTTGGTTAAGCGACTGCCTTCGGCTCAGGTCATGATCCTGGAGTCCTGGGATCGAGTCCCGCATCGGGCTCCCTGCTCCTTGGGAGCCTGCTTCTCCCTCTGACCCTCCCCCCTCTCATGTGCTCTCTCTCTCTCATTCTCGTTCTCAAGTAAATAAATAAAATCTTTTAAAAAAAAAAAAAAGAAGGAATTCTGGGATAGGAAGAGCCACTGAAGAAACAGCAAGAACTTGGGAAATGCTGATGAGGCAAGGGAGCTGGAGTTTCATCTTTCGCTAAGAAAATGACTCACAGGGGACAAAGATTCTAGTTACGGAAACTGCAAAGACAAATCAATGAACAACTCTTCCTGAAAATCTACACCCCACCGAGCACTGTGGGAAGTGCAAGCAAGCAATGGGGGCCTGGGTCTCAAACAGCGGGTGGGGCAGGCCCCCAGGTACCCCGACACAGCAAGGAGGCTGAGCACCTAGTGAAAGGCATGGCTACCAGGACAACAGGAGCTGGGCTGGCGACCCGGGAAGGCCCAGGAGGATCCTGGCAGGTGCAGCAGGACAGAGGCAGCTGGGAAGGGAGACAGTCCAAGCAGTGGCCAGAGGTGGCCTGTCCAGGGAGTGCCGGGTAGAACAGAAGCACTGGAGCGAGAGGGTATGTGCGGGGGGTGTCTTTCTGGCAGCGGAGAAAAGATTCAGTACCGCAGTTCAATTATGGGAAGATTTTCTGTTCGTCTCAAAGAGGTCCCGGGGTGCCTCTCTGGGGAGGCAAGGGGAGCACTCTGCTCCCCTCTCCTCCTGCCCTTCACCCCACCCCTCCTGTGGCTCTCTGCTGGGCTCCCCAACTTTCCCCTGCTGACCCGTCACCAGCTCTTTATCTGTTACCACACGCGCTTTCCTGTCTCATCAAGGACCTGCTCACGCCCGAGATGGGCACCACATGGCTGACTAGGAACAGCGCTGTGCTTCCCCACTGGTCTGCCTGAGCGCCATGGGGCAACAGACAAACAGGGAACGAGAAAATCCAAAGGACTGCTCATCCACAGGAATGCTCTTCTCATTGGTGGAGGCTCAGGACTTGGAGTGGGACAGAGACCCGGTCCTGAGAAGAAACTTCTGGTATACAGGCACTGTGGGCACCAAGATGCTGAAAACTACACGTGATTCAGGGTAACCATCACCTCGTGGTGGCGGGGAGGCTGGGAGAGGAATGGAGTGGGGCGGGGTGGGAGGGATACAAAGAGTTTGCTAAACTGTCTTTATGATGTTTTACTTATGAGGCTGGAGGGGAGTGAAGATACCAGATCATCATATCATCGTACTATCCTTTATACCCTTTCAATTGTCGGAAGTGTGTCATTAAAACTTTTTCTAAAAGTTCAAAAAAGTAGAAAAAAAATCTGGTCTGCAAAATGCAGGCAGGTGGCAGAAAAGCCTAAGATAGAGATTTTTTTTTTTTTAAGATTTTATTTATTTATCTGACACAGAGAGACACAGCGAGAGAGGGACCACAGGCAGGGGGAGTGGGAGAGGGAGAAGCACGCTTCCCGCGGAGCAGAGAGCCCGATGCGGGGCTCGATCCCAGGACCCTGGGATCATGACCTGAGCCGAAGGCAGACGCTTAACAACTGAGCCACCCAGGTGCCTCTAAGATAGCAAACAAACTTTGGTAGGCAAGGACTCTATGGTATGTATGATGCCATTTAGGATATACCTCCTGACATTAAATATGCTATAAAACTATATAGCTATTTAACATGGACAACATCTCTGACAGGTTGTTAAAGGCAAACGTAGATTTCCAAACAATATAGGGCATTTAAGACCTTCTGGTACAGTCTGACACACAGTTAGACACTTGAACAATGCGGGGCTTAGGGGCCCGGGCAGACAAAACCCACATATAACTTTTGAGTCCCCCAAAACTTTACTAATAACCTACTGTTGACCAGAATATCAATAACATGAATAGTCAATTCACACATATGATGTATGTTTTATGTATTATATACTATATAATAAAGTATTTACTTAAAACAAAGGAAAGAAAATGTTGTTAAGAAAATCATAAGGTGGGTGCCTGGGTGGCTCAGATGGTTAAGCGTCTGCCTTCAGCTCACGTCATGATCCAGGGTCCTGGGATCGAGTCCCACATCCGGCTCCCTGTTCTGCGGAGAGCCTGCTTCTCCCTCTCCCTCTGCAACTCCCCCTGCTCATGCTCTCTCTCTGTATCTCTCTGTCTCAAATGAATAAATTAAAAAAATCTTAAAAAAAAAACAAAAAAAAAACCCCAAGAAAATCATAAGGAGGGGCGCCTGGGTGGCTCAGTCGTTAAGCATCTGCCTTCGGCTCAGGTCGTGATCCCAGGGTCCTGGGATCGAGCCCCACATCAGGCTCCCTGTTCCGCGGGAAGCCTGCTTCTCCCTCTCCCACTCCCCCTGCTTGTGTTCCCTCTCTCGCTGTGTCTCCTTCTGTCAAATAAATAAAATCTTAAAAAAAAAAAAAAAGAAAAAGAAAATCATAAGGAGGGGCACCTGGGTGGCTCAGTCGGTTAAGGGTCTGCCTTTGGCTCAGGTCATGATCTCAGGGTCCTGGGATCGAGCCCCGTGTCTGGTTCCCTGCTCAGCAGGGAGCCTACTTTCTCCCTCTCCCTCTGCCTTTTCCCTCGGTCACATAAATAAAAAAATTAAAAAAGAAAATCATAAGGAAGAGAAAACACATTTATAGTACTGGACTGCATTTATAAAAAAAAAAATCATGTATAAGTGAACCCGTGCAGTTCAAACCCACGTTGTTCAAGGGTCAACTCTCTGTATTTAAAAAGACAAAGACACTTGCGAATTATTAAGGTTATCTCACATAGTAGGATCACAGGTAATTTGTACTTTCTGAACCATATTTCTTAAATGTTCTAATAAGAACACATGGCTTTTGCAATTAGAAACTCACTAAAAATACACCTCAGGAAGGAGCTACCCAAAGTAGGAATATGACCAGCTTTCCTGAATTTTATAATCCAAATGTTGTGACCATCTCATTTGGAGATATCTGGGGCCCTGCCCGGAGGCCCCAGGAAACGGCAGGGTCTGGAAGTCTTTCCAAAGGCAAGGCAGGGCCCTGACCACCCAGAGGAGTGGATTTTAAAGGGGGATTGGGAAGGGCACTGGCCCAGGCAGAGAAGAAGGCCCCACAAAAGCCCAGAGGGCCACATTAATTCCTTTTAATGTAAAAAGTCACTGAGTTTGGGCAATCATGTGACCTTTTATGAATCCTGAAGTCACAAAACCACAACTGGATGTCACTCTTGTCTTACGTACAAAGGAAAAGCCCTGAGGAACATCACTGGCCCAAGGAGATAAAGCAAGGGGGCTGAGTTTTCCTAAATGAAGGCCCACATTGTTTCCCCCCCAACCACATCCAGTTTTTAAGGTCCCAGCCACCAGAGCTTGCTGTAAACCTCGGGAGGCCACACAGAAAGGGCTACAAGAGGGTACCCCAACACCTCAAAGGGCCACCGGAGCCCTCATTTCGTACCCTCATTATCGCCTGCTATTCCAGACCACGAGGGGAGACCTCGTACAACAACGCAGCCTCTTTAAAAGGCTGCCCCTCCAGCAGCACTCTATGGACGTACATCCCCTGGAAGGCTCACTCCCTTCCAGGCCAGACCCCATTTGCCTCGTGAGTCCCTCTCTCAGAGCCAGAGACCAGCCGGGCCAGTCCCTGAGACGGACGAGCCTGTGACACGAGCCCTTCCCAGCCTCTGGTTCAAACGTCTCCTGTCTCTTTCTTCCTCTTTTTAAAAAGAACATTCTCTTCTGTGCTTATCTCCACAGATTTCAGAATTTCCTGTTATTAGTTCATGGTAAGGAATTTTGTTCGGTACAATTCTGGACGGACGGCAGGGAGTCGGAAGGCCTGCTGGGACGTTTCTGCCGGTGTTATCAGGCAGCAGGACTGAGAACCGCCTATCCCCCATTCTCACACATCTCACAGGGAGGTCTCGAAGCTTCCATGTTACTGCAGCCCGGCAGACCACAACGTAGCAGTTTTTTTCCTCCACAATAATACTCGTTCGTGATTTAAAGGAATATAGAGATGAGAAAATTACAAAGGAAAACCCATTCTTTGATTTCACTACCCATAGATCCGTACAATTAATATTTTAGAGGATGTTCTTCCAGTCTTTGTGCACACAGCAAGCTAAAAACACTAAAGAATTTATAAATCCATAATGCTCGTACGTTTCTAAAATATGTATGTGGCCCCATAGTGGCATCTGTTTAAATCTGGGGCAGGGAGGTGTGATATGGTTCTATTGACCATTCCCCTCAGTGGCTAGCCCAAACTTCCAGTACCTACCTTGACCCCTACCCATTTCCTTTTCTATTTCAGAGAAAACCGAGGCTGCTGGGGTAAACCACTAGCTGGGAGGATGAGGGTCCCAGCTAATCCTGGTCTTTAGGAGCCGCAGACTTTTAGCCCAAAGCTTCTCCCGTGTTGTGTGCACACTCCGGGCTCTCCCCCCCCTCGCATCTAAGCTTCTCGAGGTCGTGCGCACTTCTGTCTCTGCTACCTCTCCCTTACTCTAGTTCACTGCTCTCCAGCACCTGGCGTCTCCACACTAGGGATACCTCTCACCAGGTCACTGTGACCAAACGCAAAGGTCAGTTCTAAGCCCTCATCTTCCTCGGATCTCCTGTGACCACCAGTCCCTCCTGTCATTCTCTCCTGAGGCTGCTCTGTTCCCTCAGGGTGTCCTCCTGCCTCTGGGGCTGGGGCCTCTTGCCCTCCCTTGGGATGCTGCCCACCTTGGAGCCCCGGTGTTCCTCAGGGATCCCTCCTCTGCTCATTCTGCACCTCCCCCACTCCCTGCCACCGACAGGCCTCCGCAGCACACCCAGTGGTGACGCTCAATCGCCAGCTCCAACTGAGACCTCTTTTCGAGCTGCAGACATCTCCACATGTTTGTTCAAGAGGCATTAAAGCCAAAGAAAACCAACCCTCCCAAATTCACCATGCGAGAACTGAATCTGTTCCTTTCTCCCCCCGCCCCCCACTCTCCCTTCCTGGGGAAGGGCCCACCTGGCCCGTGGGACATCCGGTTACTGTGCATTCAGGGTAGAAATCCGGCAGCCATCCCCAGCTCTCCGAACCCTCTGCCCCACATACTGGCCCCAAACTGTGCCTCAAATCCCATGTCCTCCCCTCCATGCTGCCATCCTGGTATTCATTCCGGCCCATCCTCACGTGCCCCAGATGTTAGGGCATCTCCCACCTCTGTTTATTCTCCTTAACTATTTCCCAGAGTAAACTTTCTAAAATGGGAATCTGGCCATATTATTCTCCCTGCCTGGATGCCTTCACAGGCTTCACAGAGCCTTCCCCGGGCCCAGCATCCGAGCTCTTGGGCAGGGCGCATGCAGGCCTGCCACAACCCAGCCCTGGACCACTGATGCAGCCCCCCACCCCATCCCTGTGGACTACCTGCACTTTCCCAAAGGCACTGTGCCCTCCAAATCTTCCTCTTGGGCCCCCAGGGACCCCATGTCAGCACCTCTGCCCAGCCTGCCAGGCACCTGCTTGCCTCTTGCACTGGAACCAAAACCCACTCAGGGATCACCTCCTCTGCCTTCTTCCTCATGGCCCTGGGCCACACCCAAGACAGAAGCCTTTGCTGTCCTGGCCTGTTTTTATTTGTCTTATAACACCTATCATTTAAGTACACACTGATCGTGCATGGCTGTAAATTCCTGGACAACAGAGACAACGTCTTTCAACTTCCTGCCTGGTGCATGGCCCAGGGCCTGGCACGGAGCATGTATTCAATAAACCCAAGCTGAAGGATAATGATGATCTAACAGACATTTACAAAGTGCTCCTATGCCAGGCACAGTTCCAAGTGCTTTATTGTACTTTCTCAGTTAATTCTGCCAATAAACCTATAGGCAAAGACTATGTTATTCCCCATTTTACAGATGAGGTAACTAAAGCAGAGAAATCAAGCAACTTCTCAAGATTATATGGCTAAAAGGTGGCAGAACCAGGATTCGGACCCAGGCAGTCCAAGTGTAGAAGCCTCGTCTCTATCAGAAGACAAATTAGGTATTTACCAGATGCTGCTGTTAAGTGATTGAAAAGGCTTTTCACAATCGCCTTGATGCCACAGTCTCGTTCTCCTGCCAACAACTGTATCAGCATGCTAACACTAAGACTGAAACAGGCGTGTTTCAGTACGTATTTAGAATAACACGACAGTGTAAGAAGGACACAGAGAAGGTTCCAAAGAAATACCAACGAGTCCAAGGCCTCAACATCCCCATGCATTTTAATCGGCAAGGATGAAGCTTGCTTAAAGTGTTTCAGGGGCCCTGGGATTGAGGTATGAGCACACCTGCTGTCCGGGCAGAAACTCTCCCTCGATTAGCTCTGCCAGGAACAAGGTGACAAGCCCCAGGCCTGAGTCACAGGCCACCTGTCTCCTCCACAACAAAGTGGGAGGTAGGTAATCCCCAAATGGTCACTATCCTCTCTCTGGAGCCAGAAAGATTTTTCCATTGGTGTTTCATTTATTTATTTGTTTGTTTGTTTGTTTATTTGACAAAGAAAGAGATAGCAAGAGCAGGAACACAAGCAGAGGGAGTGGGAGAGGGAGCAGCAGACTTCCCGCTGAGCAGGGAGCCCGATGCGGGGCTGGATCCCAGGACCCTGGGATCATGACCTGAGCCGAAGACAGATGCTTAATGACTGAGCCACCCAGGTGCCCTCCATTGGTGTTTCTAAGTTGCTCAGTGACAGGTATGAGAACTTGCCTGGCACGAGGGAGAATGAACCCCTAGACAAGTGACCTGACCTGGGGGAATAGGTCAGTACCTCTGGCCACACCCAGCGCCGGCCTATTACCCGGCATGCTGCGGGAGGGCCCAGTGCTATCCCTCCTCTGCGTTCCTGGAGGCTGGCCATCATGACCCATCATGCTACTGGCCCGAGTAAATACTTGCTAACCGACTCTGTACACAGTGTGTAATCGATAAGGTCACAGAGAGAGGCTCCAGAAGGGAACGCCAACTGCACGTGGATGAGTTTTGGCAGGTGAAACGGAAATAGAGGCCTGCAGGGGTCTGGGACAGTCGTGTGAAGTCTGTGTAGAGCAAGGTATTCACAAGGTGGGATTCAAAGGGAGGGAGGAGCAGTGGAGCAGGCAGACAGATGGGTTTTCTTTTCCTTAACAACATGGTTAAATTAATTTATATGCCTCCTTTTGTCAAATCTCAGATTTGGGGTCATTTACAATGGTGAGTTAGTAAATGATTAGTTAGTAAATGATCAGAAGGGTTTACACAATTATTGCAACTGCGAAGCACTTGGCTTTGAGGTTCCTGGCAGCCGGGGCAAAACGGGAGAAGCTATGCCTCTCAGCTTTAAGCAGCTTCTGGGAGACAGACAGATGTCCCTGATCTAAATCTTAAAGGGAATCCCTTAGGATTCCTGAGGAAGCTCACAGGATGAGGAAATAAAATGTATCTGCAAAGGGAAAGGAAAAAGTGGCGAAGTTGGGGGGTGGGGTGGGGAGGGAGACGACACAGAGAGCTCCTTGATATGACACACCCTCAGAGTGAGCACGGTGAGGGCACCTGAGACCAGACCCTGGTCTGACTTGGGCTCTGTCCATGCCATGCTGCCTCTAGGCCAGCCCCCCCGCCAAGTGAGGCCCCTTTAGCCCCTTTCTTGCTCCTTCCAGGCCCATCCCTCTTACCCCACTTCCCATGGGAGCTTCACCTCCAAGAGGGCTCCTTACACATCTGTGAGCCATTCCCTCTTCCCTCTCCTGCTCAAGCTCTGCACGGACCCGTTTCCCACTGCAGTGCAGGGAATGACTGCTAACTGGTCCAGAAAGCTACGGGTGGTTGCAGATGGTCTGATGGTCCAACCACGGTAAGATTTCAAAGCTGGAAGGGGTCTAGCAACTGTTTGGGGGAGACTAGAAGAGATTCTTTTGTCTTTAAAAGATAACCTAGTAATACTAACAAACCCAAATGATAAACAATGCATACATTGTTACATGTTGTTTATAACCCACGAAGATAGTTTTTTGAGAAGAACTATATGCAACCTGAATTCCTGAGATACAAAACATTATAATCCTGTTAGGGAGTTTCTTAGGACCCTGCAGTGGCACCTTCCTAAAAACACACCCGCCCTGGAGTGTTAATAAAGAGCCCCCAATCTGATGTGTTTTCAGTGTGAGATTGAGGCTCCCCATGCTGCCCCAAGGCCTCCCCAACCCTCTCTGGATGCACTGGGTTTTGCATAACACGTCAGTGTGCTGGCAGAGAGGAAAGGCAGGTGGCTGAAGAGCCTGAGGTGGGGCATGCCTTTAGGACATGTCTGAGTTGCTCCCCTTACTGATGGTTGATATTTGACCGATGCTTCATTTGGGGGCCCAGTTTTCTTTGGCGCCACCAGCAAAACACACCGGTGGGAAGCTGACTGGTGTTTGGGGTATAGTCTATGGTTCTCACTCACTGGGGACTGGCAGCGGTGAGAATCATTCACTCCTGCATCCAAGTGCAAGGGGCTAGACTGAGGAGACCCCCCGGAGAGGCCACGCAAGTCAGTGCGGGGTAAAAGGACGCATGCGTGTGAGGGCAGCTGGGATGCCAGGCCAGAAGCCTTCCCGCCGCCTGCCTCCCAACGTCCAGTTCCCGGACTCACGTGCCTTCTAGAAACCAATGACCTCGCACGAAGTTGTCTGATCCTGACCCTGCACCAGCCCTAAACCTGGCTCTCTGCTCACGTGTAATATAGACACAGTTGGCCAGAACAGAAGCCTTGATTTCTCTCCAAAATCTGTTCTCGACTCTCCCATTTAATAAACGGCACCAGCAATCCCCTAGCTGCTCGAGCCAAGACGCTGGAAGACACACTCTCTAGTCCCTCTCCATTCTGTCGGGCCCTGCCCCACACCAATCAGAGCAGAATCTCTGGGGGTGGGGCGCAGGCGTCCGTACTTCTTCAAAGCTCCCTAAGGGATTCTAATGTGCGGCCAGGTTTGAGAATTAGTGGCTTAAAATACACTCCAAATTCAACAGCTTCTGTCCAGCTTCACTGCTCCCACTTTGGTCTGAGCCATCAACCATGTCGTGTGCAGACCACTGCCATCCCTCTAATCCTCCTGGGTCTCTGCTCCACCTCAAACCCGCATTACAAGCACAAGACACTGTTTTTTTAAAAAAATCAGGTCATGTCATGCCTCTCCGTTGGCTTCCCACTACATTGAGAGTAAAGAGCAAAGCTCTCATGAGGCCCTCAAGGCCCTGCACGATCTGGCTTCTGCAGTCCTACCTACCTCTTCCAGCTCCTCTTGCTCCCACTCACCACACGGAGGTCACCCCGGTCTCAGTCCTGCTCCCCAAATACTCCAAGTGCGTGCCTACCTCTGCGCTTTTGCACCTACTCTCTCCTCTTCCTGGAAGGCTCTGCCCTCAGGGGCTTCATCTGCCTGACTCACAGCTCCATGTCATTTAGGTCTCAGCTCCGAATGGCACTGCTCAAGGCCTTCTCAGATCCCCTAGAGCTAAAGCAGGCCCCCTGTGCCCCAGAAAAATCACCACCACATCACCCCGATCACACTCTTCGATTGTCTTTAAAATACTTATCACTGTTTGAAATCACCTTGTTCGGTCGCTCACGTCTTCACTGCCTGACCCCCTGCGCTAGGACATGAGTTCCAAGGAGGCAGGGATGCTGGTCTGTCTTGTCACAGCTGCCGCCATTGCTCAGAAAGGCCCTCTCACGTAGGAGGCACTCAATGGGCATGGCATTCACTTTGTCCCTCATCAGGGCCCCCAGGGCTCTTCCTCAGGGCTGCCAGCATGATCCCTGTAAAATGACAACTGGGTCTCACCACTCTCACTCAAAATCCTCAGGGGCTCTGGACCACCCCTCGTCATCCAACTGCCACCGAAACCCATCCGCCTCCTCAGGTCCCACCATCCCACGCAGCTCCCGGGAGCCTCGAGGGGCCACACGCCTGCGTGCCCGCAGCTCTCTTGGCCTGGCCCACCGTCAGGGTCTTCCTACCCTGCCACCTGCCACTTCCCCTGCCAACAGACGCTGCTCTCGCAACAACTGGCCAGTGCGACACCCAGCAGCCGTCCTCGTCGGCTAGACTGGTTCACGCCCCCTCCCTTGTTTTTCCACAGCAACCCGGGCTTTCCTCTGCCACAGCCTTTGTCGCATGGGGCTGGCCTCACCTGTCTTCTCTAGACAGAGGGCACTCCGGTTGGAACCACATACAAGTTTTCCCCCTGCTTCTCGACGTTTGCATTACGTCACTTGGCCTTTACGAAAGACCCACTTTAGTACCTGTTTCGGCCAACGCAAAGACATCCGAAGAGGATGTTCGCTTTTACAACATGCGAATTGCTTCTTCGCTTGATGCTGTTTGGCTTATGAAAGGTTTCACAGGAACGCTTTCAGATAGTGGGGGAAACCTGTACGCCAAGCCCTTCAAGGGCTGGCTGACTGGTGACCCCATAAATGGTGCCAGCACGTGCAGGAGAAGAGGTGCTATCTGGACCGGCTGTTGATGTGTAATCGAGCTGGGAAAGCTGCTCTCCCTCGGGATGGATTAACAATCCACCGCCTGAACCGGCAGGAAATGGAGCCCTTCGAGGAGGGAACGAGCCCAGGACCCAGGGTCTCTATTTTGCTCTCCCTGGGGCTCACAGAAACAGAGTCTGGGTGGCCAGTGCCACGGCCAGTAGGGGTGCTTTCGTTCTCTTATTTCAACATACTCGTCCTAAGCACTCAAACAATGAAGCCACAGGAGGTCTTTATCAAATCACGCACTCTCGCTTTTCCCATACGAGATAATGAACAGGAACGGAGGGTTTAATACCAGGGTACATGACGTTCAGTAGCCACTTGCACAGCTTGGTATATTTAGCTAAGTCATCAGGCAGAACACCACCGCTCTACCCACAGATATTCACCAAGAGGCACTTGCTGCCGCCTGAAACAGGCTTGTCCAGCTTTTCAGCAAAATGAGCCTCGCCCAAAGTGAAGGCCATTTCCGTGCAGGTTCCTGGAACTGGATATGGCTTTAATTTCAAGAGCACCTCGCTGCAGTCCTGTCTTCACTGGGAAGCCCTGCCCTGACCCAACCCCTCAGCATGCCCTCCACTCTGATGATCTGTCCCCAGTCTCCATGGTTATCTGACTGTGCCTTTCGAATGAACACGAGGCTAGGTTTCCGCTAGGCCAAACCCCTCCTGTAGCAGGCTCCATTACCGTATACACCCGTGTACATACAGGTTCATCCAGCCAAGACAGAGAGATGCTGTGGCACAGATGGTGTCCCCTCGGGGGGGCCTGAGTTCACTTTCCCACCCTGGCCCTGGCCCTCCTGTTCTCCACACTCCCAAGGTCCATGGGAACATGCAGGTTGTGGCCATGCCAGGGCCAGAGGAGGAGAGTGTGGGCTGGTTAAAACAGGCCCAGACATACTCACGGGGTCCGTCAGCATGGCCCGGCAATGGGACGCCAGGGCCAAGAAGGCCAGCAGGTTGAACACGACTCCGTTGACGATGCTGTACACGTAGTCTCGGGATGGAATCAGCATGACAAAGAGGACCACAAACTCCGCATAGAGGACCAGAAACCAGGTGACAATGGCGCAGGCAATGCCACAGCCGTCACGGATAAACCACATGGTTCCCACGGGACCGGGGTGGGGAGGTGGGACACACTTCTCTGGCTGGAGGTACTCTGGCTTCCGCTCAATGTCTCGGAAGTGGTGGGTGGGGATAAGCATCATAAGCTATTCTGTCCATACTGGCATCTGGAAGAGAGAAGAAAGGACCCAGAAAATTGGTGGTGTCTTGTTATCAACGATATTTGACAAAATTACCTTTCTAAAGTGAGCCATGAGGGATGCCTGGGTGGCTCAGCCGGTTAAGCGTCTGCCTTTGGCTCAGGTTGGGATCCCAGGGTCCTGGGGCCGAATCCTGCCTCTGCCTCCTTGCTCAGCGGGGAGCCTGCTTCTCCTGCCTGCCGCTCCCCCTGCTTATGCTCTCTCACACACAAATAAATAAAATTAAAAAAAAAAACAACCTTAAAACTCAGTATGTAATGGGGCGCCTGGGTGACTCAGCCGGTTAAGCATCTGCCTTTGGCTCAGGTCACGATCCCAGGATCCTGGGGTCGAGCCCCGCATCGGGGTCCCTGCTCCGCGGGGAGTCTGCTTCTTCCTCCCCCTCTGCCCCCCCAACTCGAGCTTGCTCTCCCTCTCTCAAATAAAGAAATAAAAAAATCTTAAAAAAAAATAAAATAAAAAATAAAATGTGAGTGCTTGGGACACCTGGCTGGGTCAGTCGGTAGAGCATGTGACTCTTGATCTAGGGGTCATGAGTTTGAGCCTCACGCTGGGTGTAGAGTTTACTTAAAAAAAAAAAAGAAAAGAAAAGAAAAGAAAAGTAAGTTCTCTTCCTTACTTCCTTCCGAGAGTTAACTTAGCTTTTGTGAAATAGGGCCGCCTTGCCCAAAGCCTTCAAGTGACAGATATGCAAAGGGAGCCTTCCAAGGGCAAATGCTTCACCCAAGGTCAGCTGGAGCTGCAGCTGCACAAACAGGACACCAGTTCAGAAGTGGGGCTAGAACTCAGGTCTCTTTGTTTACTAGGGATCGATCTACCGGGAGGATGGTGTCAACAGATATGTTCCAGTTGTGACTTAAAAGACAAGACGGGGCACTGAGCACCAAGCCCTCTGGGAAAACTCTCTTTAGCATGGAACTGCTGCCTCTATGCCAAGGACAAACCCAGAGGCTGGTATTGAGGCTGTCTGGGGTTAATAGGGATGAGTAGGAGGAAAGGACCTGGCGACCTAGGACATCTTTGGACTCACTGTCCAACATTCTCCTGTTTGGGCCATAGGACTGAAAAACCCCGGATAGGGAAGGTTCTTGAAACCAACCAGGTTTTTCAGTCCTGTGGCCCAAACAGTTGATTTCCCAGGAATCAGAGACTCCCTGAGTTCTGCCCTCCTTGCAGGTGATGGGGTCAAGTGGAGAATGTTGGACAATGAGTCCAAAGATGTTTCCGCACCACCTGGCTGTGAGGCTTCGTGAGCCTTTGTGTCCTCACCTGCGGAGATACCTCCTTCCCGCCCCAGCACCCCCTCCCAGGGCTGGTGTGAGGCTCCAGAGAGCTGGAGGTGCTCCCGATGAACGCTGCAGACTATAGCAGCCCACATACCACGGACCCCACACACGTGGCATATTCTCTCTAGGAAAGACATCCATTCCTTCCGAAACAAGTGCTGAGCAACACGCCCCTTCTTCCTAGCAGCTGCAGCCCACGTCTCTGGAGACAGCAATGAAGTAACTCAGGATCGATAATAAAGTCGATCTGTCCACAGCACGTGCTGCAAGACGCAGCAAGTACACATTTCCTTCCTCTGATTCCTTATCTTACACCTGGCGGCCTGTTGCTCACCAGGCCGGTTTCAGTCAGCAACTGCGCCGGCACAGGCCAGCCCCAGATGGAGGCGCCACAGAGCGACCACCGGAGCTGTCTACAGCACTGCGAGTGACATCTTTGGGCTTCTGAGAACTCCAGGCACTTGGCAGCGGAGGCAACCATTCACAAGGAGCGCGGCTCTGCGTGTTTTTCTGGAGGCCAGGGCTCTACGGGGCATGGGCAAACCTTCAGTGGTTGTGCTGGGCTTTCCTCACCCTTTGGCCTTCTTCCTCCCCAGCCCTCCTCCCCAACAAAGAGCCTCTGGACTGAATATGCTGTAGCCCTGACGAGTAAGGACGTGTCCAGAAAGCTGAGCCGGCAGTCACTGCTACTCAAATTGACAGACATTCTCGAGTCGAAAGTTGCAGAGGCTAATAATGAAAGAATAAGGCCAGGGCCTCCCCTCCCCAGGATGGCAGAGAATTAGTGGCCGAAAGGCAGTTTGATGTGTACCACGTACTCGTCCAAAGAAACATCGACTCAACAAATAGAGTGACTA
The DNA here is from genome assembly GCF_002201575.2 of Neomonachus schauinslandi. Classification (NCBI taxonomy): domain Eukaryota; kingdom Metazoa; phylum Chordata; class Mammalia; order Carnivora; family Phocidae; genus Neomonachus; species Neomonachus schauinslandi. Next base: position 200,254,137 of record NC_058403.1, on the reverse strand, counting down.
TCACATCCTGGGTACACTGTGCTGGGAGCTGAGGGTCGGGAAGTCGTGACATATGGAATAACCATCCCAAGTAGAGTAAAAGCAGTGGTTCCCCACAGGCCGTCAACCAGAATCTTCGAATAAAGCAACCTTGTGCTCTCCATGAGACAATGGCAATTGGTGCCGCCAGCGACAACCTAGAGGGATGAACGATGCAAGGACACCCTTCTGAGGTGCTAAATGGAAGGACAGCAGGAGCTGGCAGACTGGACCCGGGCCCAGCAGATTCTAAAACTCTAAGCTCCATTCAACCAAAAGCCAACAAATGAAAAGCTGAAATCCCATGAAATCCCATGAGTCCAAAGCTGATCAAAGCTCACCACTTTGATAACCACAGGCAAGCATTCTCTTGGTTTTTCCTGCTGCTGTACAGGTCTGTAGGAACCCAGGCTCTAAACCCATAAAGTTGTACCGGACCACAGCCACGCCATTCGAAGACGTATTGTCTCTGTCTGCTTTTGCATTACAATGGCCCAGCTGAGCAGTTGTCATGAGACCGTATGACCTGTGAGCCTAAAGCCTAAACTATTTACTCTCTAGCTTTTTTTTTTTTTTTTAAGATTTTAGTAATCTCTAAAATATTTAAGTAATCTCTACACCCAATGTGGGGCTCGAACTCATGACCCCGAGATCAAGAGTCGCATGCTCCATTGACTGAGCCAGCCAGGCGCCCCTACGCTCTAGCTTTATACAGAAGTTTGCTGACTCATGGTTCGAGGCGGTTGTTACCCACCAGATAACTGAGATTTGTCTTGGCTCCAGCTTTCCCTGCAGAACAGCTCAGTGTGTCAGAAATGGGCGGTTACAACTCACCCCACCCCACCCATGTCTGTGGCAGCAAAACCTCCTGTCATCTGCAGCCCGCAGTTCATCTCGCTGAAAGCCGTGTACTCCATCAAGATGTTCTTCAATTAGCATAAAAGGTGTGGTTTTCTGCAATGGATGATCACTGAAAATAAATTTCAGAACAATGCTCCCTTGTAGATACGTATTTCCAGTGATTACGTTACACTCATAGTATATTCAGACCAGTTGACTGTATTCGCTCGTCAATTACTCATTCTTGATTGTACACATGGCAACAACTTGACTAATGTTGCGTATGTGTGGTTTTGCTGAGGAACAGACCCTTCCACGTAAGTAAATTTCCCAGTAACTGTGGCTTGTTCCTGAGCAGATACACGGTTTAACCATTAGGATGGTTAAGGTGGAAATAAAAAATAAAACATGGAAGTAAAATAAAAAACAGACCAAAAAAAAAAAAAAATATATATATATACTATACCTGCTCCTGCCTTAAGTACAATAACCATCCATTTCTTTGGAATGATTTAGTTATTACTGGGCATATCAATTACTGGAATGTATCAGGGAATGATGTCCTCAGGGGTCATGGAGACTCACTGAGCTCTTGGCCTCACACCAACTGGCCTGTGCAGACTACTAGAATTCTAATTCCAACATCTCCTTTGTATGGTTCTTTGTCTTCCTCTTCCATTCCTGGCTACTGTCATTCCTGTGCCTATAGTTGCCAACCCCCCTGACAAATTCTCCATTTATGACCGCTAATTGGCTGTGGGCTGGAAAACAAATAAAACTAAAGCCGGTTTAGTTTTGTTTGTTTGTAAAAGAAGGGTACTCATTTTCGGTAACAGGCCTTTAGGGAACACCTGCTATGCTCTCCCACCACACAGTTCCTGTGGGCTGGAAGCCCTGTCTTTTCATCAGCCCAGGGCCTGGCATGTAGTAGCCATTTACCGTGTGTGTTTGTTACACAAATGCTTGAGTACGATGCCAGAGCTCTGTGATCCCAGGCCCACCTCTGGCGGCCCTGTCTGCTTCCTTTCAGGGGTGTGGCCATATCCTAGACGGTGGAGAGTGCACCAAGTAGGACTGTGAAGTAAGTGGACTGTGACTCTTATTTAAATAACCAGAACGTTCCATCCTCAAACAATGTGGGACCAAAGAGTGTAGAGAGGAGCTCTGTTTTCCCCTCACTGGTGAGGGAGAACCTGTGATCTGGGCCAGCACCCAGACAAGGGCACACTCGGCAGAGTCAGACACCAAGTACTGAACTCAAGTTCACATTCCAACCCACACTTTAGCGTTTCAAAATATCCTGCTCAAAACCAATCAAAGCACATGGCGGTGAAGAGTTTATTTAACCCCAAGGCCCCTCAAGAGCAATGGGAGCAGCTTTCCAATAAGGATCTGTTCCTTAAATTAGTCAACTGGAAATCTTAGAAATACGGGGAAAACCTCACCTCGAGCAAATTGTGCACTTTCCCTTCATTCTGCCCCTAATGACCACAGCAGGAGAGGCAAATGTTGACCTTTTATCCTTTTCTAGTTTTGAATTAGGGAAACTCCAATCCTTGGGGTTGAGGAGAGGCTCTTTGCCCATGACCGACTGCCCACGAGTCCTTGCTTGTGAGCGTTGGGCAGACTGTTGGCTCAGGCCTCTGGGTTGTGCACACAAGGAGGCTGGTGGGTCTGGGGACCTTTAATCCTGCCCACCAGCTCACACCCTCAGAAGGACGGCCTCCTCCAGTCCTCCCCCCACCCCACCCCTTTTCATCCCATTCCCTTGCCCTGCTGACTCTCTAAATTCTCCTGTCTTCATTTCAGTTCAATTCAAAAACGTATCCCTGGAGCAGCCACTAAATGTAAGCAACTGTGCGGGGGCTCACACACAAGGGATTATGAGGACAATAATGTGTGTGCGCTGCCCAGTTCAGGCCCTGCCATTCCCCTCTCCCAGCTCCCGATCTGCTAAGACTAGTCTTACTTGCTTTGCTCTACTTAACCTGTAAGTCCCAGTTTGTTCGGCGTTAGAGCCTGGTATCTGGCAGGAGTATGTGCTCAAATCATTTCTTGAGTGAATGGATGCAGAAATCGGACAGACCTACCCCACAATGACCTTAACACACAGGTTTCTAATGAACAGCACAATGGAGAGGCAAATAGTACGTCCCCCCCAAAAAAACAAACAACAACAAAGCCCAGAAATGAGATAAACAGACTTTCTCATGGCCCGGGCATCTAAAGGGAGAGGATCTGAGCAGGGTATGGAGCCAGGTGAAGCGTTCTGTTCAGACAAAGGCAGGGAGAGTGGTGACGCAGGTTGGGGGTGCTGGATGTCTGGGGCTGTGTGCGAAAGTGTGCGCATACACGGGCTGTGTTGGGACTAGGACTAGGAGGTGGGGGGCGCTAAGTGGAAATGAAGCGCTGAAGGTAGGATTATGTTATGTAGGCTACGTTTTACAAGGCCTCGGGCTTCAAGGTGAGTTGGGACTTCACCCTGGAGGTACTGGGGAGGCACCCGAGTCTCTGAGGAAAGCTATAAGGACCGTAGTCACGCTGTGGTAAGGGCGCTCTGGCATTAACAGGCAAGACAAAATGAGACAGACAAGAGGTCTCCGAGTCCACCAGATGCCAACGAGCCCGGGGAGGCACTCAGGCAACAGGCCAGAGATGCAGTTGGGTGGAACTGGGTTTTCTGATCCTCTTCCATTTTGTTTCCAAAGAAAGATCTAAAACAATGATCATTTGGCAATTTTAATTATACTAATCTATGTTGTACTGCTTTGGCCAATGGTTCTAGAGCATTAAGAAGAGTTGGCTTTTCCATATGTTAGTAATCCATGCCCAAAGTCATTACTCTTCTACCTGGTGGATGAGCACACTGAGGCCCAGAAAGGCCAAGGGACTAAGCCCTGGGGGTAAGGAAGTCATAGGAGGATTCACAGTACCAGAGGAGTTCTAGAGCTCCCCGGAGCTAGCGATCAGATGATAAGGAAGATGCAGTGTTGTGTCAGGATGACCTTCTGAGCTCTGCTATCCGAGAATGTGGGAATTCTGAGGAAATCATCTAGTCTTCCTTCTTAGAGTTTCAGAAGCAAAAAACAGAAATGACTGATAGTGATCATTTTCTAAAACAAGAGCAAAAACAAAATCCCCCTACACCTGGTCCACAGAATTGCCTCCAGATCTATAACTCACATGCTTCATTATACCTGACCACAGTGTGCCCCCCACTAATCCAGACAAGCAGACGCAAATCTATTTAGTGAAATGCAGTCTGGGGCGCTACAAGCCCCAGGGTTTGGGGTACTGGGTTGGCGCTGTGGTATGCACTCATGACTCAATTTCCATGCTGCCTATCTATGGCTGAGCAACACAAAGGGGTTTGAAAGGGTGGTGTTAATGGCCAAGCTCACAGGTCCCATCCCACTGTGGCCCATCAGCAGGTTAGCCAGGCTAGATGCCTAGCCAAGTGTTGACCATTAGCGATGGCAAGAGTCGCCTGTAGTTACCCATCATCTGTTGAACGGTGGGCAAGTCCTTATAAATCCATCACCTGCCCTAAGAAAATTGACCCAAAGCCCAGGCTTTATGCATAAGGGTCAAAGCCACGACCATCACATAAAACATACAAGTTCTGTATTGGAATGTATTAGAGCCCCCACAACTCCACTGTTCTCCATCCAGCAAGTGTCTCAGGAACTGCAGATCCTCTCAGATTGCCAACATCCCTGGCTTTCACGAGATAAGATGCTATCCCGAAGTCCCGGATTAGTTCAGCTAGATCTAAAATCCTTACAAGCATCTCAAAGTACTTTGTGAAGATTACTTTCCTAAGACACCACACCCACTCACATTCTCACATCCACACATGCATTCATGCACAGCACAGAAGTAGGTTTTGGGGGCTGCTCAGATTAAAGTAGCATTAACACACCCAACCATTGAAATATCTGTACACAGACTGGCCGAATAAACTCAAATCAGGTGCAATTATTTTCCCTTGGCTTAGAGACAAAGGTCATCCAAACACTCCAAAAAAATTTTTTTTAAGGATTCAACTTTCTGGGTCCCTACTAGTAGGAACATATAGTTCATCTATAGATCAACTCAATTTCATCAACTCCTTAGCTGACGTCATGAATATCACCAAGGTAGTAGAAACCCTTAAATCAGAGGCTTTTAACATAGGTCAGCATTTGTTTCAGCTGAATAGTTAACATTTTAATAAATCTAGTATTATGCTGAATTGCTGGTGGGGGGGGGGGGGGGGGGGGGACTGGTCTGATATCCTCTTGAACTTGCCCTAAACACTGAATTCTCACCTAAACTAATTTTTACTACAGTTAAAGAACTCAGTCTACCCTTACACAATCACTTAAAAGGGGACTAAAAGGTACCCTGAAAGAAGGCAGCATCTTTTCTGGTACTTCTATCATTTTTCTCAATTGAAATTCATTTTAACGAGTATATCAATAACCTCCTATGGCTTAAATCCTACTGTCTCAAAAATGTGGTGTTTGCCTCTTTTAGAACTTCTCACATTTCAGAGTGATAGACTTAAAAGCATTCAAAAGCCAGCCCTACAACTTCAAAGATAAATAAATGGTCCATGCCCTAGAAGCTTTAGGAAGGTATCTGAAGAAGTAGAAAACCAATTTATCTGAGCTACAATTCTCTTAATTTGTGTAAGGATCTAAAAGGGTCATAAATTTTATACCCATTTTTAGAGGGTTCTCAGAAAAAGAATGAACCATGAATCACTATGTTTGAAATATTTCATTAAAAAAAAAATGAGTCACTAAACTTTTTTTTTTTTTTTTAAAGGTAAGGGTGTAGTTCAAAGGAAAGGTGCCTTATCATCTGCATCACAACCCACCAGCCAAGGAAGGCGTCCAGGCAAGCAGAACGCCCTGGACTGTTCTAGAAGATCTTTACCGACAAGTCTACATGATTCCTCCCTCTGCAGGAGGGTCTGTTCTGCTCTGCCTGTCTCTTGTCTTCTGATATACTCAACCTTCAACAAAACGCTTGGGAAAAAAAAAAAGTAAAAAAGTAAAACATCACACCCTCAAACCAAACCCTACAGACATTAAGGTTCACCGAGAGAGAAAATCAGATAGGGGTCGGTAAGTTAAATTTGCCTTCTGGCCTCCTAACTGGCCACCTTCTTATAAAACAGATTCATGTGCATACTCAGACTTCTAACAGTAGGCCTTCATTTCAGAACAAGGTCTGGGATTTGGGCAGGTCATGGACGCTAACAGTTCTCTCACTTACCACAACGGACTATCGTACCACAACTGGCCAGTTCACCACCTCCTGACTTTCTAAATCTACTAAAAAAATACACACCTGATGTGGGAAACAAAGGCAGAAGAGAACTTATTAAATTTCCTTACTACCGGGCGCCTGGGTGGCTCAGATGGTTAAGCGTCTGCCTTCGGCTCAGGTCATGATCCCAGGGTCCTGGGATCGAGTCCCACATCGGGCTCCCTGCTCCTTGGGAGCCTGCTTCTCCCTCTGCCTCTCTCTCTCTCTCTGTCTCTCATAAATAAATAAAATCTTAAAAAAAAAAAAATTTCCTTACTACCTCCGGCCCATTGACAAGTCCTTGAAACAGGGAGAGTGACCTTCCTCTAGGGACTCAACTGCCTCAATGTTGATACTAAGGGCAAAAGGCAATCTTAGCCCAATCCCCAGCATCCTGTAAGTTTACTTTAACATAAAAATTCCTTTGGAAACTTCCTTTACCTCTACCCCCCAAGATACATGTTGACAATCATCCCAAGCATATGACCCACTGACATACATCTGAAGGGTCTCATGACTGAGTTTCTACTAAACAGTAATAAATGACCTTTCCTAACAATAGCTAGCCCCCTCAGGATCCTGGAAACCTTGTTTCCAAAATACCTGGGAGGTTTACACTATGCCTAACCCCCTCCCAACTTGAAAGTATACAATGGGCCACTTCTCCTGACCCCAGTGCAGCCTTCTGCCCACAGGTCCCACCCCGGGCTTTAATAAAACCACCTTTTTGCACCAAAGACGTCTCAAGAATTCTCTCTTGGCCGTTGGCTTCGAACCCTAATGTCTTTCCTACATCACATCCACAGAGAGGATGCCATAACATAGGTCACAAACATCGGGAATCAGTAGAAACTACACTCGTTTGGGTAACACATTCTACTTTCCCCTTTTATAGGTGTACCTTATGATACGTTATAATAATGAGGAAAATTAATGAGACTTTAAAACAAGACCATGGGGCGCCTGGGTGGCTCAGATGGTTAAGCGTCTGCCTTCGGCTCAGGTCATGATCCTGGGGTCCTGGGATCGAGTCCTGCACCGGCCTCCCTGCTAGGCGGCAAGCCTGCTTCTCCCTCTCCCTCTGCCTCTGCCTCTCTCTCGCTGACTCTCATGAATAAATAAATAAAACATTAAAAAAAATAAAATAAAACAAGACCATGCATAAGATGAACTGGTTAAAAAAAAAAATCACTATCTGGGTCAGAATTTTAGACCTGCAAGAAACCTTAAAGACCATCTATTAGATTTTAGCCAAACTCCTTCCGTTTGATAGATGAGGAAATCGAAGTCCATTCGAGACTCTGTCTAAAAGTTTTAGATAAAACAGGCAGTGCTGTCTCCAGGAATGGAGATGGGCACCAACATGAACCAAATGCCTACGATGACTGAGGACTTAGATAAAGCAGCTCATTGTAATTCTTACAACAACCCAGCACCTCGACCTTCTTACACGTCAACCCAGTGAGGTGCAGAAGTCTTGGGTAATATTCCCAAGGTCATACAGAGCAAGGGAGTGGTAAGGCCAGGACTCCAAACCAACTCTGCTTGCCACCATAGACCACAGTCTGAGCACAGCACATGGCTTTTTCTTTTTTTTTCCCAGAGGGGGAGGGGAGGAATGACCAAGCAGGAAACACGATTTCTGCTTCCTACTCCCTCACACAGTTGATGGACCTGAGGAAAAGTCACTTCAACTTCGCTTTGATGGCTTCATCTCTAAAGTGACTGGGAAGGACTAGATCTCTAAGATTCGTGATTTCTTTTGAAAAACCCAAGAAATGGACTCAAAACAGGCATTCCTTCCACTAGCTCCTGGAAGCCTGAAATTTTTTTTCTTTCTTCTCTGAGCCATTTGACTGACTTCTGGCAGCTGTCTCTTCAACGGATCACGGCACCCCCCAGACTACCTTACACACGCTGGCCCTCAAACACTCGGTCTTTCAGAAAGAGACTGCAAGGACTACCTTGACCTCTTCCAAACTCTGGTCCAGCCTGTTCTCTAGATGAGTAAAGAAATGAAGCTCAAGGAGTGAGCTCAAGTTCCATAAAATGGTTAGAGAGGTGGCAACTTCCCCCCCTCAGTTTAGCAGACGGTATTTACCCCTGGCTTGTGCAGCCGTCTCCCTGCATGAACTCCTCTCCTTCCAGAAGTCCGCAACCCAGCAACAAAATCTTCCCAAGGGCAACAATGTATCACCAACCCAGTTACCTTCAACACTGCTTATCAATGAGTGTGTTACTCTCACAGTATGTGAACCTTTCCTAATCAGGTGCCCTGGCCTCCGGCAGAGTAGCTTCTCAGCTGCGCGTTCTGCCTGGCTCCTGCCACAGTGGGAGGCATGCTGAATGTAAGAGTGGGGCCCTGATTCTTCCTGGGTGTCTAATACCTGCCACGCAGTGGGCTGTGTGCCCACGTCTCCTCCTCTTTGATCTTCACATCTGCTCTATCTTATAGATATAGACCCTGGCTTTCCCATCCCCTTTTTGAGAAGAAGAAACTGAGGCATGGAGAGATTTGCCTAAGTTCATACTTCAAAGAAGCAGTGGAGATAGGGTACACTCCCCAGCCTGCTCTCATTCCAGAGCCTGCTTTTTACTCCTCACTGCCACCATTAATTTTGCCCCGTAACCAGAAAACAAAAGGGAAAGGTGGGCTGGTGCCTCCACCGTGACCTTGGGTTACTTACTGTTTGGCTCTCTTGCCCACACATGGTTATGCGGAGATGGTGCTAGTGGACGGGCCACGCGTGGCAGCGTTCACAGGCCACAGGCCTGAACTTAAGCATTCTGTCCTCTAAGATGGGGCCCTGGTTGAACACCAGCCAACATTTGGAAGGACTGATCCTGCCTTAACCTAGGAAGCAGGAAGGATGTGAAGCTTCAGCTGGGACAGTCACCCTAGGACTGAGTCTCTAAAATCTGCTTCTGTTGGAGAATGCTTCTTGGGGGGCCAAGTTCCGGCACGCTGTTTTTTCGGAGAGAGAGCCCGCCCATGCTAGGCAGAGACCAACCAGCAGGGTCCCACCTGAGCGTGCTGAAAATGGCACCTGCCCCCACATTGTGCCATGGGCAGACGTGCAGCCACTGTGACATCACCCAGGCAAGCGCTTGGCTTTTTTAGGGACTAAAAGCAGAAGGCCCTTGCAGGGATCTGAGAGAAGAGCGAGGGGAGAGCAAGAGAACCAGTTACTGCAATGGCACCGGGAGGCAAGAAGGGAAGCCATTTAGCTTTAGATCCCTGCTGATGCCACTCATCCCAGGCACCCTTAAGTGCCATGCCAGAGCAGAGCCTTGGGAAGAGCTTGGGACCAAGGAATTGGGCTGTCCACGTCCACGGCCCCTGCCTCCTTACTTGAGGGCTTCGGAGACAGAAGGGAGGCTAGTGCTAAGTGAATACAGACTGGGCTTGGAGTCAGGAGGCCACAGTTCTACTTGCACTCCTGCGGTTCACTATCTCCAATTTCTGGCCACACAGCTGCCCTCTCTGGGCCTCAGTGGCCTCATCTATAAAACGAGGGAAGACTGAGCTGCATGCTAAGATCCCTTGCAAGGTTAAGATTCTGACTCCTCTGTTCTCATGAACAAATGCAGTATTTTCTTTGTTAATTTCTTGGATTTTATATGTTTACCAAAAGCATCCCTTAACTTCCTGTCCCCGTTCTTTGTTCCTATACAGAAATAAATCCACCAATAACTGTTAGCCATTTTCCTGAGCATGCTCAGTTTTTCAACCAATTACCATTTCCTTTTGTTAATTCACTTAATTTTTTTTTCAGAGTGGAAAAAGCACTACCAAAATGCATCAAATATTACAAGTGGTGAGAGAGAAATCTTTAAAGTGAAGTAGGACCATTTTACATCGTTTAAATATATGTATATCCATGATCGGTTCTGAGCTTTACCATCTGGGAAAGATACACATTTTAGGGTAAAATGAGGTTTAGAACGGTTAACAGACCTGCTCAAAAATCACAAAAAAAGGATCTCTGGCAAAGCCCAGATCACCAGAATAGACAACCAGTAGTCTTTGTACCGATAGATCATTTTCTTCCTAATCATCTTGTCTTTCTAGATTTTCTGCTGGTATTTCTCGGTTTAGAAACGTATGCTTTGGCCATAGCCAAGTCAAAAGTTACTGCAACAGAACTGTGGCCAGATCTGCATCTGTCCCACTAGGCTTATTTTTCTAAGGTGAGATATCTATCCCACCCAAAGGGATTCCGTCCCCACAGACCCTGACCAGGAGAAATTCATGTCTCAGGTAGCCCAGAAAAATCCAGAGTTCAATTGCCAAGCTTCTACATACCAGAAAGGTTTATAGTTTGGAGGAGACTATGAAAAGATGGAGTTTTCCTGGTATTTCCTGGCATTTCTTGGACGGATAATTGAATTAGGTGGGACAGGGAACTGGAGCCTTCTTACCTTCACAGTTGAGAGCCAGGAATAACCTGGCCATTTGTCTCTGGAAATCTGCTTCCAAAGAGGAAAGTAAGTGATTAAAAACATGCAAAAACAGGAAAAAACTAGAGGCAGCATGGCATTTGCTCCCCTCCCCCGCCCAGAAGGTCAATATCCAGACCTCACTCCTCCATTTCTATTCGGATTCTGGGGCTATTAGCATGTGTATGTGTGTTTAAGTATCTCCAGATTTGCTAATCAGATGTGACACCCCCCCCCCCGTTTGTTCACACATGCCCTAATTAAAGATCTAAGAAGTACCCTGCTACCCTCTCAAAATGAACACACATGAAGTCCGTTCCTCTAAATGAGAATAAGCTTTACCCGACGTAGTCCTATCAATTTTTCTACCACTGTAATTACGAGTTGTAATTTCTGGAAAAGCAAGACAGCCACAGACCTGTTGGCCTGACTGACAGGTTATTTACACTGAGTGTTTCTTCAGACAAGGCACAGGCAGGACAAATCAAAGTGTTTAAAGGAAACAGATCTATAGGGAAAATAGTCACCCGCTTTTGCTTTTCTGCAGTGCTGGGCTAATTGTAAAAATGCAGAGGTAAAGGCCTCGCACTTGGCTACCTCTCTTTGAGGCTGGGAAGATGTTCCCCTGCTGGGCTTTTAAGAGCTCTCTGCAACTTCAGCACCATGGACTCAGCATTGCCCCAAGCTCTTCTGTAACTGGTTTTATTGCTTTAATTAACCAAGGTTAGGTGGGACAGATTTACTTCACTTCTGTAATGTCATTGTTGCCTGGCTAGCAGCAGCTCTTTACCTCTCGCCCTTGATGCCTGGCCTGCACAATTAGCACCTTATTATAGGTTGGCCTCACGTCCAATTACCACACTGACTCAATTGGGCACTTTATTTCATTGTCTTGTTTATGCGCTAGTTCGAGTGCCTGGGCTCTCCAGCTAGAGTAAATCCTCAACTCCTTTTAGGCAGGTATGTTTTCAGTTTCCCATCTCTGAGTCCACAAGAACACTAGACACTCACAGGCATGCAAACAAATACTTCCTGTTTGAAGAGCTTCTAGATGTCTATTCTGGGAGTAAGGCACATGGTTGGCATCTGGGTCTCCATGCCTCGCCCCATCATCAGTCCCAGATCCATCAGCCTTCTCTGTTGTTGAGGGCTCTTCTCAGCTCCTCTGAGTTAAGCTCCACTTGGCCTGTATGTAACCTTTCCCCTTATCTAAGAGGGTTGGCTGAAACAGACATAGGAGCGTCCCCTCAGCACCACGTTCAACGTTCCTTTAGGATAAGGATTCAAGGGATGTGAATTTATGCTTGAATAGACTCCCTCCTTTTGGAATAAAAACTAACTACAGTCTACAGGGCAGTTAACAATTCCATAACAAACACAGGCCTCCTTCACCAAATACTTTGGCAAATGAAGTATAGTCTGGTGGGGAGACTGCATAAGGGATGGTTAGGAGGGCAAGTATGGGGGTTGGATTGCCTGGTCTCAAATCCCAGCTCTGGCACTTTTAGTCATGTGACCTATGACCCTGATCAAGACAATCAACCTCTCTGCACCTCAGTTTCCCAGTCTGTAAAATAGGGATAATAGTACTTGCCTCATAGGGCTCTTGTGAGGACCAAATCAGTTAATCATTGTAAAGTGCTTTAGAACAGTGCTTGGCACCTAATGAGCACTATGTTATGTTAATGTTAATGTAAGTTAATGTTAAATAAAATTAACAGAGTACAGAGATTCAGAATGGACAGACCTACAAAACAATATGCCCTCCCCCCCTCCCAAGAATCTGACAATGATGGAAAAACATGCTGGTTTTATAGACTAAGGTGTTATTCTTGGCTTCTTGATTTTTCTGGCTAACATGCATTCTTTGACTTGCTTTAATAACCAAAAAAGAACTCTGAATTTATGAGTTTTAAAAATTATCACAACAAACATGATAAAAAAAATGTTCCGGCAGCACTGAAATATAACAGTTAGTGAAGGTGTCATTGTTTTAGTAGAGAATTTAAAATAAACATTTTACTGTTTACACCTCTCAGACCTACTTAGCCTAACATGTCAGACATCATTCATAATATTATTTAGCAAATACTGCCAACTCTTCTCCAGCAAGGAACCTTTAGTCAATTGCCAGGGGAATGGTTCAAATAGATGTTCTATATTTTCGAAGACATATTGAAAGATCTTTATATAAAGATGACTCCATGGTATCCAACCCAGAGTCTTCTGTCTTTTCTGATCTGTCCATTTGCTGCCACTTTTTAAATCCTCAATCCTCTTAGATATCCTAGCTACTAAAATTCCATGTTCATGGTCTCTACTTTCTGAGTAATCTCTAGAACAAAATATCATTTCTAAAATCAGCAGTCCCTTGTTATCTCATCACAAAGCTCCTCACATAGAAACCAGGTGTCCAACCACACAGAGTCCTATGTACCACAACGGGTGGGGCACCTGTGCTTTCATTCGGAAGAAAAGCCTTCCGGCTTCACCTCTCCCAGTTTCCCTAGAGGGCAAAGTCCAACCCTCTAGGATGTCTTTCCTGTACGTACACCTATAAGAGAACTATGGAGACAAGAAACAACTGATGTCCAGTCTACTAGGAAGTGATCACTTATTTTGGAACTCAGCAGCTTACAGCTTAAGAATATGGGCAGGTACTTCTTCCCTGTACCCTCCTCTGGCCCACCTCCCTAATCCCACTATGTTCATGGTGCCATCATCATAGTTCTTAACCATGTTCTGTGGTTATGTTGACCCTAGAGCCTTTCCCTCTGCCTGTGAAGTTTCTCTGGGCAGAAGTTGTGTTTTATTTGTTTTAGTGTTCCAAAGTTGGCACAAAGCCCATCCATGGTAAGCTCTCAATAGTTACCTATGAGACAGTGTCGAAGCTATTGGCTGAGAAATACATTCTTTAGATGATCAAGCTGTCAAGGGTTACTGTATTTTCACTTTTGAGAACGGGGAGGCTCCCTAAAAGAGGGACATTTGGAAAAGTCATCAGATCCCCTTGCTTCAATCACTTTGGGTTAACTTTCCCCCATTTACCCACATGACCTCTTTAAAATCTGTACCATACCCTATCTTGCCTCACCTTAATGGGCTCCTTCAGTGACCCTATATTCACCTTGCAGGTATCCATTCTGGATATCCAAGGTCCTACTCCCACTTGGCCACCGCCAGGGCTGGCTCCCCGCCCCCTCCCCCCCCTCCAGCTGTCTATAGCTCCCAGCGACCACACCATCAAGCCGAGGCTTCCAGCCATCGCTGGGAAGGGCTGGGGACCCTGGGCACTGTGCCCCTCGCCAGCGCCAGTTACCAAGACTCTGCCCCCTCCTCTCTTCGGGACAAAGCTCCAGCGACCACCTGGGGCAAGGGGGATCCTGCAAGGTTCTGGGTCAGCGTCTGGTCAGCCCCAGAGAGAGGGGGCACAGGTGGAATCCTTGGGGTGGAGTGAGGACGCCTCGGGATTAGTGGGCACTCACTCCCGGCCCGGACCTTTCCCACCGAGAACCAAGTAAAGAGGGCTTCACCGCCTCTTCTTTTCAACCACCCTAGGGACTAGGGAAATGCGGGACGGAGGGCGGGGGGTGGGGAGAAGAGGGGAGGAGAGCAAGGAGACAGCCCCTCAGGCCAATCATGACGTCCGCCTCCCCTAGCTCAGGGTCGGTCTCTCTTTCAGATCTCTCTCTCTTTCTCAGGTCTCTCTCTCTCTTACACACACACACACACACTCTCTCTCTCTCTCTCTCTCTCTGCTACTTCAACTCCAGCTCTGAGCAAACTGCGACGCGCGCCTCTCCCACTGCAAGTCCTAAGCTCCGGCCCCGGCCCGCGCCTCTGGCCTCACCCCAGCCTTTTCACTCAACCCCAGTTCCCCCTCCCAACTGACCGTGAAGCCGGAGGCAGTTCCCCAGTCCCAGGCCCCCGGTGGGGCTCCCGCCGCCGCCGCCGCCGCCGTCGCCTCCCCCTGCAGCCCCCGACCCGGGACCCGACCTCGGGCTGCAGCGATGGCTCCCCGGCACGAGGCGCCGCGGCTTCCCGGACTCGTCCAGACACGGGGCGGCGCGCAGGAGAAGCCCATCGAGCTGCCGGCGGTGGCGGCAGCGGCGGTGGCTGCAGGAGCGGCCGCCGCGCAGGCTGATGACGCACGGGCGCGTGGGCGGGGGGGCGCGGTCGGCGCGGGGGCGACGCGAGCAGATGACGTACGACGAGCGGGGCGGCTCGGCAGCATGGCGTCCGTGGCGCTGAGTGAGGCGGAGAAGGTGTATATCGTGCACGGCGTTCAGGTAGCTACGCCGCGGCGTCAGCCACCGGGTTTCCCCTGGCGCTGCGGGTGGCGGCGCGCCCTCGCTTCGCTCGGGAGGAGGCGGCCAGGCGGCGTGCTGGGTTTACCTAGTGATTAGACAGCATTGCGGCCGGCGTTTGCCGCACGAAGCCGGCAACGCGTGTGTATTTAGGACCCCACGACGAGGGTCCGCTTAGGACTGTGTGCGTGCTTGAAGCCTTCCGCGTCTACAAGGTTCCAAACCTGGGCGGGAAGGCAGTCCCTGAGGCCTCTTCTTAGCGAAGGAGCACCGCCCCCAGGGCCGTCTCTTCAGCCTTCGGGAGTCGCATCACTGGGCTGAGCCTCGCTTTTCTCAGCTAGGAAACGGGGGTTGGCGGTAGGCTTCTGGCCCGCTCTTCCTTACCTCGTGGTTGGGAAGCACAGGGAGAGAAGGCAGTGAGGTGAAAGCGCTTTGAAAATATAAATTTCCTTACAAATAAACGGGGAAGAATGTTTAAAAAGCGGCTCTACGGCCAGTGGCACTTAGTTCTAAGATCCTCAGAGGCAGCTGTAACTGTGTTTAGATCTTCTGTGGTCAGTTTTCAGTCCCTGGAGTCAAGACCACTCCAGAGCGAGAGTTGGAGAATGTTGGGTGTAATGAGCTACCAAGGAAAGCCAAGTGTGGCCTTCTTGTTTGTAACCTACCCAGGTTAGAGACATCCCCAGACGTCTCGGTAAAGCCTAATGAGAATCCTGAACTTGGCTGTAGAGATCTAATCATTTTGCGTTTTACTTTTCACATTCAGTCCAGTATGGTCAAATTCA
Organism: Neomonachus schauinslandi; assembly: GCF_002201575.2. Classification (NCBI taxonomy): domain Eukaryota; kingdom Metazoa; phylum Chordata; class Mammalia; order Carnivora; family Phocidae; genus Neomonachus; species Neomonachus schauinslandi. The sequence goes on along the minus strand of NC_058403.1, from coordinate 200,238,449 downwards.
GCTTCTGGCGTCCCCTTTCCATCAGCCATTGTTTCCTTTATTATTTCAAAGATGAATAAAGTAAAGGCAATGGAATATAACATATATACTAAGGGAGTGGTATAGTTAGTGGAGGTCAAAGGAGCTATACAATATTGGGGGCTGTGATGCTCTGAAGGCTTCCCTAAGGAGGCGGAATTGCTTCCTTAAATCCATGTCGTGTCCTTCCTGTGTATATTTTCAGGACTCCATATTCATTCATTCAACCTAGAACTAAGCTAAACTCAAGGGATGGGAAGGAGGCTGCCCTTATATAGCTCCCATGCTAGAAGGAAGAGACAAATTACAGATCTATTTGTGTGTTTGTATGTAAAATTGTACTGATAGCTGTGAAGGAAAAAAAATCAGGGACCTGGTCTAGTCCAGGAAGTCAGAGTAGGCTTCCCTAAGGAAATAGTATTTGAAATGAGCTCTCAGCATGCTTAAGAATTAAGTAGGCTTGAGCCTTCCAGGAGGAAGACATGGCGAATCCGCAGGCTCTTGGAGGAAGTGTGGAGCCACAAGGGTGGGCTGGGGGTAGTGGTGAGAGATCAGGTTGTGGAGGTGGCTAGAAGCCTGATCTTAGGGGGTTTAGAGGCTCAGACACTCCTTCCTCATGGATCTTGGGAGGTAATAATCTGTTATTTGGTACCTTTAAAACCTAGCCAGTGTCCAGCGCTGAGTAGGTACTCAATGACATTGAGTAAGGTAGGTCTTAAAAGGGAGATCAGTTGGACACTTTTCATTTTTAAAGTTAAACCTCGGTCTTACCAGTACCATGAACCTAATATTAGGGCCACAGTTGTTGGTAAATGCTTTGCTCTGTGTATCATGGAGCCATGCAGAGTAACTGACTTTAAATAAATCTCTTCAGAAGGACTATTAGTGTTGGCTACAAATTTGCTCTATTTATGGAGGAGGGAAACAGAATTGACACCATCTGAATAAAGGTCAGAAGGCAGGTGATTAAGCTTCCCATGGGATCTCCACTGACTCAGTTCTAAAATCACCTCAACTTTTGTTTTGTTGGTCTTTGAGTGCGGGCAGTGCACCTTATACAGTACCTAACCAGAATCCTGTTCTTGCCTGTATCTGTAGACCTACTTGTGGTTTTTTTGTTTGTTTGTTTGTTTTACTTTTCACCTTTGGTCCAGTATGGTCAGTTTTAGCTTCTGTCATCCCTTTTCTTTCAGCCTTTGATTCCTTTACTATTTCAGGGATATTTCATCTTGGTTTGGTGGTAGTTAGAAACAGTTGGAATTATTATTTTTTAAAGATTTTATTTATTTGTCAGAGGGAGAGAGCAAGAGAGAAAGGGAGCGCGCACACAAGCAGGGGGAGCGCGGCAGGCAGAGGGAGAAGCAGGCTCCCCACCGAGCAAGGAGTCTGATGCGGGACTCGATCCCAGTCCCCTGGGATCATGACCTGAGCCAAAGGCAGACACTTAACTAACTGAGCCACCAAGGCATCCCAGAAGCAGTTGAAATTAACCTCACAGTGTATGTTGAGGACTCAGTTGCTAGGAATGGTTACCAACAAACTCGCTCAAGCAAAAAAAGTATGCTTTAGAAGGTTACAAGTGTTATTCCAGGAATTCAGGGTTGTCTTCAGGCTCTCCCTTGCTCATCTCTGCTGCTTTTTAACGCCTCTGTTTATTCTTACTTCTCTTCAGACTGGTCTTCTGTTTCTCAGGCCATGTAGTAGGAAGAATGTGGCTACCTCTCAGCTCCTGGGATTACAGTTCCTCTGTATATAAGAAGCGATCCCTTCTAGTTCAGTTCCAACGTCATGTTTCCAGGGAGAAAAATCTCTTTGCTTCAGCTTGGGTCAGGTGAAAGGATGGACAGAATCATTAGGCTTAAAAATGGCCACTGGGAGGATGGGGTACACTTGAGAGAAAGCAGTTTGTGAGCAAGGAGGATGAATCATATCAGGTCCTGAGAGAGTATGGAATCCCATTCAGATAATTCAGGGGACTTATATGATGTGACTATTTATAGTGGTGTGGGTGGCTTTCAGGGAACCTACAAGAGATACTGAGGAGCCCAAAGACTAGCAACCACAGGGAGTAGCTGTTACCCTTAGGCTGAAGGGGCCAAGGGAGGCAGTTGTGTTACCAGATGCCAATGATAGCTAGAACTGTGGAGGAAGAGCTACTCAACAGAAATTGTAGGCTTGGCCAGATGAAAGCACTGTCAGAAATGTGACCCAGCTAGGGGTGATAGGGATGGGGGGCGGGGAGCAAGTCCCGAGGCAGCTCCAGGCATCTGCTTGTGCACCTTTCATTGGCCAAACCCAACCACAAGCCAGTAAAGGGAGTCCAGGTGATGCAGTTTGGAAGGAGTTAACCTGGTGCACAGATGAGGCCAGAGAAGGATAGAGAAGGGATCTAAGGGAGTGGGACAGGATAAATGGAAAAGTTGATCAGTCAGTATTCTTAGTATATGATTGGATTGGTTTCTCTTAGGTTCCCTGTCACCCTTTGAAGGCTGAAATGTCCCACTCTGGTCAGGTACATATTACAATTTTTATGTTATTGAATCTTTGAAACCGGCTTGAAGGTATTAATTATTTCTATGTTAACAGATGAAGAACTGAGCTCAGACAGGGTCGAAGGTCACACAGAAAGTACGTGATGGAGCAGGGACAGAAATCCAGATCTGTGTGATTGCAGAGCCCATACTTGACTTTCATGCAGTTCTCCTACTGCAGTGAAAGCCATTGTCTTCCCGTCCTTAAATAGGGTTCCCAAAGCAAAGGCCAGAGAGAATCCCCATTTCTACTTCTCTTTCTTTCTCTTTCCATCTGGAAGCATGTGAGCAAACAGGAAGGAAGAGGGGACGTTCTAGAAGTTCTGGACACTGCTCCGCCCCACGCCATTTTTCTAGACTTTAAATAGTGCATGATATATACTGTATTGTTATCTTTTTAAGTAGTATTTTCCCCACTTTTGTTATAAGTTCCTTTAGAGCCCTATTTGCCTTTCTTTGTACAGCTTTTGTTTTACCAACTTGTATACCAACTCGTATCTCAAACTCTTTTTCTCTATTTGCCATATTCAGGAATTGTGGGGGGCAGATTTTAGAATTTGCAGAATCTAAGATTGACCCTCTTTCGAGTTTGAGTAACTGGCTAGATGTGCATTTTCTTCATGAGGAGACACAGCTAACCTCCATCTCAGCCCAGTGATTCTGAAGTCCTGAAGTACCTTTTATTCACCCGCAAAGTGCAGATTCCCAGGCTTTACCCGGACCTTCTGAATCTGTACCTTTGGGGCTGGAGCCTGGGAGTTGGATATTTTCATAAAGTGTTGGGAGATTTTCATACCGGCAGCAGACATCTATGGGCAGACCACCGGCCTGGTCCAGCTGAGTCCGCTGTGGAGTCTCTGCTCCTGCCTGCCTGAGGTCACGTGGTCTCCCGCTGTGTTCTGTTCGCAGGAGGAGTTGGGAGCCCGAATGGGCAGGGCTTCTTTCCCAGCTGCGCCATTTACAGTGAGAGCGATTGTACCTGAGTTTCGGAGCTAGCTCCCTCTGATAAAATGAGACTGTATCCATCTGGAGGGCAGAATGGGGTTGTGAGGAATGATGAGATGGGGAAATATAGAGTGCCTGGCATGTGGTCAACCGTGAAGAGATGTTGGCTCCTTTTCAAGCTTGTTTTTTCCATCAGAAGTATGGCTTTGTGCTGAACCATGCACACTGTATTCCCAACCTTCACAGTGACCCCACCAGGGGTTCAGCCTGGGGCTGTTGAGGGCTAGAGATTATTAAATTATCTCGAGAAAAAGCCGATTTGTGACAAGGGCTAGAAAGTCCTGAGGCAGCTCCAGGGCACCGCATCTCATGGGCTCCACTGTGGATCCTGTGGTCCGTGTGACGGTCTGCTTGTCTTTATGTCTGTGGTGACACCTCCACTTCTCTCTCCTGAAGTGTATCTCTTCTCTGCAGCACTTGCTGTCCAGCTTCCCTTCATCATGGTAAAATCTGTCACCGCCTCCCCTCCCCCCCCCCCAGCCCCGGCCTTTCTTCTGGGTGGCCTCTCCAGCCTCCCTCCGTACCTGACCTGTCAGTTCCTCTTTAACTCCCTTCTTCTCAAGTATTTCCCAGGTCAGAGATCAGATTCCAAGGAGAGAGTCAGTTTCGTGCCAGAGGAGCTGGTTGCTCTCTGGATTGTGTGCTTGGGGTCAAGCCCCTACCACTGGCTCTGGCTGTTGGGGGCGGACAGTGACTTGGTCCTGTGGTCTCAGTGGAGTGGGAGGCACGGTAGGCTTCCCAGAGGTCTGCTTACTGGTGCCGTGGCCATGACCCGGACATTAAACTGGCCTTCATAGGTTCAGACCAGGCCCTAGTGATGGATTAGCCCCTCCAAGAGGCATTCCTCTTGGGGCCTTGTCAAAGCCATCTTACAGAATTTTTCCTGGCAGTTGAAGGGAGGTGTAGCTCAGCCGATGGTTTTAGTTTCTTTTCTGTGGCTCTAGCTTTCATTGTAGGCATCGTTGGCAGAACAGTGCAAAATAGGGGGAACAAGGCTGAGACTGGGGTCTTTAGCTGTAAAACTGAGCAGTCAGTATTCAGCTGCTCAACCCGGCCATGCAGAGCTGGAGCCAGTGCCCAGGACTCTTGATTTTGAGCCCTGTGCCCTTCCCATTTGCGGGCCCGGGGCACAAAAAGCCTGCACCCAGGCACTTTGTGAAGTGAACGGAATCACATCCTTGAAGGGAACTGCGGACTACTCAATGAGCTTGGAAGGTGAATGAGGATCGACATCTGGTTTTGCCTGCTGTGACTTGGGCCACTGCCTGCAGAGCTGGATCTCATGTGGTCCTTCTCCTAAGTGGGGTCATTCTAGTGGGAGAAGCATTCTAGTCTCCATTCTGTAGCAGGTCCGAGGTGTTGGACAGGTCAGAGCAAGGTAATGGGGTGTTAACCTCACTGCCAAGGCCACAGTCTAAATTCTCCCAAGCGTGTTAGGTTAGTAGAGCTGACCTGTCAGCTTCCTTTAGTGAGTGATAGGACTGGGTTACTTGGGTCTGAGGAAAGTGGCTCTGGGTGGAGTCACTTGTCCTTCCACTCTGCCACAGGCAGTGAAACAGGTGCCTCAGTGACCTATCTCATCCATAAGCTCCCTGCAGGGCTGCTGTTTAAGGATTCGGTGAGCTGATACCCGCCCTAGAAGCAGGAGAAGGGAACTGTGCAGGGGGCACTTCTGTGTGCTACACTGTGCTGAGGGTCCCCTAAATGATTCCTGGCTTTTGGATTCTCCTATAATTCTGTGAGGTTGGGGTGATTCCTGCTTCCCAGACAGAGAGACGGTCTCCAAGCTGTTGAGGAGCTAACTTGTGCAAGGTCGCAAAGCTGGTATGTGACAGGAGAGATTTAAATATAGGTCGGGGGCGGCTGGGTGACTCCATCAGTTGAGCATCCAGCTCTTGGTTTTGGCTCAGGTTGTGATCTTGGGGTTGTGGGATGGAGCCTAACATCGGGCTCCGCGCTCAGTGGGGAGTCTGCTTGGGATTCTCTCTCCCTCTTCCTCTGCCCCTTTCCCGAGCATGCTCTTTATCTCTCTCTCACTCTCAAGTAAATAAATAAATCTTTAAAAAATACATATATGGGTTGGAGGTGACTCTACCACACCACACCCAACTAGCAGGGGTGTTGTGATTGGGTGAGAAACAACTGGAAAGTCACTGGGAGCCGTCCCAGTCCCCTCTATCGAGAAGGACAGCCCTGTCCTCCACTCCATGGTGGTGCCCAGCACTTGTTGACATCTCTGTTGGGTTTTTGAATGGAGCTTTCACTGCAGGGCAGCCCCTGTTTAAATGGTCACACATGAATTAATTCCTTTCTTCTGAGTACTACTGGTGAATAAACATTTTGGTAGGGTGTCTGGCTCTGAGCCAGACCAAGCAGGTTTGGGTAATTTTTAAGCCTTTTATGAGGAAAGCTGGATTAAAAAAAAAAAAAAGTCCTGAGTGCAGTGATTTGTGGACTAATTTGTTTGTTTTTTTGATTTTTCTCCTATTCTCTTGGGTGCTTTTTTTTCTATGAAAAAAATATATATACTCTGTGCATCCTTGGAAAGGAAAATTTGTAGCTTTTTATTTATTTCTTGCTTGTCACCTGAGCCTTTCCCAGTGAGCCTTCCCCAGGGAGCAGAGAGTGGTTTAAAGGCTAGAAAGGCAGTACCTGGTAAGGCCTGGTTTCCTGACCCCCTCCCAGCCCCATCCTGGAACAAGGGGGTTGTCCACTACAAAGGGTAGTGACTAGATCTTTCCAGAGAAGTGGTATTTTAAAGCCGCAGTTGGAAGCCCTGTCACCTTGTGGCCTCCCTGTGTTCAGAGCTGTTTTCTGCATCGTTAGGACCGACTGGTAGAGCCAGTTCATCCTTCGAGGGAGGCCTGTGCTGTCTCCTGTTGCCCAGGGAAGAGACCCTTTAGAATGCAGGGGACCGGGGCGCCTGGGTGGCTCAGATGGTTAAGCGTCTGCCTTCGGCTCAGGTCATGATCTCGGGGTCCTGGATCGAGTCCCACATCGGGCTCCCTGCTCCTTGGGAGCCTGCTTCTTCCTCTGCCTCTCTCTCTCTGTCTCTCATGAATAAATAAATAAAATCTTAAAAAAAAAGAATGCAGGGGACCCTGTGGAATTGTGGGTTAAGAGCCCTGGCTTGGAGTTCAGGTGCTCCTTATTGGCCATGTGACCTGGGCCAGACATTTAGCATCTTTCAACCTCTTTCCTCATTTGTAAAATGGAATGAAAAAAAAGCTATCTTAAAAAAAAAGAAAAAAAGCTATCTTATAGGGTTATTGTGAGAGTTAAATGTGTCAACTGTGTAGCGTTCCTAGCACGTTATCCCAAATATAGTAAATGCACATTAGAGAGTAGCTACTATTAGTTTTTGCAAACTATTGTGGCTGTTTTAATTAATAGATCTGTAGAATTAGAGAAGCACCATTGAGGCCTTCTAATTCAATGTCCATCTTTTAACAAAGGAGGAAACTAGTCTTGAGCGTCTCGTCCTAGGTCAAGCAGCTAGTTGTGGCAGAACCAGGCCAGGAGCCCATGACTAATACTCCTGGTGATTGCTCACACTTGCACCCGACCTGCAACTCAGGCAGGAGTCTTCATAAATTATGTTTCTGGGCCCTGTTTTCACTTTCCTCACAGGGCACACCTGGGGGAGGGGGCATCAGAGATCGACCTAGGAAGCCTTTCCTGTTCTGTGGGTGGGGTTGTCAAGAGACAGTTACATAGTTTTGGGATCCTCCAGTGAAGAGGGATCACTTTATGGAGTTCCTCCCTGGAGGTTCATCTCCTAGACTTGAAATTCTGTTGCTTTTCAAGTACAGGTTCCCCAGACTCAAGATGGGCCTACCTCCAGGGACGGGATGGCCTGGGGAGTGGATGAGCCGCAAAGGGACTTCAAATGGACTTGTGATGTTTATTTTCTCTGCATTAACAGGAGTGGGATACAGAAAGAGTAGAAACGGGGTAGAAGGTCAGAGCTGGGTGAATGCAGTGCTTTACTGGATTTCAGTGTCTCCGAATAAAAATGTCAGTCATATATGTAGTTAGCCAGGCAGTTTACAGGTAAATTTGTGACATTTACGTATTTTAGGACAGTGTTTTTAAATATTTTGAGGAGCATTAACCCCTTTGAGAATCTGATGAAGCTAATGAGTCTTTTTCTGAAAGAAGAGTGCTTTCAAAAAAAAAAAGATGTTTACAAAGAATGAGGAAGATCTCCATGAGCTGATGTGTAGTGATTGCCTGCATGTGTATTGTTAAGTGTTTAAAAAAAAAAAAGGGAGAGAAGCAAAGTATAAAACAGTATCTATAGTGTGTTACTCTTCATATACGAAAGAAAGGGATTTAAAAAAATATTCATGTTATCTGCTCATTTGTGCAAAGGAGATACAGGGATGATGAACCAGCAATTAAACAGATTGCCTGGGGTGGGTGGGAAAGAGCTAGAAAGAAGACGGCTTGAAAATAGGGCTGAGGGGAGAGCGGCCTTTCCCTGAGCACAGCTTTTCTGATAACTTTGACTCCTAGAGTCATGGTGATAGTCCACATACCCCAAAAATTAATGAGTAATTTAAAGTAGCCAGGATGCGAGGGACCCACGTTGGAGCACAAACAGTTACAGATGAACCTCACAGGTGCAGGGGAATAGCAGAGCCACACTGAAGGGTGAGGAAGACACCTGGAAAACAGGATTCTGGCTGGGCACTGTAAGGCTAAAGAGGAAAAGAACTCTACACAAATACTATCTATCCTCCATTAGTAAATTTGTTTCTCAAGATTTAACAAATACATAAATACATTGTGGATAATGAGAGCCAGGTTTCTCACTTTCTGAGAAAGAAGTTACAAATAAAACAAGGAGGAAGGTTGGAACCAACTATCAGTGTGAACACATGGCCTTTTAATAGTTATGTAGATAGACTCAGAAATAAATACAGCTGTGTGGGTTGGCGAACATATATGTTATCTAGCTCTGTCTGCGAAGAAGTTCTGGAAGCAATGATACTCCAGTAGCAATGAACTTACTTAGCAACCAGATCCTGGTTTTTAAAGCACTGTTCTTCAGTGAAAGGAACCAGGACTCCTCGGAGAAAGGGCTGATCCCAGGGCTGGGGCAGGGAGAAATACCAGAGGCTGGAACATCTTGTCTTGTCAGAAGTAAAGATGTGCTCAAAAAAGATCACGGGCATGTTGAAAGAATGCAGGAACCAACCCAAAGGAACCCCCAGTGGCCAAATCTGGAACACTTTGAGCAACAGCATAAGTAATGACAGTATTGGATTACAGCCGCAGCATAAAACAGATATCCATGAGTGATACTGATACAAGTAAATAACAGAAGAAGTAAATACACGGGAATAACGGGTAGGCAGTACGTAGACCATTCTGAAATCCATCTTCTGCAGCAAGGGTCGGCAAACTTTTCCTGTAAAGGGCTGGACAGTGAAGATTTGGGCCTCGCAGGTTAGGAGATCTCCATCACAACCACTCAACTCTGCCATTGTAGCTTGAAAGCCACAGACTGCCTCAAGGAGCAGGCGTGGCTGTGTTCCAGTAAAGTAAAACGTTTTGCAGAGGCAGGTGGCCGTTGGGCCGAAGCATGCTGTCCCTATTCTCGAGAATGCCTGGTTTAGAAGAGAAGAGCTGGGTGTCTTTGGCTGTCCACAGAGTGGATTTTGTTGAGTTTGGGGGGGCAGGGGGGCTACAGCTGAGACAGTTGTAGCTCTGACAACACATACTTCCTGGCGCAATTTGGGAATTGCCGATTTGGGAAGAGGCAGCTTATTTTGTCTCTCGTTCAGATTTTGTCTGTTCGTGTGCCTGTTTGGGGTAGTGGGATGTAGTATGGACTTCGCTCTTGGTCAGGCCTGGGTGGAAACCCAGCTTTGCTCTCACCAGCCGTGGGACCTGGGATACATCGCTTTACTTCTCTGAGTCTTCATTCCCTCACATGTAAAATGGTAATATTGTTCCTCGCTACGAGGATAGAATTCTGGGTGATTCACTAAGAGAGCAGGGATGCTGTACTGCCCAGTTCCCTGGGGGAAATGGCGTGAATGAGTTTAGAAGTCTGTTGGCGGTTTGGTGGTGGTTGTATTAGAGTTGTGGTTGTTGCCCTTAGGAAGACCTCCGTGTGGATGGCCGTGGCTGTGAGGACTACCGATATGTCGAAGTGGAAACCGATGTGGTGTCTAACACCAGTGGGTCTGCCAGGGTCAAGCTGGTGAGTACTGTGACCACAGTCCTTGCCCAGGGGGAGGACAGGCAGGCCCTAGGGAGCTAGCTGCAGGCCCCTCTGGGCTTTGGGAGTGCATATCTTTCCAAGGAATCCAAGACCCAAGCCAGAGTCTGGGAGGCATCTGTCTAGATCTGAAGGACCCCTTACCTTTTCAAAGGGCCACTTCCCAAGTTCCTTTGCAGGGCTCCTAAAAGAGTCCCCCGGGGTCATAGTTTGGGAGAGGAGGTTGGTGGTTGGGTATCTGGCTATCTGCCCTGAGTGAGGACCCTTCTTGCGTATGTCCTCAGGGTCACACAGACATCTTGGTGGGAGTGAAAGCAGAAATGGGGACACCGAAGCTGGAGAAACCAAATGAAGGTTACTTGGAGTTCTTCGTTGACTGGTCAGTACTATGCATTTTTTGGAAAGATTTTATTTATTTATTAGAGAGACAGAGCACAAGCAGAGGGAGCTGGAGGCAGAGGGAGAAGCAGGCTCCCTGCTGAGCAAGGAGCCCAACGAGGGACTTGATCCCAGGACCCTGGGATCATGACCTGAGCCAAAGGGACACACTCAACGAGTGTGTTTTAAGATAAAATCTTAAAAAAAAAAAATAATAATAATAAAAGAAGATTCAGAGACTAGACCTCTGGTTTCCTGTTGAGCCCACTTTTATTTTGTATTCAGTCATCATTCCTGCAGGCAGCAGGTATTTCCTGTGTTCCTCCTAGGTGCCTGGCACTGGGATATGTGGAAGAAGGCCTTGGCTTGAGTCCTGCCCTTGTCCTAGTCACCTGGTCGGTGCTGGGCCTCGTTGTCCCTGTCAGAGAAAGGAGGGCATTGCCAGGCAGCCTGGCACATGATGGTTCTGAGAGTCAAATGAAATGGTGGGTTTTGCAATGCTTTGAAAAATATCAAACATAGATAATAAGGGTCATTTGGTCTAAAATGCCCTGTTTCTCTTCCTGCTCTAGTTGTTTGTTTGTTTTCTTTTTTCTTTTTTTTATTTTCTTTTATTTATTTATTTTTAAAGATTTTATTTATTTATTTGACAGAGAGAGACACAGCGAGAGAGGGAACACAAGCATGGGGAGTGGGAGAGGGAGAAGCAGGCTTCCCGCCGAGCAGGGAGCCCGATGCGGGGCTCGATCCCAGGACCCTGAGATCATGACCTGAGCCAAAGGCAGACGCTTAATGACTGAGCCACCCAGGCGCCCCTGTTTTCTTTTTTTAAAGATTTTATTTATTTATCTGACAGAGAGAGGCACAGCGAGAGAGGGAACACAAGCAGGGGGAGTGGGAGAGGGAGAAGCAGGCTTCCCGCCGAGCAGGGAGCCCGATGCGGGGCTCGATCCCAGGACCCTGAGATCATGACCTGAGCCAAAGGCAGACGCTTAACGACTGAGCCACCCAGGTGCCCCTGTTTTCTTTTTTTAAAGATTTTATTTATTTATCTGACAGAGAGAGACAGTGAGAGCAGGAACACAAACAGGGGGAGTGGGAGAGGGAGAAGCAGGCTTCCTGCTGAGCAGGGAGCCCGATGTGGGGCTCGATCCCAGGACCCCAGGATCATGACCTGAGCCAAAGGCAGACGCTTAACGACTGAGCCACCCAGGCGCCCTTTTCCTGCTCTAGTTTTGCAGAAAACTTTTCATGACTTGCTTGGCAGAGAAAGGACATGGGTCGGCCAAACAGCCTGATGGAGGGAGTGGCAGCGAGGCAGGCAGCGTGGGTGCTGGGAAGAGCCAGGACTCGGCACTTTCTGCAGCCAGCTAGCCTTCTCTGGCTAGCTCTGTGACCTCAGGCTGGTTACTCAGTTTCTCTGTGCCTGAATTTCTTTATCTAAAAAATAGCGATAATGATACTGTTGCGATGATGAAGAAAGGAAATGAGGACGACAGAGTGAGCACCACCACAATGATTGGCTCCCAGCAGGCTTTCAGGAAGTGTTCCCCCCCGCCCCCTGCCATTGCCTCCCCTTTCTTGGGCTCGGGGCTCTTTACTGGATTGCTCGCCCAGTCCCATCTTCTGTCTATAACTTCACTTCTAATTAGGTGGTGACAGCAGGCTTTCTTGAGGTGGTAAGGATCTCTATTAGCTTATGCTAGGTGCAGGTATATAATATCGATTCTGTATTAGAGTCCCCAAGACCGCCCCCATATTTGGAGATTTTCTGGAAGGACCCACAGGACTCAGCATATAGTTGTACTCTTCGCTGAGATTTATTATAGCCACGGAAATGCTGCAACATGTGTGTGATGATTCTGCCCAAGAAAGCTTATTAAAGACTCAGCACCCAAGATTTTTATCGGGGCTGGTCACATGGGCACTCTCTGCTTAACACGTACCAAAATCCCAGACTCCAAGAAGGACAGCACATACTCACCTTATCATATTATTTGCACAAAGAGTGGAATATGTGCATATGTGGAAGAAGGCCTTGGCTTGAGTCCTGCCTGAAATGGTGGGTTTTGGCACAGCGGACCATAGTTCACTGTTGACTGGGAACACTTATTGTCAAGTTCCCGGATGGCAAATGAGGGCCCACCTTGCAAGCAGTCCCTTCCAAAGATAGCAGCCTTGGGCCTGCTATGTGCACCTTTTCAGCATAGATGCTAACCCACAGTTTATATGGTGAGTTAGAGTCTTCTGGTCTTCTTTCAAACTCAAAGGTTGGTCCTGGGGGCGCCTGGGTGGCTCAGTTGGTTGAGCGTCTACACTTGATTTCAGCTCAAGTCAAGATCTCAGGGTCGGGCGCCTGGGTGGCTCAGATGGTTAAGCGTCTGCCTTCGGCTCAGGTCATGATCCCAGGGTCCTGGGATCGAGTCCCACATCGGGCTCTCTGCTCTTTGGGAGCCTGCTTCTCCCTCTGCCTCTCTCTCTCTCTCTGTGTCTCTCATGAATAAATAAATAAAATCTTTAAAAGAAAAAAAAAAAGATCTCAGGGTCGTGGGATCAAGTGATGCGTTGGGCTCCACAGTGGGTGTGGAGCCTGCTTAAGATTCTCCCTCTTCCCCCACAAATAAATAAATAAAATAAAATAAAAAGAAGCTGGTCCTCACAACATCTCTGTGAGAGAGATGACCAGTGTTGAGAGAGGGTAAGTGAATTCCGCAGGGTCATAGAGCCGGTCGTGCCAGCTCAGACTTCTCCCGGTCTGGGTCTTTGCTTGTTCTATTCCATGCAGCCCGCAGAAGCCAGCTTTCCAGGGATATTGTGCTCAGAGTTCTGAGAATGTATCTGCATTCAGCTTTCTGGCCAGTTTTCCTTCCAGCCCATTCTTGCACCCTGCCCTGTGAGACCCCCCAAACTCCCAGGCAGTCTCCTCTCCTGGTTGGACCTGGCTGCTCTCACCAGCCTGAGTCATCCAGTGGGACTGGCCCATCCTTTAAGTCTCGGTGATCTTGTTCAAGCTTCCAACTTATCCCTTTGCTCTTGGAGGAAGAAAAATACCTCTCCTGGCCTTGATCTGCCTAATTCAATGCAATAAACAGTCCCTGAGGAGCAGGCACCATGTGTGAAGCACTGTAATTTGCTTTTCGTTTTCACCTCTGTGTCATCTTCTACCTCCTTCATCTTCGGCAGACCACAGTCAACCCAGCCACACCAAAGGGAAGGTGTTGCCCTCAGATGCTTGGCATAGGGGACACATTTCATTGTGGCTCTGTGTCTGAACATGATTCCAGGTTAACCTGCTGCTCTTGTCCCTTTCTTGTCCCAGCTGTAAAGGGAGGGTGGCTCCAGGGTGGGAGGACGCTTGGACCTGCCTCTTCCCAAGATCCAGCTTCTAGGAGTAGCCTCTCCCCCCTGACCAAGCAGGGCTGCCTGCTCTTCTCCTTTCTCCCTTTGTAAGTGTCAGGAGACCCTCAACAGGCCCAGAAGCTCCAGTTCCCAGGGAGTTCTCCTGACTCTCTTTCAAGATGGATAATCACAAGGTGGCACACTTTAGTGTCTTCACGTGGCTCAGTTAATGTGATTAGTCTAGCAGGTAGAATCACCGTGAGAGAGTCACAAAACCTTGTGTTCCTACAAAAAAGGGAGATGTTGATTTACCAAGCACCTGCGACTGCCACCTTTATCAGAACCTCATCTGGGTCTTCAAAGAGCAACTCGTAATTGCATAAACAAACCCCTTTATTCCCATCCAGCAAATAGGAATGGCTTCTGGACATCTGTGGCTGTGCCCAGCACAAAGGGTGCTCCCCACCGACCCCTCTGCTGGAGAGCACGAGACCCTCATCCATCCACAGGCTGAAGGAGAGGTGTTACCCAGCTTGGGGTGGGGTGGGGTGGGGCTGTCAGTCTGAGCCCAGCTTGACTTGACTTATCAGCAACTTGCAGGGTTTAATTATGTAAATTCCCAGTGATTGGAGAGGTCTCAGAAAACTGCTTTTCTGCTACCTCATTCTCCTTCAGGTTTTTTTTTTTTTTTTTTAAAGATTTTATTTATTTATTTGATAGAGATAGAGAAAGGGAGAGCACAAGCAGGGGGAGTGGCAGGCAGAGGGAGAGGAAGAGGCAGGCTCCCCGCTGAGGAAGGAGCCCAATGTGGGGCTCGATCCCAGGACCCTGGGATCATGACCTGAGCCGAAGGCAGCCGCTTAACTGACTGAGCCACCCAGGCGCCCCTCTACTTCAGTTTTGTCTGTTTGGAATGATAGTGGCACCTGAGGTAGACATTGCCTCCCACCCCCATAATTTTCCCTGTGTCTTGGGAATGCTGCCCTTTGGGGCGGGTACCCAACTGCACTAACCCTGACCCCGACCCCATCTCCGTGGAGTAGTAAAGACTTGGGATTCCTGAGCACTGCCCCGGAGATGCCTGGCAGCACGCTCACTAAAACTGGGAGCAAACTCGGACCTCCTGACTCCTGTCTCATGTCTTTGGTGTGTTAGTTTTAACTTGAGAACAGGATGTTTTAAATCAGAACTTTGAAACTTTGGGAAAAGATGATTTCCCTCTGAACCCAGAGGAGGGTAAGAATTTAGGGAGCTGGTATATGACTCTGGGCTACCACTAGGTGGCGGTCCATCTAGTCTCTTCGTAGCTCCGACACCATGTTGATGGGGGGTATCAGGAAGCTTGGTTTAGCCTCTCTGAGAGGCTTCGGTTCTTCACTGGGGGAGGTTGAGGAGAACATTTTTCATTCATAGGCATTTCAGTGTGCCCAACACTTGCCACTTCCCTGTGGGATCTTAACTACTTTTCATTGTGATCACTCGTATTTATCTCTAATGTTGAACCAGAAGCTTTAAGCCCTGAATTGGTGGATGGAGCCACTTGATCTCTGTTTCTCACTGCTTAGTGCTGCTTGGAGGGGGTCACTGTTAGTGCCTGATGGGCTGGGGTGGCAGGGGACAAAGCAGACAGGCAACTTGCAGAAGTCAGTCGAAGCTAGCTGTACTCTGGAAGTCTCCAGAGCTGATAACTCTCCCAGAAACTTCGATCAAGGACATACAATGAAAAGCTCAAAATGTGCTCCTGTCCTCCCCGTTCCCACTCATGGGGAAGCTTCTGCAGGTTCAGGAATGAGCACCTGTACACACAGGGGAATGGGAGGAATTGGAGCCTGCTGCAGGGCCGGATGACTGACCACTAGACGGGTAAGGCCCAAAGTTAGCCCTGCCCCCACAGACCCACTAAATCACTTTTGTCTGCCGTGGTCATGGCCTGACCTGGCTGTAAGACTCCATAGATTTGCAGGCTAGATTGATCACAGGGGAAACAATGGGCCTAGTGTCTGAAGTCCTATCCCAGGTAGACATGGCCTTGATCTCACCCTACCCCAGTTAAACCAGAGATGGCCCAAGCAGGAGGAGCAGAGTAGAGGTGATGAGTCAGGAGGGGTGGAGAACTGGGAGGGGCAGCATTCCCAGGATTTTTATTAGTTTATTGGCTTGGTAAGCAGTTTCCCCACAGCCGGGGGAGAGGGGCTGGGTCATACTTTATGAAGGATCTGAATTGGTTTTGGCAATTGTAGACACAGAAAGCACTTGGTTTTATGCCCCAAGCCCCAAGTGTGTACTCCGCTACTGAAAGAATGTATTGTGATACCTCTGAGCAGGGGGCCAGGATTAACAGCCTGTGCGCGCTGTCTTTTAAACTTTGCACTTAATAGAGAAGCTTTTTATCTAGGACTCCTTTGGTCTGCGTTCCTTGACTCCAGTATTTGTGATCTAGTAATAAGTCCCAAGACCAGAGCATCCATTCATTACTTTGACTCACATTAGGCTACAAGCCAGGCATGGCAAACTACACATTCAATGGGAATCCAGTGCCGCCTAGCAGGTAAGGGCCAGGCTGCCTGGGTTGGAATCTAGCTCCCCGGTCACTAGTCGTGTGAGCTTGGACAAATTATATAACCTTTCTGGGACTCAGCTCCGTTTCCTCAAAAATGGGGTCGGAAATAGTGCCTAGCTCATAGAGTTGTTGCGAGAATCGAGTGAGCTGGTACATCTGAAGTGCTAAGAGTGGTTTCCAGTGGTTCCAAAAGAACATTCAAGTTTTCCTCCTTGTAAAATGAGAGTCAGACCATCTAAAGTCTCTCCGGGTTCTCCGTTAGGTCAGAGCCCACCTGTGAGATTTTTGTTTCACTAGCGGAGTTTGTTTTCAAAGGTGAGTTAAAATGCTTTTAGACAGGCTAGAGAGTCTGTCAGAGTCTCCATCACTGCCTGTGGATCACTGGTAGCTCTTTGTTCAGAGCACAGAGTTACCTAGCCAACCCCTGTGGGCATCCTTGTCCTCTGACATGGTCTCTGAGGCCCTTTTCTGGGTCTGCATCTCTGTCCCACGTCTCCCAAGAAGTGTCCTTGTCCTAGGAGCACCCCTAGTGATAAGAAGGGGACCCTCCGTTCTCTACCCCAACCCTACTCTTCATCCTTCGTTAGAATAGAGGGTCTCTGGCTTTTCTCACATTACCAGAAGTATTATGCCCCCACCCCCAACCCCCGCCCCAACAATTTCCTTCCATTTTTCCAGCCTCCTCCCCGGAGTCAGTCCAGGACCCGGGCACCATCCAGATGCAGGAGTTTTCCGTGGTCTCATGAGCCTTTAAACCTTCCTCTCTGCCTGGCTACCAGCTATAAAGAATAATGTGTTTAAAGAAAAAAAAAGCTTTTAGAATAGAAAAAATTCCCACTTCAAATTAGTTCAGTGTCCAAAAAAACCCCAGTGGGGTGTGGTTTTGTGGGTAGATTAATTTAGCCAGTTAGACCTGGGAAGGTCTGTAAGCCATCCCTTAGGGCTATAAAAGAGTACATGCATCAGTCCCTGAGTAATTAATTCATCCCCCCCAGGAGGTTGTGGCCCACTGTAGTCAGGAAAAAGTACGCATTTTAAGCATAAGCACCTCCGGCTGGATTTGTCCACTCAGATCTATATAGATGTGTTTTTAAACACTTAAAAGATGGATCTTAATATTGATTGCTTAGTGTGTAAATTAGAAACAGTTTTTGTTTTGCTGGCTGTGCAGATTTTTAAGTTGGTCCTTGGGAACTTGATTATTTCACCATAAATGAGCTACTTTTCATGGCTCAGTGCCTGAGTCCAGCCGAAGCAGTGAGGAAACAGCGAGGCTGCCGTGGCAGTGATGAAGTTTCTCTTGGGGATTTTAAATTGGGGCTCTGCTGGCTCATAGTGGTCAGGGAAGACTGTATAATTAGGGAAGCAAAGTTACTGTATAGTGATACACTCTCATTATTTTAGGGGTCATTCTTATGCCTATGTTAGAATGGACTAGACAAAAGGGATATTTAAATGTATCCAGTGAGATTTCTTTTAGCATTACACAGATGGGGTGGGCACAGCCTTGAGCCTTCACATGGGTTTTGCTTTGCCTGGAATCCCCATGCCTGTCTGCAGCCTGACCGACTTCTGCCCACATTCCAGTGTGAGGTCGCCTGTGACCCCCGGCACTGGTCGACATCCTCCTTGGCCCCACTCCTGCTATTTGCTCCCTATCATGTAGTTGCCCCTGACTTTGTGAAATTGCCGACTTGGGGCCTTCATCCGCCTTGCTCAGGCTGTCCCTCCAGTGCCTAGCATGGAGCTGGTACCTTCTAGATGGATGAGAGCGTGGACTAGAAAGCTTCAGTATGTGATTTTGTAGAGAGCATTGTGAAACAGCTGGTGTCTTACCTTTCTGGACTCTGTTCATTACAGTAAAATGATTCCTGGAATGTTTACTTATCTCACAGATGTTTTGAGGGTTTGTTTTTATTAAGCCGAAACCCTCAGAAATTTCCCATTAAATACTTTTGAGTAATGCTTAGGGCAGCAAATGTTGATGCCTGTTCCTTCTTCATTGAGGTAATTGGCATAAGTTTCAAGAGGCCAAAGTGGAAAAGTTTTTCTCTTGAAAAAATAGCAAATAAAGTAAAAGGGATAATCTAATATTTAATCAGCCGCCAGTCCTTCTCTCTCCTTTCCCTTTCCTGCTGTTCAGTGGTAAGCTAAATTTTGTGACTTAACTGTCATACAGATCTTCTGAATCGTTCCAGGAAGGTCACTCACTGTGCTTACCTTGTGGTTTCTGCTTTGAGGGTTTCATGGTGCATTCTAAGGCTGTGGAAACTCGGGATGGTGTCCGTAATGTGACCCCTCTGACCAGACTGCTTGATTCCCCACGCCTCCTGGCTTCCTGGGCCTGCCCGAGGGGCGTTTTCCACTCTCCAGAGAGTGAAGTATCACTGGCCAAGGTTCATTTTACTACCGTTCTCTTGTTTCTCTTTGGGTAAAGATGGCTTCTGTTAGAAGTGGGGGGCGGGGGGATGCCCATCACGCACGCTGACAAACAGGGCGCGGTGCCAGTCTGGCTCCCTGCGCCCGCGTCTGGAGGCTGGAAACGGGGCGGGTGCCGTCTTTCCCACTGCAGCAACTTTCCTTAGAGCGCTGGTCCTTTCAGCATTCCACAGGGCGACTGGAACAAAGCCCTGTGCCTTTTGCTCTTTGTTTTTGAAAAGACTCACTCAGCTTTTCTGTTGCCTCTCCATGTAGTTCGGCCAATGCTACCCCTGAATTTGAAGGTCGAGGAGGTGATGACCTTGGCACGGAGATTGCTAATACCCTCTACCGGATATTTAACAACAAGAGCAGCGTCGACCTCAAGTCCCTCTGCATTAGTCCCCGGGAGCATTGTTGGATCCTCTATGTGGACGTGCTGGTACGTATCACGTTGCTGTCCTGGCCACACCGTCTGCCTCTGCTGGAGACCAGTTGGCCTACTTTCCTCCCGGCGCTTTTTCCCTCTTCAAGTGGATGCTTTCGACTTCCAGGGTGAGATTAGATGGAAAAAGCATGATGTCCTGTAATAAGTTTTTGAAATTAAATACAACACGTGTCCTAGCACACACAGAATACCATCCTACAGTAAAAATCACAGAACAGGGCGCCTGAGTGGCTCACTTGGTTAAACGACTGCCTTCGGCTCAGGTCATGATCCTGGAGTCCCGGGATCGAGTCCCGCATCGGGCTCCCTGCTCGGCGGGGAGTCTGCTTCTCCCTCTGACCCTCCTACCTCTCATGCTCTCTGCCTCTCATTCTTTCTCTCTCAAATAAATGAATAAAATCTTAAAAAAAAAAAAAAAAATCACAGAACAGTCCTATCATGGTAGACCTAAGCTTATCCACTGGGCCTGTCGGGGAAGGAGAAAAAAAAACGAGTTGCTCTCTAGATGGTATCAGACGGAGGTGATGGGCAGAAGTTAGGCAAGTTGGCGTATTCTTCTAAGTGGAATGAGGATGAGCTTTTTTTTTTTTTAAAGATTTATTTATTTATTAGAGAGTGCACACACAGGGGGATGGAGGGGCAGAGGGAGAAGGAGAGAGAGAGAAGGAGAGAGAAACTGAGGCACACTCCGTGCTTAGCATGGAGCGCAATGCGGGGCCCGATCTCACGACCCTGAGGTCATAACCTGAGCCAAAACCAAGAGTTGGATGTCACCCAGGTGCCCCGGGAGCGAGCTTCTTATATACATTTTCATGTAGGCCCATATAGGGCTCTTGCAAGCAGACACTGCTGTCTTCCCCATTTACAGGTGAGGGAACTAAGGCTTGAAGAAGTACAGCGACTAGCCCAAGAGGTCTCAGCTCGGGAGGAGTGGGGTTGGGCCTCAAAGCTGCATCTCTTTAAGGCCGGTGCTTGCTCTTGATCGCACTAAGCCATCCTCCCTTGAAAGCACTCTGTAGCCCACCTGCTTTGTGTCCCTCACTTCCCAGAGGAGGACCCTGAGGCCCTGCCTCTGATTCTGCTCCTCCAGGAGCCTCTCTCATCCAGTCTCCCATTTCCTGCCTGGTGCCTTCTCCCCCCTCCCCCCCCGCCCCGGCCCGAGGCTCCACGGTCTGCTTCTGGGTGCTGGACAGTAACTGCTCATACAGGCATCACTCATTTTGCCACTTGCTTGTTCATGTAGGGAGAGGCTCTTGTGGGGTCTTATTTTATTCTTTTTAGTTAAATTTTAGGAACCTTGAAATGAGTGACTACATCTTCCACTTCAGATTGAGGTCACAAGGCTAAGCTGTTGATCAAACAAATTCGTTCATGAATCTAAAGATAGAGCAGATTTTGTGGCCTGAGAGTGAACCTCCTGACGAGGAACAGCCTGGCTGTCTCTAGGTGTTGATCCTGCATGAAACAGAGTAGGACTTTCTGGATACTTTTAAATTAATTTGGTAATGGATGGAGCACAACTAGCCAGAAGACAGCAGCGGTGATCATTGTCTGGCAGGTTCGGGTTGTTCTGGATGCTGACGCTAATGGGTAGAAATAATGAAATTACAAAGTCCATTTGCTTTTCCTCATCTCCGGTAAGTGGGATGTACCTTTTAGTGCAATTCCGACCAAGCAGGTAATTTTGTAGGTCCTGGTTTTGAGGAGGAGGGAAGGGCAGCCTCCAGTCCTTGCTGAATAAGAGGCAGGCTTCATAGCTGCCTGGGGAGTTACAGCCCCATGGTGCGAACTGTAAGGTTCCACCCTGTATCTGAAGAACATTCTGTCTTTTCCTTACCTCCAAAAAAGCTGAAGACACGAGCGTTGTGGTGCATTGCACTTGTCCTTTGGTGATCCTGCTTTGTTTCTTGTCCATATTTGTGCACACTTGTGGTTTTGTAGGAGGCTGTTCCAGGGAGGGGTCCTGATGCACTTTTGGATTAGTCAAGAGGCCTGTTCTCTCAGCGAAGGCTTTTGCAAAATGGATGACTACTGGGACATTGTCTCAGTTGAGAACCAGCGCCCTCCTTCCATGGGCAGAGGATATGTGGTAAGCAGGAGTCTCCGTGGTACGCTGCGTCCCTGTCATCTGCAGACCTTCCCTTTTAAAACTCCTTGCATTTGGATTTCTTCTCTAATATTTTTTCTCAAGGCTCTATTTGTTTTGGAAATAAGACATGAGCTTTTGAAATGTCATCCTCAGAAAAGTGGGGTTTTTTTTGTTTGTTTTGTTTTTGAGAGAGAGAACGTGAGTGAGAGCAGGAGCAGGGGGGAGAGGGAGAGGGAGAAGCAGACTCCCCACTGAATAGGGAGCCTGATGTAGGGCTCGATCCCAGGACCCTGAGATCATGACCTGAGCCGAAGGCAGACGCTTAACCAACTGAGCCACCCAGGTGCCCCCTCAGAAAAGTTTTTAATGAGGGGCGCCCGGGTGGCTCGTCTGTTAAGCATCTGCCTTCGGCTCAGGTCATGATCCCAGGGTCCTGGGATCGAGCCCCGCGTCGGGCCCCCCTGCTCAGCGGGGAGTCTGCTTTTCCTGCTGCCTCTGCCGCTCCCCCTGCTTGTGCTCTGTCTCTCTCAAATGAATAAATAAAATCTTTTTTTAAAAAAAGTTTTTAATGAATTAGAAAAGCAGTTTTTGAAACTGTATATTATTAATGAGGTAGATCCATTTTTGTCATTCACATAATTTGTGTCTGTGGAGGGGTTCCAGTTCTGTGAAAGCCAGTGTTTGCGTTCAGCCTTGATGGCCACGTGCTTGGTGCCTGCAAGGTAGGGGGTCGGCTTTCGTTTGGGGAGTAAGTTTTTATCTTACATCTAAAAATATACTGAATACATTGAATCCATGTTTGAAGCAAGATGGTGGAAATCCAGTCTTGTCACTGGAATTAAAAAGATGAGTGAATCTCAGTTTATTTTTACCAACTGGTCTGGATAGTCCTTAAGCAGAGCCCATCTTTCAGTCACTGGGCAACTTTCCCTGTTTTCATGCTTTTACTATAGGTACATTTACTATTCCAGTCAGATGACCCCCCGATTTCCAGTGTTATTTTTTACCTCAGTTGGGTTATCTTATGAGAGTAGAAATGGAACTTCCTGGAAATGTCACCCTTCTTTGCTCTTCTTGCTTCTTTAGTGGCATGGTTTTTACTCCCAAGTGGAATACCTGTTAGGTATGACAGCGTGCAGGCGACTTTTGGTGGACAGATGGGTCACAAAGCTGTCTTGTGGTGACCCCGGGAGTCGTGATGAGGGACTGGCCCATGGTCCGTGGCACTGGGCGTTGGGAGGACAGAGAGTGGGGGAGTGACCGCAGCACCTGGCAGCTGGCTGTGTGTGTGGCGCCAGGAGGCACGGAGCCCGGGGGTCTGAGAGGTTGGTGAGGGGAAGTCCAGGGGGAGCAGGTGTTTTGTGGGGAGACATGTTTTCTCCTTGTGCTTCCTAGCAGTATGTTTTGGAGGTTTGCCTTATGAAAAGAAACCCCTCATCCCCAGAAGGCCAACAGAAGAAGTTGTGCTGCTCCCCTAAAAGAACATTCTAGAATCTGTGCACCTGACAGGAAAAGGAGTGTTTATGACTGTGTGTATCCTCCTCCTCTCCAGTTCTGCTCCTTCCGCACCTCTGTTATAGGAGGGATTTTCACCTCTGTCCTGCTCCAGGACCACAGCCCAGACTCTCTGTAATGCTAGACGTCCCACACCTCCTGTTCTCTCCCAGCTTGTCTGGACCTGTTCACACACCCACTTGGGCTGCTTTGGGTGTCCATATCGCACCCATTGTCCCCTGCCTCTGTGTTTAGCAGAAAGATTCTTACTAGGCTGTGCCTGCTTAGCAGCAGGAGAGGAAGCTAGGGTCTTCGAGCCCCTGTTATGTGCCGGGAATGGTAAGGATGTGATCTCATTTAATCCTTGCAGTCATCCTATAGAGAAGCAGGGCTTTGCTTTACTCAGGGGGAACCTGATGCTCAGAGGACACATGGCCAGCAAGTGGCAGAGGAGAGTGTCAGACCCACACTGCCTGACCTGGGTTACCCCATTGTGGGGCACACCGTGAGGAGCCCGAGCAAGCAGACCTGAGGCCTGGAGTGGGCTCATCCTTTGCACCCCAGGGAGGAAGGCAGGCAGGCTGGTACCTGCCCTTTGGGGGGCCCATGGGCAGATCGGGTTTAGCATTCTGCCCTCTTGATTTCCTCTCTTGCTGATAAGCCAGAATGTTGAAAATCAAAGTTTGTGGCAGGCCACCGTGTCACGAGTGGGAGGGCTTCTGTGTCCCCAGCTGCCAAGGAAGGGTGGGTGACGTGCTCTCCAGGGTCCCTTCCAGCGGGGAGACCCCACTGCCGCTACAGTGGATGTCAGCATTTCACTAGCACCTTCTTTGCATGAGGCAGACACTGTGGGATATCAGAGTGGGAGACGGTGGTCTTCAGCCCGGGCTGATCGTCAGGACCGCCTCAAGTCTGGAGTAAAACACACATGCCGTGATGTCACCCTGCACGTTGCATAAGCTCCCCAGGTGGTTGTGATGCACAGCCAGGGTTAGAGAGCGCAGCTGTCAGCGACGCATGTGGAGGACGTGCAGCACTCACCCTCTGTCTGGGAGGACGGCAACGGGAAATGAAGGCGCAAACCAGTATTCTATAAAAGCACTTAGCTAATGCTTACTGTGTGCTGGACACACTGCAGAGGGCTTTACGAGTATGAGCTCATTCAGCCTGTGTTGCAACTCTGTTGGGACAGAGGGTGCGGTATGGACACCCAAAGCAGCCCGAGCGGGTGTGCGAACAGGTCCAGACAAGCTGGGAGAGAACGGGAGGTGTGGGACGTCTAGCAACTCTTTTTTTTTTTTTTTTTTTTAAGATTTTATCTATTTATTAGAGAGAGTGAGAGAGCACCAAGCAGGGGGAGCGGCAGGCAGAAGGAGAAGAAGGCTCCCGGCTGAGCAGGGAGCCCCGTGCGGGACTTGATCCCAGGACCCTGAGATCATTACCTGAGCCGAAGGCAGACGCCCAACCTACTGAGCCACCCAGGAGCCCTGGAAAGTAGCCCCCAGCTGACTGGTGAAGACAGGAGTCCTTGCAGACGGTCTGAGTCGAGTCCAGCTGGAGCTCTTTGCTGGGCGGCAGTCTGGGTCTGAAGCACACGGAGGAGAGCTAGTCCTCGCTAGGCCAGTGAGCTGCAATTACAAAGCCGGGTGGTAACACAGGCCAGGAGGGCATCACTGAAATGAGGACAGAAGGATGTGTCACCATCCACTTAATCCTGTGCTCTGACCTTCCCGGCTGAATGAGCACACTTAAGCGCAGTCAATGCTTTTGCTCTTGGGCAAGAATTTCGTTTTTATGGCACTGAATGTGCAGCGCGGAGCGTCTGTTCCATGTCTGAGCAGCAGCTGTACGTTGGGGATTACATACAGGAGGTCACCACGCTAATAACCGTGAACCTGGTGGCGGCTGCAGCGCCGGTGGCCACCGTGATTTACCTGTGTGGAGGCCGGGTTTATGTCAGCACAGAGGAGAGTCATGCTTGGGAACCGCTGGGACGAAATAAAGGTGATCATGTCCTCCTTGAGTGCAGACCCAACTGGCTGGGGGGCCAGGTAGAGGAGACCCACCACAAGCCAGAGGCTGAGTGGTGGCCCCACAGCCAGGGCCAGCGGTGACCTCACCTGCGGGGCCCAGGCCAGCACAGCCTCCAAGGTGCCTCTTGCAATGAGGGTGAACGCACCAGTGTCAGCCAGAAGAGCATCCACACGTTCTTTTCTTTATCTTGTAAATAGCATTTCATGGGAACCGGTGTCCTTTAACTGGGATGGTACTTGGAGCAAGAAATGACGGTTGCTTTTCCTCCCCGCCTCGCTCCCTGCCTCTCCCTTAGCTGCTGGAATGCGGTGGGAACTTGTTTGACACCATCTGCATTGCTGTGAAAGCTGCTCTCTTCAACACCAGGTGAGTCTTCCTGGAAACAGCCCCGGGGCCTGCGCAGAGTCCGAGCAGACACTTGTGATGGGACACTGGGGACATTTCTACCAAAGCTGACAGGGGAGGGTGACAAGGGACTTTAGCATTAAACACGGTGGCACTTCATGGTAAGCTCCAGATTTCACAAGGTGAAACTCAATATATGCATATATTTCTGTATTTGTTCTTTATGTTGTTATTTTCATAAGTAACCACGTCCCATGTAGAAAAATACCAGAAAACCACAGAGGAGCAAAAAGAGTGGAAAGCAACCACAGGTCAACTGTCCAAATATTGTAACTGGATACAGCTGCTCGGGAGCATGGGTTTGGCCTGTCGTGTACTCTGCTCTATCCCCAGCACTGTGAGCAATGCCTGGCACAAAGTAGGTGCTCACATATTCCTTGATTGGACACAGGAATGTTCTAAAAGCAGGGTGGCAGCCTGCTATTGGGTTCAGGGGCGGGAAATGGTTCTTCCACTGTGGTTCAGCTTCCCAGCCAGCTGTGTAGCAAGGGACACAGCACCAAGCCCTCTTGGAGCTGGTATTCCCTCTGACTGATCACACAGCCTTCCCCCCCTTCCATGTACCAGGTTCTTGCGAGAAAGTTTGCAACATTTGAAAATAAGCATGGGGGTGGGGATGTTCATGCCATGAGAACTTACATTAAGGGAATGGGGGATCCTGGGGTATAGAACATGAGGGTTAGAGACTTCTAGGGATATAGGCTAAGGAATTCATTGGATAAATGAGCAAGGGTATTATTCTAGGATGTTCGTCACGGCTTCTTTGTAATGGTGGGACATTGGGAACAACCTGAGTGTCCCAACACGGCTTGCAGTCTGCACAGCAGCCTATTTAGAGGTTTGTTAATAAAGAAAACCAGGCACTACACACAGTCCTCTCATCTCGTTTGTTTTGTTGTATTTTACTTTTTGGTAACTCTTGTATTGTGAATATGTCTGGAGGTAGGTAGGTAGGTAGGTAGGTAGATAGATAGGTAGGTAGGTAGGTAGGTATATCCCAAAAGGGGCTTTGTGATTATTTTCCAGTGCTCCTCTTATCGGCTACTTAACGTTTGTATGTTAGAGGTTTTCTATGGTGAATTTAGACTACCTGTGTAATTCAGAAGAAAACAAAAAGTTAAATAAATTTCAGTCAGACATTGCAGGATAGAATATTTGCTGAGAATGAAAGCTGTAGAGTGCCCCAGCCCGAGCTGTGCCATTGGACTCCTGGCTGAGATCAGTCAAGAGGTCGGCCCGGGACTGGTGGCCACGGTGGGGCCCGAGGACCAATGCCGTTGTAGCAGCCTGTGCTGGGGCTCTCTTGGAGAAGAAAGGATGTCGCCATCTGTTGTACCTTGAGCTTCAGAAATAACTACCCATCTGCCAGCTGGTTTCCATGGGCACCAGGGCAAAAAGAGAGAGTAGCACCAGACAAGGCTGTTTGGCTATGGGGGAAGTGTTGGGCAAACTGTACATCAGCTTGGTGAAACCCAGCTGCTCAGGTTGGGGAGGACATCTGTCGTGGGCATAGCCATAAGTCTCGCCCCCAGAACAAGAACAGCCCTACAGGTAGCAAGGAATGTGGACTGTGTGAGGCATCAGGCCCCTCTGGTACATGGAAAGACCTCTTTTTTTTTTTTTTTTTTTTTTAAAGATTTTATCTATTTATTAGAGAGAGTGAGAGAGCACCAAGCAGGGGGAGCGGCAGGCAGAAGGAGAAGAAGGCTCCCGGCTGAGCAGGGAGCCCCGTGCGGGACTTGATCCCAGGACCCTGAGATCATTACCCGAGCCGAAGGCAGACGCCCAACCTATTGAGCCACCCAGGCACCCTGGAAAGACCTTTTGTGGAGTCTGTGTCCTTTAGAAGGAAAGAGGCCATTCTCTAGCCCTTCAGCTGAACCAGGTTGTGGCCAGAGTTTCGGGAAGATAAATGTGTGTGTGTGTGTTTGCACAGGCTTATTTTTTAACATACCAATCAAAATTCAAACTGGTTACCTGACTGACTCAAATCAGATGTTACTTAATACTTAACACTTGGGGAAAAAAAAGTACTTACAGCTTGGGTGCCCCTGACATGGAGACTTTGAGCCAGGGCAGACCCCTGGGTTCCTGCAGACATTCCCCAGCTGCAGCTCATCTGCTGTGGATGTGGCCCTTGTGTAGGGACAGCCAGCAGGGATGGAATCATAGAGGGCTTTTGTTAGAGGAACAGGGCAAAGCACCAAATCTGTTTCCATTACGTAGCTGAATGGACCACCTCTTCCTTCCTGGCTCCTCCACCCCACATGGGGATGGATGGACTCTACGAGTTAAATGTGTTTCCGACACCCAGCTCAAGAAACAGAATGTTGCCAGCCGTCCCCAGAAACCCTCTCACCCTCTACCCCATGCGATCACTTCAGCCACAGTAGACTGGTTTTGTACTTGATAGAAATGAAATCACACAGTGTGTTCTCTTTTGTGCCTGCTTCATTCACTGAGCATTATGTTTCGAGACATCTGTATTGTGGCCTGTAGTCATTGTTTGCTCTATGCTGCGTGGTGGCCCCTTGTGTGACTTGTTACAGTTTATTTATCCATTCTACTGTTGATGAGCATCTGGGTAGTTTCCAGGTTTGGGCTATTCCAAACATGAACATTTTTGTCTTTTTCTTGCACGTATTTACCCACTTCTGTTGGGTACAGGTGAAAATTTTGGATCATCTAAGGCATGACTATGTTTGGTTTTAGTAGATACTGCAAAACAGTTTTCTAAAGTGCTTTTACTAGTTGATACTCTCGCCAGCATTGTGTAAGCGTTCTGGGTTGCTTCACACCTTTGCCAATTCATTGTTTTTTTTTCCTATCTGCTGTTCTGGCATGTGTCTTGGTATCATATTGTAGTTTTAATTTGCATTTCCTTGATGAATATTTAAGTTGAATAGCTTTTCGTGTGTTTATTGGCTACTTGAGCCCCTAAATGATGTCTTTTGACAAACAGAAGTTCGTTTCTTTTAAAATTTTGAAACATTCGGGGCCTGGGTGGCTCAGTCATTAAGCGTCTGCCTTCGGCTCAGGTCATGATCCCAGGGTCCTGGGATTGAGCCCCGCGTCGGGCTCCCTGCTCAGCGGGAAGCCTGCTTCTCCCCTTCCACTCCCCCTGCTTCTGTTCCCTCTCTCGCTGTCTCTCTCTCTGTCAAATAAATAAATAAAATCTTTTTAAAAAATATTTTTTTGGGGGTGCCTGGGTGGCTCAGTTGGTTAAGCGACTGCCTTCGGCTCAGGTCATGATCCTGGAGTCCCTGGATCGAGTCCCGCATCGGGCTCCCTGCTCGGCAGGGAGTCTGCTTCTCTCTCTGACCCTCCCCCCTCTCATGTGCTCTCTCTCATTCTCTCTCTCTCAAATAAATAAATAAAATCTTTAAAAAAAAAAAAATTTTTTTTGAAACATCATACAGAGGAAAATGTTTTGTTCTGCCTAGTGGTGATTATGCTCTTCTGAAAGTATAGAACATCAGCCTGACATGGGAAGATCATTTCATTTCTTATTTATTTATTTATTTATTTATTTATTTATTTATTTAAAGATTTTATTTTTATTTATTTGACAGAGAGAGACACAGTGAGAGAGGGAACACAAGCAGGGGGAGTGGGAGAGGGAGAAGCAGGCCTCCTGCCGAGCAGGGAGCCCGATGCGGGGCTCGATCCCAGGACCCCGGGATCATGACCTGAGCTGAAGGCAGATGCCTAACGACTGAGCCACCCAGGTGCCCCAGATCATTTCATTTCTAATATCCATTTTTTTTTTTTAAGATTTTATTTATTTATTTGACAGAGAGAGAGACACCTAGAGAGGGAACACAAGCAGGGGGAGTGGGAGAGGGAGAAGCAGGCTTCCCGCCGGGCAGGGAACCCGATGCGGGGCTCGATCCCAGGACCCTGGGATCATGACCTGAGCCGAAGGCAGACGCTGAACGACTGAGCCACCCAGGCGCCCCTCTAATATCCATTTAATCAAGATGAAAAACAGTAAGTGCAGCTTGTGTTCTGAGGCCCTGGCCAGTGAAATTACACAGGTCAGGTTTATCCCTTCAGACCACACTGGAGACCTGCCCCCTTTGGGAGCTTCTCTACTAGCTTAAATAGCTCTTTCCAGAGTAAAGAAACCTTAGCTCTTAATGTTCTCTTTGCCCTCAGGCTTTCTCATCAGCCTTCAGCAGCACTTTCTAATGCCGTTCAGATCGTGTTCTTCACTTAACCTGGGTCTAAATATGTTAATTTTGACAAATGTGTATCTAAATATGGAGCAGATGGACGTCTTGACAATATTCGTGGGCAGGGACTTCTCAGCACTTGCCTTCTTTGGCTTCCCAGGCTTTATCTTCGTCATCTGTTTACCTGCCAACATGTCGAAAGTGGAAAGCTTGGTGGTTTCAGAGAAAATACAAACACACGTACATTCTTGTCTGGTTTTCTAGTTTCTCTGCCCTCGTGTAGGCAGGTGCGGTTACGCTAGCAGTGATGCGAAGCCAGTGCTGCTGTGGGGGCCGGAAGGCCTGCATCCAGTCTTCGCTCCAGTGGTCGTTAGTGCTGTGACCGTGAACGAGTAATTAAATCTCATTCAATAAATGAGTCCCTCCCAGTGTCAGATAGTGCGTTAGACTCGAAGGGTGGGGAAATGAGTACAACATTGGCCATAGTTTCATTTGTCTTTTTTGACTTTTGGGGAACATACTGAGTAACAGGCAATTAAAATGTTCAACTCTATTTCATTGCTTTTTTTTTTTCAAATGAAATAATAAACGTGAAAGTATCCCAGTAAACTTTAGAGAATTATCCAAATATATGGTATTATTTTATTATAGTGTATTCCATAGGCACACATAATTTTCCAAAATCAGAATATCTTGGATAAAAAGGCTTCAAATGTCAAAGAAAAGTTTCTGATTAACTAATGAATTTCTGCCTGAAAGTAACAAGATAAAGACCAAAAAGAATCTGATGTAGGGTGCCTGGGTGGCTCAGTTGGTTAAGCAACTGCCTTCGGCTCAGGTCATGATCCTGGAGTCCCGGGATCGAGTCCCGCATCGGGCTCCCTGCTGAGCAGGGAGTCTGCTTCTCCCTCTG
Source organism: Neomonachus schauinslandi (assembly GCF_002201575.2). NCBI lineage: Eukaryota > Metazoa > Chordata > Mammalia > Carnivora > Phocidae > Neomonachus > Neomonachus schauinslandi. The sequence goes on along the minus strand of NC_058403.1, from coordinate 200,208,410 downwards.
ACCCTCTTCCCTCTCGTGCTCTCTATCTCTCATTCTCTCTCTCTCAAATAAATAAATTAAAAAAAAAAATCTAAAAAAAAAAAAAAGAATCTGATGTAATAACTCACTGCATTCACTAACAAGTCCCTCATCCCCTGTGTAATTTTAGCATGAAGGGATTCACTTTTAGGTTAAGATTCTTTGCTTTGTTCACAAATGGCACCATATAAAACATGTGTGCAGTGGATTTTGTAATTCTTCATAATCCTCAACACAGTTGAATCTATTGTTTTTGCTCCCTTTATGGCAAGCCCTATTTGTGGTCTGTTCAAGAAATCTTTGTTTACTCCAAGGTCATGAAAATGTTTTTAGTTTTTCTTTTTTTTTTTTTTTAAGATTTTATTTATTTGTTTGAGAGAGAGAGAGCACATACAAGAAGCAGGGAGGGGCAGTGGGAGAGGGATAGGCAGACTCCCCACTGAGCAGGGAGCCCAACCCAGGACTCGATCCCAGCACCTTGGGATCATGACCTGAACTGAAGGCAGATGCTTAACCGACTGAGCCACCCAGGCGTCCCTTAGTTTTTCTTCTAAAAGCTTTACTGGATGCCTGGATGGCTCAGCTGGTTAAGCATCTGCCTTCAGTTCAGGTCATGATCCCAGAGTCCCTGGACTGAGCCCCACATTGGGCTCCCTGTTCAGTGGGAAGTCTGCTTCTCCCTCTGCCCCTCACCCTGCTCGTGCTCTCTCTCTCTCTGTCTCTCAAATAAATAAATAAAATCTTTATATTAAAGAAATAAAAGCTTTATTGTTTTATCTTTCCCCTCTATCTCTGTAGTCCATTTGGTATGGATTTTTGTATATGGTATGAGTAGAGATCAAGATTCTTTTTTTTCCCCATGTGCATATCTGATTGACCAAGCATCATTTTTATTTTTTATTTTTTTTGAAGATTTTATTTATTTATTTGACAGAGAGGGACACAGCGAGAGAGGGAACACAAGCAGGGGGAGCGGGAGAGGGAGAAGCAGGCTGCCCGCGGAGCAGGGGGCCCGATGCGGGGCTCGATCCCAGGACCCCAGGATCGTGATTGAAGCTGAAGGCAGACGCCTAATGACTGACCAAGCATCATTTTTAAAGAGACCTCCTTACTTCACTGCTCTGCAGTGTTGCTGGTGCACTTGACAGATGGTAGGGATGAGGATGATAAAGTACAGGTGGAGTGTGACTTTATCTTGTGAGACACAGGAATTCTGACTCCTATTCTCAATCTCAAGGAAAAGAATTTCTCTTTCTTCCTCACAGTAAATTTTCACTGTGCTTTTGCTTCTAGGATACCGAGAGTTCGTGTTCTAGAGGATGAAGAGGGGTCCAAGGACATTGAACTCTCAGATGACCCTTATGACTGCATCCGGCTGAGTGTGGAGAACGTCCCCTGCATTGTCACCCTGTGCAAGGTATGTGCTTTTATCTGATGGTTTTTGAATTTGCCGTGGGCCCCCTTCAGCTCCAGTCCATTAAGATTACTTAATAGGTTGAGAAGTTACAGTTGCACAAACCACGTGCAAGTAGCGTTAATCCAAATCCAGTAATTTGGTTTATATTAGAAACCAGTATGTGAGCAGCTCCTTTTTTTTTGATTTATTATTTTATTGGAAGATACGATGGAGTCCCAGGAATGCACACGTGGGTTCGTGGTAATAGTAGCTCGAGTTTGTTAAGCTCCTCCGTACCAGGCATCTCACTCAAACACCCTGTGTGCACGTCTATGAAATGAGGGGTTAGAGCAGGATCTGGGGATCTGTTATGTTAAGTGTGGTTTTTACACGAGCACAGAGGCCTGTGGAGCCTCACCTCTGGTCGGTGCTGTCATGTCCCTGGCACTGCCCAAGGCTGTGCACCAAGGCCTGTCCCTGAGTCCACACAGGATTCATATAGAAATAGGACCGAGTGGGTCAGGTTTAATTCCCCTGAAATCACTTCACGAGCCTGGGGTATGGTGAAGCATTGGGACTGACCAAAGCCACCTGCACTTGACTCATTCTTGAGCGTGTCTCTTCGCTTGCACCCTTTTGATTCATCTTTGTCATCAGTGAAACATCCACGTGGCTTCACGTGTCAGTTTCTCCCCGCGCCCCTCTGTTGGAGACTCTTGGTGGCCTCTGACTTGGAGGGTCTCTCAATTATGGCTCTAGCCCCACCCCCACCCCCGTATTTCTTCTCGTGCTTTTGTAATTCTGCTTCCATAGTGGCCTGTGATAGAATTGTTGAACATTGCTTCTGGTGTTTTCCATGTGAGCAGAATCATTATAAGATCTTGAATGGGGAGTGTGGGTTCTTCGCTGGTGTAGATTCTTCCTCCACCAGGCTATCAAGGGTGGGGATCTGGGATGTGTGTTACCCTCACGTGAACTCTGCTGCCCTGACTTTGCAGATTGGCTATCGGCATGTCGTGGATGCTACTCTTCAGGAGGAGGCCTGCTCCTTGGCCAGCTTGCTGGTGTCCGTGACCAGCACGGGAGTCGTGACGTGCATGAGGAAAGTGGGGAAGGGCAGCCTGGACCCAGAGAGCATCTTTGAGATGATGGAGGTGAGGCTCCAGCCTGAGGCAGGTGCAGGCACCTGACAGGGAGCGTTTGCTGCCTCTTGCCCCCTCGGTCCCGCCATGGGAATTCTCCCTTTGCACCTTTGACCCCAGAGTGTGAGCTGGTTGCCTGCTGACCTAGCCAAGGGTGGAGGCGATAGGGGCTCTGGCCTGGGAGGTAAGGACCCTGTCAGTCACTGTTCCTCGTCCTCTCTCTCTCTGATCCCACATTTCCATGTCTCTGGATGAAAGTGTTGGACTGATTACGTGGAGTCGCTTGTAACTCCAAAATCCCAGGCTTTTGCGATCTGGTGAGGGAACTGGGTTCCTGCCTGACCGCTTCCTGTCCTTTGAAGGCAGTGAGTAAAGGTAGAGGCACAGTGGGGGCCTACCCCGAGTGCTCAGTAGACGTCAGCCCTTCTCCGCGCGCTCTCTTCAGCGCCCTGAGCCCAGGTGTCTAGCCCTGCGTGGCAGCAGGTATTCTTCATGGCCGGTTGGTTAATTGGCTAGTTTCTAGTTTTTTTTATTTAAACAAAACGCTTAAAATACTTTGTAAGTGCTGCCAGAGGCCTCTCTAGACAACTGGCTTGTCTTAGAAGGAACTCTTTTTCCACCCCCTGGAGGATTTTATGAGAATTCCAGTATGTAAAACAACAAAAGTAATAAGTAATAGTGAAAATTTATTGTGCGCTTACTGTGTGTCCGGCACCCTGTTTCTTAGTGCTTTAAATGTATTATGTCCTTTAGTCCTCAGCCATCCTGTGAGGCAGCTACTGTTGTTGTCCTTCATTTTATAGACGTGGAAATGGAGACGTGTAGTAGATAAAGTCACTCGCCTACGGGCTTCCCAGCTCATAAATGCTGGCGCTAGGATTCAAACCCAGACAGTGTGCTTCCAGAGCCTTCCCGCCGCCCCCTGCAGCCACACTGGGCTATTTTCACCTTATACGCAGGTGTGCTGTGGCTGCCAGAGCTCCGGCTGGTGAGCCACCCTGCATCCTCCTCTGGGGTGCGGCGAATGCGGTCTGCAGACCCTGCTGGGGGGGGTACTGTGGCCCGAGGCCCCGTCTCACTGCTCTGGTCTCACCCAGGGATGCAGCCATCCGGAAGTGCCTGCCGTGACCTGTACAACATCCGTAGCTGTACAGGCCGCCGCCCCAACCTCTGCCATTCACATTCCAACCCCCCAAGTCCCGGTGTCCTGCCTGTCCCCTCCCCGCTTATCCTCGCTCCCCGCTTTCATTTATGTGGACAGTCAGTACCCCTGTCTGATCGACCGACATTTTCTCTTTCTCTCATGTTTTGGTAAAAATCTTTCCACGGTCGCTTTGGACCTGAGCCCTGACTTTGCATTTCACACAGTTGATCACTTCCCACTTTTAGACTGAGATCTTTTCATGTAAGTTTCCAGTAATCCTTGGAGTCCCATCCTGTGTTACAGTGAGAGGCCAGGGCAGAAGGTCCCTGGAACTGGGAGGATTGGGCTGGGGGTCTAGGCCCAGGCGTCTGGCTCCCTGTCGTTGCTGAGAGTGGTACCGTGGCACGGTGGGGTTAAAACTGCTCTGGGAACACGGCCGACTCGAGTTGGGGGGAGGCTGGTGGTGGGTTCCTCAGAGTCTTAAAATGATGCGTGAGCTCAGACACAATCACAGTTTCATAGAGATTTTTGTATATGAGTGGTTTTCTGAGGGGTCCCCGTGTGGCATCTGCGTAGGGGCTAATTAGGAACTCGGTGGGTTGTGTGACCTCCTGATGCGTCTCCTTCCAGCGTTCCCTGCCTTTAGCATCTCTGCGTGGCAGCAACGGCCGAGACCCCGTGCAGGGCTCAGCTCGGGCCCATCTGAGCCGCTCTGCGGAGAGATTTGGTGGCAGGTGAAAGAGAAACTGCTTGTTCAGACGTGTCCCCAGAACCATCTGTTCCTTCATTAGCCAGACTCCGATTCCCTGTGGCCTCCCTCTGCATCCTCACCGGGAGCAGGCTTGGTTGACAGTTTTGCTGCTTGTTGTCATGGCAGCGGGAGTGCTAAGCGCGAGGCTAATGGCCGAGGTTGCCTTCCCGCTTCCTGCTGGCTGCCTGGGGGTTGGCGCGGGTGGGGGGGGTGGGGGGTTCTTTGTTTTTGTTCTTAGTATGGAGATTTTTCCAGAGTGTAACTGCTCTGTTGTTGTGGTTGGGGGTTTGTTTTCATATTGATTTGTTTCACTAAGTAAAAGCCACGTAAGGCAGAGGGAAGCATGCAGTTCGGAATGGCTAGCAGGCAGGGAGGGAGGCGTCCCTGGTCCGAGTGTGTGCGCCTCACAAGCGGGTGTGTGCTTTCTTCTGTCCTGCAGACCGGCAAGCGAGTGGGCAAGGTGCTGCACGCCTCCCTGCAGAGCGTCCTACACAAGGAGGAAAGCCTGGGGCCCAAGAGACAGAAAGTCGGCTTCCTGGGATGATTTGCACATCAACGCAAATTCGGGGTGTTTGGCTTTTTTGCTTTTCCTTTTAAGCCGCAGTTTGTATATATTTTTCTTATCTGTTATAAATTTGAGGCAACATTTGTACATGTAAAATTAAAGTATATTTCTAGTCTGGTTTGGTACGGTTAGAGTTCTTCAGCAGTAATCCAAGATGCCATTTGGTGGCACCCCTCCCCCCCCCCCCGCCCCACGCCAGAAAGTCTGGCTCTGGTCTAGCGAATGGCAACCAGATCCAGAGATCTGCTCCCAGGGAGAATTCTCTGGTCGTGCCTCTCCAGGGAGACTTGTTTATCTCCTGCTGCAGGGATTCAAAACAACAACAAAAACACTAGAATAAGGATTTACCAGAAATATGGTTTAAAGGAAATGCTCATATGTATTTTGTGAAAAATGTTCCCCCTGTAGAGCTTTCAAAGAAAGAAACACACATACACGGAATTCATTCTCCTTGTGGATTTGGTGCTTCTAGGGGAGGAGAAAGGAGGCACATGCCCCAGGTACACACCCATGGCTTCCACCTGGCTGGTGAACCTTCCTGAGTCCTGGGGAGGCCCAGTTCTTGCTTTCTGCCCTCCAAGAAATCCAGGCCGAGCTCCCTAGGGTCCGGGGCTTAGTGGCCACTTTGGTCCTTAGCCAAGCATTCTTAAAACTCTTGTTTTGAAAGTGCTCTGGATTTTATAACCCCTCCCTGGTGTTTCGTAAGATTTCCTTGTTTTATCAGCATGAAGAAGGCTGCTTTAGAGATGTTGTCATTTGATTACTCAGCCTGCCATCATACTCTGGGGACAGAAGGGAAGGCCATTCTCGATGGCCCCAGAAGGCTCTTCATAAGCCTGTATTCTACTCACAGCGCGTGGAATTAAGTCTCTTCACAGGTTGAGCAGTCTTTAGTTTCTTCCAAACTGAAACTCCCCAATCAATCTTAAAGAGCCCCGGGGAAGGGCGAGTATCTCAGCCAGGGCATTTGCTCTGTGCATTTCAGTTAGACAAATTGGGTGAGGAGTTAGGATTGTATTGCCTAATGGAAGGAACATAATGTGAGTTGAAGCCTGGTTCCAGAGGTCCTGGCACGGTCACCTTCTGCTGGCATGGCCAGGTCCAGCCCCATGGAGACAAACAGCTGCTTCGACTTGGACTTGGAGCTGCTTCCCTCTTGAGAACACAACCTGGGTTTTCATTTTTAAAAAATGTTTTCCCAGCGGTTATCCCTCCAGGCACCATGACAGTGCTCCCGACAAGGCAGCAATGAGCCTGGTATCCCCCCCCCCACCCACCTTGCTCCTGGCTGACTGCCCGTGTTGGGACATGACGGTGGTCAAGATGCAGATGGAGTTTAGTCAAGTTTAGAAACTTCAGTCCTGATGATTCAAGACATCAGACGGATGCACCTTTGCCAGGCTCGTGCGTGACCGCCACCCAACGGGGCTGACCAGCCGAGCAGTTACCAGTGAGAACGGAGGTGAGAAATCAATTAGCATCTGTCTCTGCCTTTCTCAGGCCGCCCCTACCTGTCAGGCGCGAACATCACACGTGAAATGGAACCCCCAATGAGCAAGGTCTGTCCAGGAGAGGCATTTATGGGAAATGTGTGATGATTGCAGCTCTCAGAATAAGGGAAGAGAAAACTGATGGTGGAGACTTGGAAAAATAACTGTCCTGGAGAGACCCATGCTTCATCCAGCAGAAGCAGAGCTGTTCTTAGTGGCCATTAAACAAACATCAGGGAATGCAACGTACAGAACTTTCAAGTTGGTTCTGTTGTTTCTGTGATTTCTGGGTCTCCCAAATCATGTCCGTCCAAGCCTGCAAATAAATCAGTTTAAGACTCAGCCTGGAAGTATGCACAGCCCCAAAGTGCTGGGGACTTAGCGCCTCCCGAGGCAACCCACGACCACCGGGGGGCAGCAACCAGTAGGGAAAGGCTGCTCCATCTGATCCTTGGGTGGACAGTTCCAAGAGGTGTTCGGTGCATTCAACACACCATGCCGGTGGTGCCCATGACTGTGGTCAATCCTCTCCTTCCTGGTTTACCCTTCCCCGTCCTTCCTTCCTGTTCCCTGTGGGACTACTGCCCAGATAAACTACCAAATATGAGTCCTTGTCTCAGGCTTTGACTTGGGGAGTGACTCCGACTAAGCATTTGGTACTAGAAGTGGCCTTAAGGAGCAGGCCCTTCAAATGGGTCTTGAGGGCGCCTGGGTGGCTCAGTCGGTTAAGCGTCTGCCTTCAGCTCAGGTCATGATCCCAGGGTCCTGGGATCGAGCCCCGCATCGGGCTCCCTGCTTGGCGGGAAGCCTGCTTCTCCTTCTCCCACTCCCCCTGCTTGTGTTCCCTCTCTCGCTGTCTCTCTCTCTGTCAAATAAATAAATAAAATCTTCAAATGGGTCTTGAAAACAGGAGCAGTCATTGGCCGATGGCTGCGAAGACCCTGGGGGCGGTGGCAGGTGGGCCGGCGACAAGCTAGGCCATCCTTTAGTGTCATTGTTACCAAGACTCGCCTGCGGTGGGTTGGGATGAGGTCCAGGAGAGGAAGTGTTGGGGCTTGTGAAAGCTCTACCAACAAGGACACCTGGAGTCAGCGGTAATTATAAGAGTTGTTTAGTTAACGGGCTTCTCTTAATGATGAAAGGCCTTTGAAAAATAAATGAAAGGCTCATCGGCTGTCACCTTGTGGTGTGTTATAAAAGCCAGAGGGCCTTCATGGTACAGCTTAAAGAGACGGATCTGCAGCTACTGGGTAGAATGTGCTGACACCCCTAGGATTTGCTTGTGCAAGAATGGCAGAGCCCCAAAGGAGATAAGCTGCCCCCTGGGCTGGTTTCCCTTGCCGAAGTCAGCGCTTCTGTCAGGAAGGAAAAGGACCCGGAGCTGGGGTAAAGATGGGATCTTCGTCCCTGATATTCCCCTGAATGCTTTGAGCAGGCGGAAGCCCCCATCCCCTCGCTGAAAGAGAACCCCATTTCCTGAGAGAGACCCCAGACTACTTTCCATGGAGAGACCGTACATGAGGCCCATGCCTCAAGAGATGGTATTTGCCAACCTCTGCCCCCCCTTCCCTCATTGTTTCCAGACCAATGACTATCCTGTTACAGCCCGGCCTGAGCTGGGAATTGCAGTCTCTGCTGTGGGAAGGAATAGATTACTTATAGAAATGATTGCAAGACCTGGCTTGGCATTTACCAGGGAAATAGGAGTAGGAGTGGACCTTGAGGGTATTGGACCAGGGCCATGGCTGAGAAGGAGCTTTAATGTCTTGGTAAGGAGGTCCGAATTGTTCCTAATTCACTGCTGGGATAGCCCCCTGAAGTTGGGACCTGGTGATCACCTGAAGTAAAAGGAGGCTATACCAGAACTGGACACACAGAAAAAGCAACAACTCTTGGGGTGCCTGGGTGGCTCAGTGGGTTAAGCGTCTGCCTTCAGCTCAGGTCATGATCCCGGGGTCCTGGGATCGAGCCCCACATTGGGCTCCCTGCTCAGTGGGGAGCCTGCTTCTCCCTCTCCCTCTGCCTGCCACTCCCCCTGCTTGTGCTGACTCTCTCAAATAAATAAATAATCTTAAAAAAAAAAAAGAGGGGCGCCTGGGTGGCTCAGTCGTTGGGCGTCTGCCTTTGGCTCAGGTCATGATCTCAGGGTCCTGGGATCGAGCCCTGCATCGGGCTCCCTGATCAGCGGGAGGCCTGCTTCTCCCTCTCCCACTCCCCCTGCTTGTGGTCCCTCTCTCTCTGTATCTCTCTGTCAAATAAATAAATAAATAATCTTAAAAAAAACCACAAAAAACAAAAAAAAGAGCAACAACTCTTCTTAGAGATCCATAAGAGAAGTGAGGTCACAGAGCCAACCACTGCTCCCCAAATTGGAGAGACCAACAGAGAAATACGGAGAGCCACACTTACTGGGAACCCAACCCAGGGAGGGAAACCTGAACTCTAACTGGCAAATTGCTGGAGGCTCAGTGTGGACGACTCTGAGAGTTAACAACTCCAGGGGGACCCAGTCATCAACGGCCCCCACACTTCTGTGAGTAAATCCTCTCATGCTTCTAGCAGGTGGTGGGAGGAGGAGGGGAGGGACCATTTTGAAATACACCAGAGCACTCTGTTCTTCAGGAGGCCTGCCCTCAGGAGAAACTACTTAACCAGAGCCTACCTGACCTGGAGGAAGGGAAATACCCAACTCAATCCCAGGCTAGCCATCCCGTCCCACCTAGGGGTGTGTGTGTGTGTGGTGGGGGAAGTTAGAGTTGGGGAACTGAGAAGCAGTGTGAGGTTCACAGTCCAGGGGCACAGGTGCACTAAAAGACAGCCCTGGGGGCACCCGGGTGGCTTAGTCGTTAAGCGTCTGCCTTCGGCTCAGGTCATGGTCCCGGGGTCCTGGGATCGAGCCCCGCATCGGGCTCCCTGCTCGGCGGGAAGCCTGCTTCTCCCTCTCCCACTCCCCCTGCTTGTGTTCCCTCTCTCGCTGTCTCTCTCTCTCTATCAAATAAATAAATAAATAAATAAATAAATAAATAAATAAATAAATAAATAAAATCTCTAAAAAAACACAAAAAACAGAAAACCAGCCATGGCCCTACTACAGATCACTTCCCCTCCCCCACACCTCATCAGCACATTACTAAAGGCCTATTTACAGCAGTTCCTTTTACCCGTTTGGCCACGAAGTAACAAGTATGAGGCATACTAAAAAGCGAAAAACCACACTTTGGAGAAACAGAGCAAGCACCAGAAACCAGACCTGGCAGGGATACTGGAATTAACGGACTGGGAATTTAAAACAACTATGATTAATATGTAAGGGCTCTAATGGATAAAGCAGACAGCATGCAAGAACAGATGGGAAAAGTAAGCATAGAGATGGAAATCCTACAAAAGAACCAAGAAGAATTGCTAGGGAGAAAAGCACTGTAACAGAAATGAAGAACGCCTACGGGTTTATCAGTGGACTGCACATGGCAGAGGAAAGAATCTCTGAGCTTGAGGATCTATCAATAGAAACCTCCCAAAGTGAAAAGCAAAGAGAACACAAAGACTGAGAAACAGAACAGAATATGCAATGACTGTGGGACAATGATAAAAGGTGTAACGTATGCATGGTGGAAATTCCAGAAAAAGTGAGAAAGGAACAGTAGAAATATTTAAGACAATAATGACTGAAAATTTTTCCCAAATTAATGTCAGACACCGAACCACAAATCCATCAGTCGACTGGGTACAATGGACATCTATAGACTACTTCATCAACAGCTGGATACACATTTTTCTCAAGCTCACATGGAACATTCACCAGCATAGACCACATTCTGGGCCATAGAACACACCTTAACAAATTCAAAAGAGTAGAAATCACACAATGGTCTGCTCTCAGACCACAGCAGAATTAAACTAAAATCAATTACAGAAAGATAGCTGGGAAATCCCCAAATACTTAGAGATTAAACAACACACTTCTAAGTAACACCTGGGCCAAAGCAGATGTCTCAAGTGAAATTAAAAAATATTTTGAACTAAATGAAGATGAAAAAACAACATCAAAATTTGTGGGATGCAGCTAAAGCAGTGCCTAGAGGGAAGGTTTTAGCAATTGAATGCGTATATTAGAAAAGAAAGATCTAAAAGAAAGATCTAAAATCAGTCTGCAAAGCTTCCACCTTAGGAAACTAGAAAAAGAAAAGCAAATTAAACCCAAGATAAGCAGAAGAGGAGTAACAAGAACGAGAGCAGAAAGCAATGAAATTGAAAACAAGAAATCAATAGAGAAAATCGATGAAACCAAAAGCTGGTTCTTTGAAAAATCCCACAGAAGGGAGAGATCTTCAGAAGCCAGCAGGCTGTCACCAGCCATTTTCTTCCCTGGGGCCATTTGCCAATTCTGGCCATGGGCCGAGGATCAGATTTGGTGCACCTAGAAGGATCCTATGGGGGCAAAAGAGAAACCGGCAAAACGTCTGGCAAGATTATGTAGGGCTAGGGTGATGATTTGGAAAGTTCAGGATCCCTAATGGCACAGCTGGGTTTACAGTTGTTGAGTTTTGGGGCTGTCTGGGGAGGTAGGGAGTTTCTAGTAAGGTAGATTGAAATCTGTAGTACCCTATAGAGCTAATGGGCTTTTCTGTTTCTTCTTGTGTGAGCTGTTATAGCTGAAGACATCAGCTGAGCGTGCCTAGTTTATCCTTCACAAATTTATGGGTCAGGTAATGTCTCGCCCCTGGAGTGGAGGGAATAAAGAGGTGGACAGAGGCCATGAGTCCTCCTGAAGTCCTCCCCCTCCTCCCACACTTTTGCAGGTTGCCCAGCTGCCTTACACATAGGGTCTCCGTGTGGTCCTTGCAAGGATCCCATTGTGTAGGCGGGGTCGAGATTATCGCCCCACTTCATGGATGGGGAATCTGGGTCTTGAATAACTTGCCCCAAAGGATGCAAGTGCCAGGTGTCTAAGCTGGATTGAAAATCCGTGTCTCCAGTTCTCTCTCCACTGGAACACTGCTGACCTTCAGGGACAAAGCAACCAAGGAATGGGGGCCCCGTGAGAGCCGAGAACTTGGCTCAGTGGTTTCTTGCCTCTCCCAGCATCGTGTGCCCCAGGGCCTGGCACACAAGGGACAGAAGCAATGCTTGTTGAATGATGACAGCATCAGGCCAACAAGCTTTGCAAAGAAACAAAGGACTTTCCTAATGAGGGTCTCCAAGGCCAAGGTTATAGGCCATTTGTCTTCGGCTTTGACCAAGGGCTGAGACTGCCTTTGCCATATTTTTGGAGATGTGTACCCTGGACGCTCTTACCTTTGAGAAGAGTGGGGAAAGTTCTTGGCCTCCATAGGCGGGCCACATTCCTGCTGACACAGGGCCAGCAGAACTAAAAGGAAACAGCTGTGCCGGGTGAGGGGACGGGGAGGGGGATGGCTCCACGTTGGGCCAGAAGTTTGCATGTTGTTTGGGCTGACATGGGTGGGGTGGCCAGAGATTGTTTTATATAACTCAGACTTCCAACAGCTTTGGGGAGAGAAAAAAACAAAACTTGCTTAGGAACGGAAATGTGCCTGTTAGAGCTCTCTTTTGATTTTTCTGCCTCTGGGCTTTGTTATCAAGATCATTCTTTGTGCAGGGAAACCGACACAAAAAAGACTGGCCCTTGAGGGCGATGTGTTCGTGCACAGACATGTCCCGGGGTGGGGGGGCGGTCACTAGTGAATATTAGTACCCCACTCCTCGCTGAAACCACCCCCGACTTGCTGCTCTCCCAGCTGGCTGAGGCCTCAATAGTGACGTATTTTAAATGTTTACCTTAAATGAAATTGCACTTTTAACACACAGAAATACGATGCAGGGCAATGCTATTCACAAGACTATTCTGGGAGGAGAAAATCCGTAGATGCCACCAGGGCTGTGAGCGAATGCATTGCCGGTGACCACAATGGCGGTCCCCTCCTGGCCAGGGACAGTGGGTGGTGGATAAAGGGGAGCCGGATGCTTAATGGCTGTGAGCTCAGCATTGGCATGGTGGCTCAAAGAGCCCATGAATGTGCGTCTTTTTGAATGGTGAGCATCTGACCACAGGCAGGCCCCTCGAGAACATGTTTCGTTCTGGGAGCTGCACCACAATGAGGACCATCAGTCACAAGCAGACTTCTATCTAAAGGTGATTTTCCAGAAGGTTAAAAACGGTCCAGGAGCCATATTGTAGAGGAATGTGGGAGAAAAAGGAGAAAGGAACACAGAAAGGGATCACAATGGCCAATTTCAGATGTCTGCCGGCCTCTTCCCGGATGGCCCCCTGCCCTGCTGCCGGGGAACTTGGCAACAGGCCGAGACTCTAACGATGGAGCCAGCTGCTTTGCGGAGTGATGAGCTGCTCGTCCCCGGAGGGGTTTAAGCAAGCACGAGGGGGACGGCGGAGAGGGTCAAAGAAAAGGAGCATCCCATGTTGAGGGGTGGTTATACCCGACTGCAGCTTCCAACCTGCTTTTTAACCGAGAGGCCGAGAGTCAGTGGGCCACACGCATTCTTCGAGGCCTACCAAAGCCACTAAAAAATGAGGAAATGGGGGCGCCTGGGTGGCTCAGTCGTTAAGCGTCTGCCTTCGGCTCAGGTCATGATCCCAGGGTCCTGGGATCGAGCCCCGCATCGGGCTCCCTGCTACGCAGGAAGCCTGCTTCTCCCTCTCCCACTCCCCCTGCTTGTGTTCCCTCTCTCGCTGTCTCTCTCTCTGTCAAATAAATAAATAAAATCTTTTTTAAAAAATGAGGAAATGCCAAAATAGGGTCACAAAAATAATGATATATTTTAGAGACTTTAAGATTTATTTATTTATTTTAGAGAGGGAGAGAGAGAAAGAGGGAGAACATGAGCAGGGGAGAAGGGGCAGAGGTAGAGAGAGAGAGAGAATCTCAAGCAGATTCCCCAATGAGCACAGAGCCCAACTCAACAGGAGGCTTCATCCCACAACCCTGAGATCATGACCTGAGCCCAAACCAAGAGTCGGACACCCAACCGACTGAGCCACCCAGGTGCCCCAAAAATAGTGACGTATTTTAAATGTTTACCTTTAATGAAATTGCACTTTTAACACACAGAAATACGATACAGGGCAAATGCTATTCACAAGACTAGGACTCCCTTTTAAAACATCATCCTGAGGGTGCTGGTGGTGGGTGCAAGTTTAAAGTGTGTGATGAACTTGTCTTCTCTCAGGGCTGTTGGTGTAACCCCCCGGGGCTGTGTAGACCCTCCTTGGGAGATGTGCCAAGTCTAAACCTGAGGAGGCCCCAAGCCAAAAGACAATTCCCCACCGTGATTTTACATGTCATTTTTTTTAAAGAATTTATTTATTTGTCAGAGAAGAGAGAGAGTATGAGAGAGCACACAAGCAGGGGGAGTGGCAGGCAGAGGGAGAAGCAGGCTCCCTGCTGAGCAGAGAGCCCCATGTGGGAATTGATCCCAGGACCCTGGGATCAGGATCTGAGCCGAAGGCGACGCTTAACCAGCCGAGCCACCCAGGTGCCCCTCCGTAAGTCATTTTAACAGCATGGGTGACCCCTAGTTGCCTGGAGAGGATCTCTGTGTAGAGCACGCACACACGCACACATGCACTCTCATACACGTACACGCGCACACACACATACACACACCTGTGAGAAGCTGCAGGGTGGAAAACCCAGACACTGCTCACTGCTTTCTAGAAAGCTCTCTACGAAAGCCTCCTTCCTGGAGAACAGAGAGCTCACTTGCCAGGTTAAGTAGGAAAGAGTCACACTCCCCCAGTGAAGGTGTGATCCCGCCTTGCTTGGGGGCTCATGCGGGACAGATACTTCACGTGTCCCTGGTACCTCCTGGGGCCCCCCAGTCCAGCCCCACTCAGCTGTCTCCACAGGGACGTCTGATCACAGCCCTTCCAGCTTGGTTCTTTTCTGGCCTCCTTTCCCTCCGGTCTGTGTCCAGAGTGTTTTAAGGTGGCTCGAGCAGCCCTTTGAGATGTGCCCTGTCTACCTCTCCAGCTTTCTTTCTTTCCCGCCTCCACCCCCATTCGTGTTCAGGATCCAGAATGTGCAGTGTTCCCTCCACCAGGAGCACTGACCACATTCCTTCCTCCCCTCCGCTCCCCTCCCCTCCCCTCCCCTCCCCTCCTCTTCGTGGCCACCCTTCTGTGGCCCTTCCTCAGCTGGGGCCCCCTTCCTTCCTGCCCCTGCCCCACTGCATTAGGTGCCCCGATGGCACAGTGGGCCCCTCATGTTGATCCCCTGGGGGCCCAGGCACCCTGCGCAGTGAATGAGAGATTAATGGGGACCCTAACAGGTCCAGGCGTGTCCTGACGCCGCATGGCTCCTGTGTGGCTCCCGCGTGACAAGACCCAGAGCAGAATGGCCACAGCAGAGCCTTCCTGGGACCTCCTCCCCAGTACGTGTAGACCAGGGCCTCTGCAATCAGGCCCATGGAGAACATGGTACCTCTGGCCGCCCCAGAGTTGAAACAAACTCCTTCCATTTCCCTGCCGCCCAACGGCCAAGGTGAGAAAACGGGGAAAGCAAAGGAGTTAGTAAAAGAAAAAAGATCAGCATGTTTTTTCTTGCCGTGTACTCCCCACCCAGGGCTCCAGGAAGCTCTTCAGCCCCAAGCTGTCTCCCTGGGGGCCCAGCGGCCCCTGTAAGACCCTCTCCCACTCTGAGAATGGGAGAGGTGGAGCCCAGGAAGCACTAAAGGGCTGGGCGGGGGGGGGGGGTGCTTGTTCCTGACCCAGCTCCCACCCTTGGCGACCACAGTGCCCCAGGCCAGCCCAGCCCGGGTGCAGACAGATTCCCCCCTAAATCCCACGGTGGGCTCGACGGTGGGCTCCCTGGAAGAGAAGCCCGAGTTACAGAGTACTGTATTTTCTTTGTGAACAATCTTAGGCTCACGGAAAATTGGCGGTTCCCGTGTCAAGAGCATTGGTCCCCCGAAGCATTTGTGAGCAAGGCACCAGCTGCTCAGTCAGGTCTGTGTGACCTTTCTTTGGCAGGAATCTCACGGACAGACGGACAGACAGATGGATGGATGGATGGACATGGTGATGCGTTCCCATCGGGAGCTCAGCCACTGCAGGCTTTCCACCTGCCCGCCATCCGGGGTGCTTACTTGGGTCACTTGATGAAGTAGTGTCTGCCAGTCTTCTTCCCTGCGAGGTTACTCTTTTTTCTCTTTGTAAGGGAAAAGTGTTTTGTGGACAAGTAATCTGCATCTCTGAAAATACCTCATTCCTCGTCAGATTATCAGCGTGTCCACTTACTTAACATCTGTGCATGCTCCAGGTTCCCTCCTGCATTGCTGCTCATTGTTGGTCCCTGGGAGCTCCCTCAAGCTGGCCCCGTGTGCTCCTGGCTTGTCCCCATCACCCCTTGAGCACTTGCCTGCTCTCTGGCAAAACAAGCTGTTCATTTTCGACTTTCCCTGTCCCGGCCCTGGAATCAGGCCTCTCACCCAGGCGCTCTGGTTCCGTTTCACGGGAAGCTGGGTTGAGAAGCCAGTCCCTGGAGGCTAGGGGTGCTGGGGGCCTTGGAGGGGTTGCTGCTCCATGGCCCTTGAAGTGACAGCTAGGGAACGGACGTGCACATTTCCATCTAAATGCACAGGTTCATCTTTATGTGTTGAAGTCCACAGTCTCACAGCGATGGCTCTAATTGTTATTTTCCACCATAGGATTCGTTCTAGCTTTCTCTCTCTCCATATTTGTCCCTCCCTTCTCTGATGAAGAGAAATATGGCTCCCGTGGTCTGTAACAGATTTGCTTATTTGATGGGTGGTGCCCTGTATGTTACCTACCTCTTATCCCGGCTACCCCCCGCCCGACTTCCCATGCAGGATCTCCTCTCCTTGCTTGGACCCCAAAGCTCCATGTGGGGCCTCTGCGCCCCCCGGGATGCTCCCCTCCATGCTGCTGGGCCAGGACAGTCTTTGCTCCCCGCTGCACCTTTGATTCCACTCTGGGGTACGGTGGCTCGCCCCTCTCCCACTGTGGTCCCCTCTGCTTCAGGATAGGATGGTGGAGAAAGCAACGTGAAGCAAGGAGAGGATTGCTTGGTATTTTTACCCAAAGATGCACCAAGTGTATAGAGAACGGAACCACAAAATCAACATAACAAACATTCTGGGCAATCAGGCAGCGAGCCCTAGGTCAGGCTGTGGAGAGGCCTCGGAATGTACCTGTTTTGGAGTCGCCCCACTTGGGTTCAAATACCAGTGCTGCCCCTGGGTAGCTGGGGCCAGTCCCTGAGCCTCAGTTTCCTGAAACGTAAAATGGGGAGATGACAGCGCTTCCCTCATGTTGCTGGTGTGAGGCCTCCATGAGCTAAGGCCGGGGAAGGGCACACCTCTGCACCTGCCCAACGTACCTGCTCAACGGATGTGCGCTCGGACAACTACCGTATATTTTTCAGAATTCTAGAAAACAGGTCGCCTGGGTGGCTCAGTTGGTTAAGCGACTGCCTTCGGCTCAGGTCATGATCCTGGAGTCCTGGGATCGAGTCCCACATCAGGCTCCCTGCTCGGCAGGGAGTCTGCTTCTCCCTCTGACCCTCCTCCCTCTCATGCTCTCTGTATCTCATTCTCTCTGTCTCAAATAAATAAATAAAATCTTAAAAAAAAAAAAAAGAATTCTAGAAAACAGTGATTCTGCTTTAGAAGGCAGGGCCAGAATGCTGGGTGGGTGTTCCCTGGGCAGCCAGGCTCTCCCAGGCCTTCCTCTTTTGCAGGCTTTTTTTTTTTTTTTTTTTTTTGGCAAGCCCGGCAGCCCCGTCTGGGAGGGTTTCCTGGACAGAGGTCCCCGTGGCCGCTGCCTTAAGACGTGCAGGCCGGGCGGTGGCTGCCACGGCTCTCCAACCCAGGCCACAGCAGGCAGCAGCATGGAGCTTTGGGGGGCCTACCTGCTCCTCTGCCTCTTCTCGCTCCTGACCCAGGTCACCACTGAGGAGCCAACCCCCAAGGTCAAGAAGGCTGCAAATGTCAAGAAAGGTAAGGAGGGGGGCAGGGCTCCTCCCCATCTTCCAGGGAGCTGGGCACCCTGTCCTTTATGGCTTCTGATGCTCCTTCCCTTCATTTTCCTTCTTGATAAGTCCAGGGAACTTTCGTGAAATACCCCTGGAGCCTGGGAGAGTTCTCCAGTATCAGGGGCAGTTGTCAGAATCTTAAGGATCACCGACTCTCAGAATGGGAAAGAACTTTCCAGATCATCTAAACTGACACCCACTCCCCCCATTTCCACCCCCCAAATATGTTAAAGAAATCAAACCTTGGGTTTGGCAATGCCAATGGGCTCTGCTTCGTAATCTCCAAACCTGGGGTTACTCCACTATAAAATGGGGATAGCGGCATTTGCTGAAAGGCGTCTGCTTAGGATTTAATGCTACATAGCCCAGCGCCTGGCACCTACAATATACTTAATGCATAGGGGGGAGAAAAGGACCCAGTTACATAGCGTAAGCGGCCTTGAGAAAACAAAAATTGGGAACCCACACTTGGATGTCAGAAGCCAAAGGGTTTGCGCTCACTCTGTTGCCTCTGGGTTTGGGGTGTCCTTGGGTTGCCTTGGCCGCAGCAGGGCCTGCCCTTGGAGCCCTGCCGGTGGTGAGGTCACCCCAGGCTGTGTTTAGACAACATTAGCGAAATGCCATGGCAATGAACTGGGCTGTCACCCCCACGGGGCTTCGAGGTTCCGCGAGAGAGTTCCAGGGGATGAGAATGTGGTTTAGGCAGAGAAAGGGGAGGCCAGAGCCAAGAGCCTGGAAGAGGCAAGGCGAGGGGGAGTGGGCCGTCC
Source organism: Neomonachus schauinslandi (assembly GCF_002201575.2). Classification (NCBI taxonomy): domain Eukaryota; kingdom Metazoa; phylum Chordata; class Mammalia; order Carnivora; family Phocidae; genus Neomonachus; species Neomonachus schauinslandi. The sequence continues at coordinate 200,190,110 of NC_058403.1, read as the reverse complement.
TCAGGCCACTCTCTGAGCCTCCTCTGTAAACAGACAGCTGCCCGTTGGCCACGGACTAGCGGAGTGTGGACGGCACCTCAGGACAGTGGAGACCCCCAGCGCTGTGACAGAGAACAGAGCAGATGTGTGGGTGACAGATAATGACTTCCAAGTTTTAGTGTATAAAGTTAACAGAAAGTTCAAAACAGAATGGATACCCTGTCGACATTTATTTTGAAAAGCTGGTTTATATACAAATAGACATTTCCTTTTACATGCATCGGATTTTTCTGGAAGGATCCACAAGGTTTAGAGACAGTGATGACCTCTGGGAAGAAAAACCGGGGAGCTGAAGGCAATCTCAGTCGGAAAGGAGACTGTAATGTTTTGAACTGTTTGGGTTTCTAAAAAGGTACATGCAGATCTTACTTCTGCAAAATTTTCATGAGAAAGAGAAGAGTCAATATCACGCGCGATTGAGTCCACGAGCATTAGCTAAAATTGCCACCTAGTGATGTTCTTGGTAGAGGAGGCACAGTTCCAAAGGCAAATTACAGTATTTTTAAATATGGAAAATAGTTGCTAATGTCTCAACTACCAGAGATTTAGTATTTATTTAATCATGCAAATCATGTAATCATGTGAAAAAGGAGAAGGTCAGACCAGATGATGAGTTGGCCTTCTCCGGCTGTCACACTTGAACCTGGCCCCAGGGGGTCTGCATGGAGGTGGCCCCTGGAGGCCCCGGACCCCGGAGGCCTGTGGAACAGCTGACGACACCGGTGGAACGTTCTGTCCAGCCCTGGCCTCTCGTGGGAACCCGCTTCAGTGTGCTCTGACTCACATGGTTTTTCTTCCTTCCACCTGCTGTCCGTATCCACAGCAAATGCTTCCAGAGCGCTTCTCCACCGAGGGGCCAATATATGTGCTGAGCATCCTAGCGAAGGGTCACCACCCTGCTCGTAAGGTGCGGATCGGCCCAGGAACCTCGGTGGTTCTCACTTGGGCACCAGCACCACCTCAGGAATCCGTTACGATCCAGGAGCCCGGGCCCCACCACTGGAAATGCCGGATCCAGGGGTCAGGGGATGGGGAAGCATCTGCTTTTTCCACAAATCTCCAGTGATTCCAAGGCGCCACCAGGATTGAGAATCCCAGGAATAATCTAGTTGTAGGCCCCGTGCACAAAAGTGGGGGAGGGAGTCCAGAGGAGGGGCTACATAGTGGCCGGCATGGGGGTGGGGGGGTGGACAGATAGGTGAGGCTGGCAAAGGGAATAGAGGACAGCTTGTGTGCCAAGCCCCCACCCTGGCCTCCAGGGTCGGGGAGAGCTCTGGGTGCTTATGGGAGCTCACCTGCTCCTGGTGGCAGGTGTATCCCTAGCCGGCTGTATCGGGCTCAGCCGGAGGTGAGGCACGTGGGGAAGGCTCAGGTGGCTGGAGCTCTAGTGGTCATGTGGCCGCACCTGGCAGGGAAGCTCAGGTGGGCAGGGTGGCCGCACAGGGGGTCACAGGCCCTCAGAACAGGAACTGGGGAACCTGGAGGGCGTCCATTTCAATCACATGCATCAGGAATCTGAGGCTCAGACACAGAAAGGGGTAGCACAGGGCCTCCTGACTCCTTGCCCAGAGCTGTAGACATTCCCTACTCCTACACCTTCCTCGGGTGGAGCACTGTTGGTGCCTTCCTCCTTGACAAGGCCCCTTGCACACATGGGCACCTTGGTGCAAATTACAAAGGTACCCCTCTGAGCTGCCAAATTGTAGAAAGGCACCCCTTTCTCTGATCTGACCCAGCATAGCCAGGGCAAGGCTTAGGGACTAGACATGAACCCCCACTAGTCCCCTCAGCTGAGTGCCTTTGTGCAGTATGCAACTTGCACAACCTCACCTGGCACTCTGTGCTTGTATATCATGTGACTGGTACAGAGCTGCCATGAACTTGCCGAGGCAGAGGCCCAGCAGGAGGCACACATAACCCCACCAGGCTAGTTTGCCAGCCCTAAACCCTCCCTTTTTTTTTTTTTGCCTTGCTCATCCGGGTGTTGTTTTCCTCATATCTGATAAGTTACATCACGAATTCTGCATATACAAGTATATTTCTTGCTCGCATTTGTTTCCTGAGATTCCCCTGCAAAAGCATCTTATGGGTGGACAAAGGCTCTGACCTCATGGCTCATGACCTTGGACTTCATGCAGGCACAGCTAAATGGACCATGGAAGCACTTCCCCCCTGAAGCCCCTGGGGTTTCAGTAAGACTGGGGTCCACCCACAGAGCCCTCCACCTACACACACACACACAGACCCTTCCCACCTGCCCCTGCTGGCTCCCGCAGAACCAGCTCCCAACGGGCCTTTGGGCTCAGGACGGCTCACGTTAGGGCTCTGCTCTTGTGCTGTCCCAAGGGTGGGGAGGATCAAACCCTGAGCCGTGTGCGCCGGGTTCGGGCCAGCCCTGCCCCCTGCTGGCTCTGCGATCTTGGGCCAACGAGTTGCTTCATCCCGGCTCTGGTTTCCTGTTTGTGAAGCGGGGCTATGGAAGAGATGCGTTACGCGGGTCCCAGGGTCGACTGTGCGCCAAGCGCCGTTCACATGCTTTCTCTCTCTTAGCCTCTATCTTCTTCAGAGCCCTCAGAGCCCTCTGAGGTGGGGCCGTTATCATCCCATTTCACGGATGAGGAAACCGACTTCAGGGAGGCTGAGCAACTTCCGCCAGGTTACTCACGTCCTCGTGACCTCAGGGCCCAGGCACCCGCGGACGTGTGCTGCCACACCCAACCCCGGGCTGGAGCGCATGCGCTGCTGGTCCGTGTCCTGTTGCGCCGGCCGAGGGAGTGAACTTGGCAGGTCTCAAGGGCATCTGGCTCTGCTTTGCTCTCCTCTGGAGCTGGGAGGGTGGTTGGGGGTGCACCCCCGGCCCCTGCCAATCCTAACCCCATCGGACCCCCAGCCACACCCCTCAACAAACGCACAGGTCTCACTTGATCCGGGCAAGTGAAGGATGGGTTTCCCGGCAGATGGAGAATCACAAGCAACAACTTAGACTACCGTCAGCGGGGACAGAGAGAACGTCGTCCCGGATGGCGAGGTCTAGGGACTTGCCTAGACTTAGGCAAAGGCTTATCCCACCCCGTCCTATTTTTTTTTAAATTTTTTATTGTTATGTTAATCACCATACATTACATCATTAGTTTTTGATGTAGTGTTCCATGATTCATTGTTTGTGCATAACACCCAGTGCTCCATGCAGTATGTGCCCTCCTCAATACCCATCACCAGGCTAACCCATCCTCCCACCCCCCTCCCCTCTAGAACCCTCAGTTTGTTTCTCAGAGTCCATAGTCTCTCATGGTTCGTCTCCCCCTCCAATTCCCCCCCTTCATTCTTCCCCTCCTGCTATCTTCTTCTTTTTTTTTTTTCTTAACATATACTGCATTATTTGTTTCAGGGGTACAGATCTGTGATTCAACAGTCTTGCACAATTCACAGTGCTCACCATAGCACGTATATACCCTCCCCAATGTCTGACATCCAGCCACCCCATCCCTCCCACCCCCACCACTGCAGCAACCCTCAGTTTGTTTTCCTGAGATTAAGAATTCCTCAGGGCGGGCGCCTGGGTGGCTCAGTTGGTTAAGTGACTGCCTTCGGCTCAGGTCGTGATCCCGGAGTCCTGGGATCGAGTCCCACATCGGGCTCCCGGCTCGGCGGAGAGCCTGCTTCTCCCTCTGACCCTATCCCCTCTCATGCTGTTTCTCTCTCTCTCTCAAATAAATAAATAAATAAATAAAATCTTAAAAAAAAAAAAAAGAATTCCTCGGGGCACCTGGGTGGCTCAGTCGTTAAGCGTCTGCCTTCGGCTCAGGTCATGATCCCAGGGTCCTGGGATGGAGCCCTGCATCGGGCTCCCTGCTCAGCGGGAAGCCTGTTTCTCCCTCTCCTGCTCCCCCTGCTTGTGTTCCCTCTCTCGCTGTGTCTCTCTCTCTGTCAAATAAATAAATAAAAATCTTAAAAAAAAGAAGAAGAATTCCTCATATCAGTGAGGTCATATGATACATGTCTTTCTCTGATTGACTTCTTTCACTCAGCATAACATCCTCCAGTTCCATCCACGTCGTTGCAAATGGCAAGATCTCATTCCTTTTGATGGCTGCATAATATTCCATTATATATATATATATATATATATATATATATATATACACCACATATTCTTTATCCATTCATCTGTCAATGGACATCTTGGCTCTTTCCATAGTTTGGCTTTTGTGGACATTGCTGCTATAAACATTGGGGTGCACATACCCCTTCGGATCACTACATTTGTATCTTTGGGGTAAATACCCAGTAGTGCAATTGCTGGATCGTATGGTAGCTCTATTTTCAACTTTTTGAGGAACCTCCACACTGTTTTCCAGAGTGGCTGCACCAGCTTGCATTCCCACCAACAGTGTAGGAGGGTTCCCCTTTCTCCGCATCCCCGCCAACATCTGTCGTTTCCTGACTTGTTAATTTTAGCCATTCTGACTGGTGTGATATCCCACCCCGTCCTTGCCCCGCCCCCATCCTTCACTGCCTTCTTCACGTGTTTGTGACTGTCTCCATCCTAGATGCTGTGACCCCAAAGATGTTTGAGGAGCTCAAAAGCCAGCTGGACAACCTGGCCCAGGAGGTGGCGCTGCTGAAGGAGCAGCAGGCTCTGCAGACGGGTGAGCGCAGTGGGCAGCCCCTCGGGGCCCCGGGCCGGGGTGGCCAGAGAAGGGCTCAGGCCAACAGCACGCGTGTAGTCTCCAGCCTGTACCGGGGCCTGGCTGTCAGGCCAGCCCTGTAGGCCAAGGCACCGGCTCCAGGGAGCCCCCTCCTCCGCCCGCTTCCTCTCGGGCAGATCCCCTGACATGTGTGCATATGGGAATGCTCTCAAAGGACGAAAATTCTCCCACAAGAATGCATTACCGCCCACCGGAAGCGCGGCCCCAGGAGCACTGTGTGGACCTGTTAGGAGCCTTCCTAAGGAGCTCCCAGAGGACCCTCCACCCAGCCAGCCCCCACAGCCCTAAGGGGCCCCGTTAGCTTCACTTCCCTGTGCGTCAGCACATTTACCGATGCTGCCACTCTTCATCATCCTAATTATGCCGAGGCAGGGTTTATCCTGCCTGTTTTAAATGGGGGAAACCGAGGCACGGAGAGGTCCTGTTCCTTGCCCATGCTCATCTGGCTGGTTAGTACAGATGAGGACCTGAATGGGAGCCGCCTGCCGGGTCTGTGCTGGGTGAGAGGAAAGGTGGGTTTGGGTCTTCCTGGCCCCGCACTCATCAGACAAGCAAGGATGGACGCTGTCACTCGGCTGCAGAGCCTGGGGACAAGGTCGGGTCTCCTCCCGGACCACCTACTCTCTCTCTCTCTCCACCATGTTCCTTTCATAGCGTCTCAGACTCGCCTACTCCTTTGTGACTCTGCCCTGGGGAGCCCAGAGAATACAGACTAACAGCAGTAGATAACACGTGTGAGCGTCCTGCGGGCCTGGCACTGCTCCAAGGCTCTACGAACAGTAACTCAGCCTTCGCAGAAAACCCATGCAGTGAGCTTATTACTATAACCCCACCTCCATTTCCCACCAGGACGCGGAGTGTCTTGCTAACAGCCGGCGGGAGCACAGTCTTGTTCTTAGCTTTGCTACGCTGCCTCTCTAGTTATCACCTGGGCCCCTTCTCGGGCAATCCACAAATCTCTCTGTGCTCACAGCCACCCTCTCACCTGATGCTTCTCTGACAGCATGTCCCGGGCCTTGGGCCCGCTGCTCCCCTCGTGCCTCCTCAGAGACCTCCAGATCCTTCTCACTGGGCAGTTTGCACCCACTTCTTTGCACCCAGGTCTCTCCTTTCAGCATGCACACTGGCCAGCCTTCTGTCCCTCTAGAGGGCCACACTCTGTCCTTCCCACAACAGGGCCTTTGTACCTGCTTTTCTGGCAGCCTGAATTGCTCCCCCAAGATCCACCTACTGTGCACCTCCAGCTTTGCCGTCTCAGGACTCCCTAATCCCTCGTCTCAATCAGACTCCTCAGCTTTAACTCTCACTAGATGATGTTCTTTCCTTCATCGTATTTATTGCAGTTTGTAATGATCTATTCATTTGTTGGTTTATGTCTGCCTCCCCCGCTATATGATAAGCCCCAGGACCACAGGGGCCATGTTTGATTGTCTTGTCTCTTCCACCACCTTGCCCAGCATAGTGCCTGCCACATATCAACACTCAGGAAATTTTTGTTGGAGGGCAGACAAACACATGATTTTGTACAACCTGCTTAACATAGCAGGTAGGGTGAAGGGGCTCTAGAAGGGAAGAGTCTATCATGTTTTGGCTTCAAGTAAATAGAACACCTAGCAGTAGCTTAAACAAAAAGCGAGTCTAAGCATGGGTAGCTGTAAGTTTTTGTTCAGAAGCTTTGCCTCATGGTCCCTAGAGGGCTGCCCCGGCTCCAGGCATCATGACTGCGTTCAAGGCAAGATGTAGGAGAAAAGGTGGCCCAGCCATTTATCAGGAGAATGAAGTCTTCCATTCCCACCTTATTGATCAGAGCTCTATCATATGACCACCTGTAGCTTCGATGCAAGAATGAAGCTTTTCCAGCCCCTGTAGTGGAGGCAGACGAGGGAGAAGGGGGTTGAGAATGGATGTTGGTTGGCTTGACCAACAGTATCTGCCCCAGAGGGAAAATTGAGAAGCACAGTGCCATTCTGGGGGACAGCCTCCTCATCTGTAGAGTGGAAGGTGTAGGGGCGGATTGCCAGGCGAGCTCTAAGGTCTCTCTCAAGTCTAAGCTTTGTGCTTGGGCAAAGTCCATATAACCCAGATGCCACTAGCCCCCTGAGGTGAGGTGATGAGGTGGGGACTTCCTGGCACAAAGCCCCGACATATGGCAGTCCCATCGTCCCCCGCCCCCATGTCTGCCCATTCCCTGGAGGTTCACAGCCTCCCATGCTGATGGGACTCCTCAGAATTCCCCCGCCTTGGGCAAAGCTGACCTTGTCTCTACACTTGCACATCCCCCAGGCACTGGATGTGGCACCCAGGGAAGGGCGGTGACCTTGAGCTAGGGGCTGTCTGCACCTGAGGGGCTAGCCTCACGACCTTTGGCATGGGGACCTGGGCTCTGCATCGGTGTCCATCACAGCACTAGCCTGGGCGGTGTTGGGGGGGGGGGGCGCTGTCCAGGGCCAGCAATCACGGGGACAACGGGGTGGGGGGGCTGGGCCTGCAGGAGGGTGGGCCCCGCCCTGGAGGGGTGGCCTGGGGCTGGGGACCCTGGAGACCTGGGGTGATGGCCGTCTCTCCCCCCTTTTCCCCCCCGCCCCCCGCAGTCTGCCTGAAGGGCACCAAGGTGCACAGGAAGTGCTTTCTGGCCTTCACCCAGACCAAGACCTTCCACGAGGCGAGCGAGGACTGCATCTCGCGCGGGGGCACGCTGGGCACCCCGCAGACGGGCCCCGAGAACGACGCCCTGTACGAGTACCTGCGCCAGAGCGTGGGCGCCGAGGCCGAGATCTGGCTGGGCCTCAACGACATGGCGTCCGAGGGCGTCTGGGTGGACATGACCGGCGGCCACATCGCCTACAAGAACTGGGAGACGGAGATCACGGCGCAGCCCGACGGCGGCAAGGCCGAGAACTGCGCCGCCCTGGCCGGCGCGGCCAACGGCAAGTGGTTCGACAAGAGATGCCGCGAAAAGCTGCCCTACATCTGCCAGTTCGCCATCGTGTAGCCGGAGGCTGCGGGGGGCGCCCAGCCCCGACCCCCGCTCGGCCCGCGCCCCGCGCTCGCGCAAATAAAGCTGGTGCCGCTGGGCCGCGAGTGGCTGCGCCTGTGCTGGGCCCGCAGGGCGGAGAGCTCTGGGGGAGGAGGGGAGAAGGGGGGAGGGGAAGAGGGGGGGGAGGAGGGAGGGGGAAATGGAGGAGGTGGAGAAGAGAGGAGGAGGGGAGGAGGTGGAAAGGGGAGGAGAGGGAGGGAGAGAGGAGGCGGGGAGGAAAAGGGGGAGAGGGGAGGGGCGGAGGAGGGGAGGAGGTAGAAAGACGAGGAGAGGGAGGGGGCGATGGAGGAGGTGGAGAGGGGAAGGGAGGGGGAGGAGGAGGAGGAGGGGGAGAGAGGAGGAGAGGGAAGGCGAGCTGGACACACACACTTCACACCACCAACGGATTCTCAGCAGGAGGACAGAAAAGAATAAGGGGAGACAGAGAACCCCTGACTGCTGCTGCCTTTTTTCTTTGCAAAACTTATTATCGTACAATTTCCTACTTATAGAAAAGTTGCAAGAATTCCTGGATACCCTTCACCCAGATCTTCCAAACATTCACATTTCCCCATATTTGCTTTATCCTTTTATTTTTTCCTGAACCATTTGACAGTAAATTGCAGACGTGGTTCCCCTTTACCCTGAAATGCTGCAGTGTATTCACTTACTGAGAGCAAGGGCATTTTCTTACTTAAGCACAGCGCTATTATCAAAGCTGGGAAATTGACAATGACACAGTAATTGTGGAAGTCACAACCCCGATTCCCCTGTCCAGGCTTCCTTTTGTAAACTCCACTTGCGCGTGCCGGGAATCCAGCATCCCCTCGCCAACTCCAGGGAAGGGGTGACACCCCCACCCCCCCGCCCCTCCTGTTGTGTGGATCCATTTCAGGGATGCACTGACATCTGAGTCCTGCTGGGGGCTGAGGGGTGGGGGATAAGAGCAGAGGCCACCTGCGGGAGAATTTGCATCCCCATCCTTCCCCAGCACACCCTGGGGGCTGGTCTAGGAGCCCAATAGGACCAAACACTGCCTGACTGCTGTGTCTCCTCCTTCCCACTCCTTACGGAGAGCTCCGGGCTAGCAATGACCCCTACCACTTGTTGAGCCCACCAGAGTGCAGGAACTTTCAGTTTGTTGCTTGATTGAAATCTTATCCACCCAGGGAAATTAAGTGACGTCCCTCAGGGTCACACAGCTAGTAAGTGGCAGAGCCAGGATTTACCCCAGGCCTGATTCCCAGGGCCTTGGGCTTTCCACCACCACTGTGATGCCTGCCGCACATACTGGAACTTTCCTGAAATAAAACATTGGAAAAGTGGCTCGGTGACCCCAGGAGGCTCCTGGCCAGCTCATGGCATGAACTGGCTAGTGACACCTCCTAGGGGAAGTTTTCCTTGTCCCATCAGCCATGGCATCACTCCACCATCTGCACCTTTTTCTCCCTAGTCTTTTGCCTTCAGTAATACATTGATGACAGTTTGATTCGTTCCATGGCTATGGGGTGGGCTCGGGGAGGGAGCTTACTGTGAACTATGTGTGTACTTGTCAGGCAGTCCACTGGGCATTGTCACAGAAAGCCCCTCATGTAATCCAATAATTATGGGAAGAGGTAATAAAATCCACGTGAGGTGCAGAAACAGGCTCAGAAGGCTGATGCAATTTGTTTTAAGACAGGCCCAGAGGCAAAGCTGAGCCTCAAATCTAGGCCTTGCCACCCTCAGTTTGGGGCTTTTTTTTTTTTTTTTTTAAACCCCACGCAGCTATACTTTAGCAAGATGCAGGTGACCAGGGCCTCATCAAAGTTCCTGAAGTGGGTGCCTGCCCGCAAGAGGGCACCATGCCTCTCTGCTCCAGAGCAAGGGTCCCGGTGGGGAGGCTCCACGGTGGTGCCTCGTGGGCAGGCAGCGAGCACTTCCCGCTTCCAGCAGCAGGGGGCAGTATGGGCCAGAGAATCGTTAGGCATCGCTAATTGGCCGCAGACGCTCTTCCGTTTGGAACGGAGACCAGTGGACAGCAAACTTGGGGGTACACCTGTCCGGGGATCTTGTTTTTAACTTTTGACACTTTGTTTCTCATGGATTTTCTTGCACTCATTTTGATTTTTAAAAATCTCACGTTCAAATATTATTTCTCATGATTACTGAGATTTTTTTAAATTTTAACTTCTAAATTTTTAAAATTTTTTTGGTGTTTCCTTAAATTTTGTACCCCAGGCAAGTGCTTCACACAATGCTTCACTCACCTCACTCACTGGTCCTGGCCCTGGCTCCAAGGTACAAACTTTGGAGAAGTTTCCAAGGCGTATATAAGCAATGATAGGAAGCCGGATCTTAAATCTTCAACTTCTCCTGAAAAGAACATCTCCTAATATTCCCCTGGAACTGACCTCTTTCATAATCATAACCCCTTCTTCTCTTTCCCACGGTGTGTTGCCTGGTGTGTCAAAAGCTTTGGGGATGCCAAACAAAGGGACAATTTGAAATATCAGTGTAGGTGTTGAGGTTAGGTCAGTCGTTCTCAACTTTGGCCGGACATTAGAATCACCTGAAGTACTTAAAAAATCCAATGCCCAGGTTACACGCTAGACTAATTAAATCCGAATCTCCGGGGAGTGGGACCGGGCACTGGGGGTATTTGAAGCTCTCCAGGTGATAACAAGCAATAGTGGTTGAGAACCACTGGCTACTAGGTTAGGATTTTGGAAGAAACACATTCAGCTCCAGAATATCTTCCTCGTTGGCCTGCCTCAGTCTGCATTTCCTACCATTCTAAGCCTTGAGCCGTGATACCATGCACACTAATCAGTATTGACCAAAATAAGTTTGGCTACTTGTTTTTTTAAAGATTTTATTTATTTATTTGAGAGAGAGAGAATGAGAGACAGAGAGCATGAGAGGGAAGAGGGCAGAGGGAGAAGCAGACCCCCTGCTGAGCAGGGAGCCCGATGCGGGACTCGATCCCGGGACTCCAGGATCATGACCTGAGCCGAAGGCAGTCGCTTAACCAACTGAGCCACCCAGGCGCCCTGGTTACTTGTTTTATATTGATTTTCACAGGAAGTAGAGGCTCAATTTGAAGGGCTTGGTGTAAGTTACTTTCAGTAGGAAGTAGGCATATTTATCTAGTTAGGATTAGATTTGGTTGCATATAATGGAAAAATCCCAAATAGCAGGGCCTTAAGACAGAAATCTGGAGGTAGATAGTCCAATGCTGGTATGGCATCTCTATGGTCATAGGGGATTCAAGCTTCCTTTTATTTTCCCATTCTACCATTCTAGTGTGTACTTTCTATCTTTGAGGTCACCTCATGGTCCATGATGGCTGCTGGAGCACCAGCCATTATTATCCACATTCCAGGCATCAAGTAAAAGAAAATGGGAGAATGGGCTCCTTTAAGGAGCCTTCTCTTTTCCTTATATTTCATAGGCCAGAACTTTGTGAAATGCCTATCTACACAGAAGGCTGAGAAGTACAACCCTTTAGGTAGGTACCTTTGCTCCTCAAATAAAATCAAACCTCTTTAAGGAAGAAAGGGCAAATAGTAGGTAACTAGCAGTTTGTAGTTGAAGCATGGAGCCACTGCAGACCCAGAGCTTGACCGTGGGAGGGAACTAGAAGCTAGAGGCAGAATTAAGTGATTCTGAAGAAGGAATGATGATTCATTCATCTGGTTCCCAAAAACTTGCTGCTGTGGGTCTTTCAACAGGAGAAGCTTGTTTTCAGTTGGGCAGCTGGGTCAGGCCCTAGCTCCTTTTCCAACAAATTCCTAGTTCCTAAGCACAGCTGTCTCAGCCTTACTTTTGGGTCAGTCGACTCCCAGGGCAGCCCTCTTCTTCAAGAGCCCAGATCTAGAAGGCAGATCTAGAAGGTGCTTCCTGCCTGCCCTTGTGTGGATGGTAGAACAAGTCATTGCTGGTCTGGAGTCAGAAGGCACAGGGCATATCTTGGCCGACCCTGGCTGCATTCTGTGAAGCTTTCTTTTTCACTCCCCTGGAGAGTTAGTTGCACACTGTATCAGTTATGGTCTCAGCAGGAAGCAGAATCCAACTGGGTTCAAAGGACTATAAGGAAGGATGACTGGCAGCCCTCGACTGGCAGCCCTCGTTTTGCACAGTCTGATCTAGGTGAATTTCAATTATCACTAATCTCAATTGTTTTAAATGACGCCAGGCCCCCAACAAGCTGGTTAAAATTTCAGTTACACTGGTATAGTAACTGTGAGCAAGTGCAGAAAGCTTCAATTGTGAAGGTCTAGTTGGAGTGCTAGCCCTTTAGTCCAGAAATCACTACGTGAACAGCAGACACACAGTGTGATCGGTGACCAGTCATGTCACCTCTTTCCAAGACAGTAGGCGACCGGCCACTGCATATCGGTCACTCAGTTCATGCAGCACAGACAGCAAAGCATGCAGTTGTGGTGCCTCGTCTCCCACGGATGAACTCAGGGGACATTTTACAAAGATGGATAACAAACAGGGAACTGGCCAATAAAGATGAAAATGCAGCAAAGCAATGAAACGTGACAGAAATTGGAATATAGATGGGAGTTAGGAACAGGCAAGGCACTTGTTCAAACTCCTCCTGGCAAGACTTTCCAAAGAAATACTTTGATTCTCAATGTCTGTAATGTTTCAAATTAGTGTATTTAATATTTGTACTACTTTTTCTCTTAGCAACAGTAATGTTTTCACAAACCTTTTGAAAGGTCAGTTGTAATTTTCCCCACGGATCATTAAGGTTGTTTTGCACAGTTGCAGCTTGCTTGGTCCATTTTACAGCCTCCGAAACCATGGTGAGGACCCCTATATTTAGAGAGATATGGGGGCATCCGGGTGGCTCAGTCAGTTTAGCGTCTGCCTTCGGCTCAGGTCATGATCCCAGGGTCCTGGGATCGAGGCCCGCATCGGGCTCCCTGCTCAGCGGGGAGCCTGCTTCTCTCCCCCGGCTTGTGCTCTCTTGCACACTAATAAATAAAATCTTTTTAAAAAATAAAAATTAAAAAGAGAGAGATATGGGTGTTCTCAGCAAGTGAGCAAGGGAAAGCGGGGCATTCTGAAGCTAGCCACGGCGGGGAGCACGCTGTAGGGCAGGAGGATTGGTCGCAGGGGTGGGTGTGCAAACAGTGCTACTGGAACCTCAGAGCAGGAACATGGGGAGAGCTCTGCGCAGAGGGACGCGACCACAGACAGAAAATGCAGGCCAGCGCCCAGAGGGGGACTGGGAGAAATATCTTAACACCTGCCTCTGCGGGCCTCCCCCTTCCCCTTCCCCCCAGCTTGGCGGGTGCTTTCTTCCCACTGGGTGCACCCAGCTGAAAGGCAGCCAGCAGTAGGTCCAGGCAATGCAGTCTGTCTGGTCAGGCTCCCAGGGCAAATGACAGGGTAGCGGTGGGCGGAGCCTGGAAAGGGGCGGAGTACACTTACCATGCGTTGACATTTTTATGTCCATGCCCTGCAGTCCAGGGCAAAGTCACCTGCATCTCTGGTGCTCAGTGCTAACACATTCCCTTGGTAAAGACTAAGTGAACACACATGGGAATATGGGGTTCCATTCTTCCAACACAGGGCTCCTGACATCTGCACCCTGGAATTCCCTTGGTGCTGTTTGTCATATTGGCTGGGACACAAAACACAAACAGGGTCAACGGGAAGGAGAAAAAGCGAACTCAATGTTTTTCAGCCAGTGTTTATAGGGAAAATTTCTAGGGAGAGTCCCCCAAACTCGGTAGATTTTCAGCAAGATGGGCTGGGAAAGTTTCAAATTACATTCTAAATGCAACAGACAGAATGTCAGGGTGGGCGTGGGTACATCTCAGATGTTACTGCATATAAAGCATATTGCTTGGGATCAACTGTTCAAGCATTTTACTTTCTGTCATGAGTTTCTGTAACTTATATAAGGCATTTCATGTGCTTTAAGCTACATCTCTGGAAATCTCTTGGGGGCCTGGGACCTTTGTTAAACAAAAACTCGCTATTTAAATAGAAAGGAAGCGCTGGTTGGCCTTCAGCAGAATGCTAGGCTTTTTGCAGCTCTATTGCTCTGAGGCTGATTCCGGAGGAGCATCTCCATCCAGGAGGCCCCAGGCCCTGGGGGTCTCCCCACGAAGCCCATGTTGCTGGCTTCCTTGCAAGAGGGTGAAGAGGATCGGTAGGGCAGAGTTTCTCAGCCTCAGCACTACCGACATCTGGGGCCGGATAACCCTTTGCTGCGGGTGCCGTTCTGTGCAATGCCGGACGCTCATCAGCATCTCTGACATCCACCCACTAGATGCCGGCAGGGCCGGTTGCAGCGGCCACAGCCCAAGTCTGCAAAATCAGCCCCTCCCCACCACTGAGAGGTTAAGAAGCAGTGAGAGAAGAGGGTCCCAGCGAAGCCCTCACAGAAAAGAGCCGTGCAAAAAATAGCTGAGGCAGACCTTATTTGTCTGATGCTCCAAATTCAGGGACTTATAAAGAAACCGTATTTCCCAAGCCAACATTGAGCGCACGTGACTTCAGGGAGGCTTTTTAAAGAAAACACTCTTCTGTGAGTTTATTTCTTCACCAGCAGTACACAGTTGTACCACATTTGTGTAGGGGTTCCCCCCCTCCCCTCTTCCCCCCTTTAATTCTCACGACCATCTCCCTCAATAAAGCTCTTGCATGTCTAATCCCATCGTGGCTCCTGCTTCTAGGAGGATTTAAACTGGTTCAGTGACTCAGTGCTGCTGCCGAGGAGGCTCCATGGGCCCCCCCCAGGGGATGCGGCTACAAGAGAGTGGGCCTCAGCTGCCAGCACCCCCACCCCTCCGGGACAGGAGGCCAGGCTGCCCCTGGCTGCCTCTGGGCAATGACTGAGCACGGCAGAGGGGCTCGGCAGGGGCCCCCCGGTGCCACACCCTTCCCACCCAATGCCGCCCTGGGGACAACTCTAATGGGGAAGTTCAGCCTGCAAAGTCCCCAGCGGCCTGGCCAAGATTTTCTCAGAATTGCACTGCGGCCTGTGGCCTGGGGCCCTTCCTCCTCAGTCCTTCTCTCCCTCTCTGCTTAAGCAGGGGGGCTGGGCCTGTATTGCAGAGGGCTCCCCCTGCCTGTTCCTGCTCCCTCAAACCCTTGATCCCTCACAGGTGTTTCCCCAAATAACCCTCTTGCACTTCTAATCCCATTTTGCTGTCTGCTCCTCAGAGGATCAGACAAGTAATGGATTCCCTTCACTACAAAAATGGACTTGTATAAACCCAGATTGTTTGTAGCAAAACTACACCCCAGGTAATGGAATAGTGATAATACTTAGTACCAGAAAATTGGGATGTATGATCACGCCCCCTAGGTTTCCTGAGAGTGGACTGTATTTCTAAGTCAGGATTATCTGTACTAAGAATGGCCATTTCTTACTGCCTTCCCTACCCCTTTTACTGGGACTTCCTCCAATAATTCAGAAGGCACCTGCACAGCAATGGTATCCTAATTCCCCCTCCTCCCCGCGCCGCCCCCCCCGCTGGCCGCCCCTGCCAACATGGCTTTGGAATTCCATTCTATCCAGATAGAGAAAGGGAATCCTGGATCTGTTCAGGTGACAGAGATATGAATACTCTAAGCTAAGCTGATATCCCCACCCCCGCCCCCCCACAAATCCCCCTCCTTATTCTCATCTATCCCTTCTTCCTCTTCCAATGGGATGATCCTTATCCCACCATGAAGATATGAGACTAGGATAGAGAGAAGGCTGCAACTTGAAGGTCAAGGCTTTGCCTTTGCAGTGAGAAAGAGAAAAGTAGTCCCTGGCAGCAGGCTCCGACCAGCCTGGGGCTCACAGCTAGACTGCGAAGTTCTGCTGCTGAATACAGCCAATCTCACGGATCACATCAGGCAAGGTCTTCCACAGTCATGTCTGAGGGCAGACAAAATCAAGGCCAATGTGTAAACCCCCAAACCCACCGAACGTCCCCCACTCCCAGCTAACGCAAGTGATGGCTGTCTCTTTACCAACCACAGCCTCAGCTCCGCTGTTTTTGTCTCAGCTTCTATATAAAAATTGAGATACCCAATCATAGAATGGATCCTGCTTTCTTGAAACTGCCCCCACAGTCCTTAACACAAGTTCTATTCTAACTCCCTTGTAACACCTTCAGACTGAGATGCCCCTGGACTCCTCATCTAGACACGTATGCAGTCTCCCTCACTGCAACAAATCAGTAAATCCAACTTTGTTCCTGGTGGTCTTTGGCTGTGGGCAGAGACAGGTGGTCCACAGGTGGCCAAGTCCTGGCCTGTCCTGGGACTTCAGCTCCTGGGCCTGTTTCCAAGGTGCTGCATCCATCCTATGAGCGAAAAAGAGAAGAAACTGAAGGCAAGACAATGACCAAAAAAAAAAAAAAAAAAAAAAAGAAAGAAAGAAAAGAAAAGAAAAGGCTTCATAAATACAGCTGAGGTGTAGATGAATCTCCTGACTCTGGTTCCAATTCTAACTAGTTGCTCTGCGGCCTTGAACAACTCATACAAAAGTGGAGCTACATGTATCCTTCAGAGGTCTGCAAAGTAAGTTTTAAACAAGTCAAGGATGAGAACAAGTGGGCCCAATGGCCGGCATACAAAAAGCACTTCTAGTGGCTGGGAGGAACTGGCAGGGTGAGGGAAAGATGGAAGGTACAGAGAACATGATGGTGAAAGTCTGATCATCTCAGGGAGAGAGAAGACCTAAGAACATCAGAGGGAAACAGAACTGTACATGGAACCTAGAAGACAGAGAAAAGGGGAGGCCAAGTTCATCCTGACTGGGAATCCTCTGCCCTTGAAGTATTCCTCACCCAAGGGAAAACAGATCTGGGGAGAAATGGTGCCGGGCTGGCAAGACTGGGCAGATAAGCACCGAGAGAGGGGTCAGGGAGAAGAGGAGAGGGACATCCACCCCCGGGGGAATGGAGTTCAAAGTCCCCCGCTGAGTGTGAGCTGAAGCGGGAGCCCCAGATGGACAAGGGTTCCCCTTACCTTTATGTGTCAGAAGGAAGCTAGACTCCAGAGCAGGTGCCAGGGCCCAGGCTCACCGCAGCCTTTACCCAAGACTCCACCTTGGGTTCTCCGAGCAGCCACCAATTTAGAAATGTACAGGCCTTTCAAGAGAAACAACAGATCAATAACGAGGGTGGCCTTCCAGAGACTCAAGAGGCCAAAATTAACAGCCCAACCTCGAACGGGTGAGAGGAAGCAGTTAGGAACACAAACACTTTCAAGGAGGGACGAGACGAAAGGGGCCCTGAGCTCGAAGACGAGCGTCAGAGAGGTGCCTGGAAGGGTTTCCGCACTTCCCACCTGCGCCCGGCTGGAGGGCCCCGAAGCCCCGCCGTCCTCGCACCCCGCCACCCTTCCGAGCTGCGGACTTTAACTGTGGGAGGGCGATGCATGCTCACCCCCCCTCGCAAAAAAGCGGGCCCAAACCGTGAGGTGAGGGGTCTGCTAGAGCAAACCTCTTGTGTCCTCAGCGGTGAAGACGTTCGCCAGAAACTCACTCGGCAAGCCCGTGGCACAGTTTCATGGATAAACGGGCTCGTTCTCCATCCGCCCACGTCCTCGACTGGGGTCCTGGCAGCTTCCTCACTCGCACGCCGCCGCGGCCTCAAACGTGCCTTCAACGCGCTTCTGCGCTCCCATCAGTGCCCTCTACCCGGAGGCCCACGTGCAAGGCTCCTTTGCGGGCAGGGCCGAGCGGGGCTCACGGCCTCCTCGGTGCTGTCCCACCCTGACCAGAGGGCGGTTCTCGGCTGTGTGCGGAGGGGGCGGGCGTGCCGAGGGACGAGGACCGACCCGACTTCGCGAGACCAACGGCGCCAACCGCCTGGTGAGATCCAGCCAACGGCCGCCGGCCCCGCCCCCCACGATCCCGCCCCCCCGCATGGCCCCGCCCCGTCTTACACCGCCCCGCCCCCCCTCCCCCCGCCCCACCCCGCCCAGCCCCGCCCCAACCTGGCTCCGCCCCATCCGCCCCCGCCACGCCCTACCACTGCCGGCTCCGCCCCTCCCGGCTCCGCCTGGCCCCGTGCCGTCCGGCTCCTCCCCCCTCCTGCCCCTCCCCTCCCCAGCAAGTCCCCGCCTACGCCACGCCCCTGCCGCATCCGTTTCCCCACCCTCACAGCCTAGCCTCCGCCGCATCCTCGCTCCGCCTTGGTCTCAAGCTCCCTACCCTCCCTTAGGCGTCGCCCGCAGGGTATCCTACTCCAGGCCTCAGGGTCTTTCTCACCCCTTGGGCCTCTGAGGCCCAGGCATCTTTTGCACCAGTTGTCCTCACCGTGGTCCATTTCATAGTTTAAAATCGTGGCTTGGAAGTGGGAGGCAGGATGGAGAGCAGGGACAGTTTGGACATAGGCCTCAAGACCTGCCTCATTCTCCCCTGAGGACGAAGGAAGGGTCTGCATGTCCGGCCTCAGGGCTCTTGCCTCACAGCCCCAGGATGAGAGCTTTACCTTATGAAGTAGAAAGATCTGGAAAGATAAGGGGCTGAGGTAACCCAGGATCTTTGGATGGGGATTTTTTTTGTTGTTGGCATTTGGGGGGCAGCTCTTGGAGATGCCTGGGACGAAGATGTGCCCTGAGCACCAGCAGTCCTATATGTAATGGTCCTTTTGTGGCAAGAGCTCTTTCATTGGGATTTGCTGGAAGAATTTGACCAGCCAAAGAGACAAAGCTCATGATTCCCTTCCCCCTTCCTCATGTCATGGCTTATGCAGCATCTTGGAGCATCTGTTCAGAGAAGGGCCAAGGATGGTGTCTGTTCTGCAGAAGCTCATCCCTAGTGTAGCCATTATCTTAAAACCTTCTTCCTGTTTGGGTCCTTAAAGAACCGGGGAAAGAGGACTTGAAATATGTCAATTCAGAAACTTGAGAAGGGATTAAAACATCATAGAAGTGTCCACTCTTTCCACCCCAAACCCTGGGTATGCTGAGGTGGATCAAGAATACTCCAGGGGCGCCTGGGTGGCTCAGTCGTTAAGCATCTGCCTTCGGCTCAGGTCATGATCCCAGGGTCCTGGGATCGAGCCCCGCATCGGGCTCCCGGCTCAGCGGGAAGCCTGCTTCTCCCTCCCCCACTCCCTCTGCTTGTGTTCCCTCTCTCACTGTGTCTCTCTCTGTCAAATAAATAAATGAAATCTTTAAAAAAAAAAAAAGAATACTCCAGAGTGCCACCCTCTCCAACTGAGCCTGTTTGGTTATGTGTTTATTTACTTATTTTTTCTCAGTGGCTTGATTGTGGGTTTCCTCTCCCCTTCAGGTGAGAAAAATATTAGGTTGCTACTAAAGAAACAGTAGTTCTCTCTGCAAAGGTTTGGATCAAGATTAAATCTTGAGGTGAACCTGTCTCTTATAGGTGCAGAATCTATAACCTTCTAGCTGCTCTGGCCGTCAGCATTGTTGAGGACCATGATACAGTGCATGATTTCTTTTCCTTTTTTTTTTTTAAGATTTTATTTATTTATTTGACAGAGAGAGCACAAGCAGGAGGAGCAACAGGCAGAGAGAGGGAGAAGCAGACTCCCCGTTGAGCAGGGAGCCCGATGTGGGGCTCGATCCCAGGACCCCAGGATCATGACCCAAGCTGAAAGCAGACGCTTAACAACTGAGCCACCCAGGCGCCCCAGTGCATGATTTCTTTTTAAAGCATCCAAAATGTAAGTTATTAGTTAAAGGATATTGCTAGGAAATCATTGCAATATGCTTTAATTGGTTTACAGATTAATGTAGCTTGTTTGCTAATGTAAGTAACTTGCAATATATTCTGTTGCCTTGGGAGCAATGCTAGAAACAAAAGCTCCCATTTGGGAAAATTGAATGAAAATTGCCTAAGAGTCCTCATCACATTTTCTTACTGCCCCTCCAGCCTCAGCCCCACATAACATTCCTCTTCTAGTTTAGAAGTGTCTTAAGCAGCTCAAGAGAGCATGCCCCACTTGTTGAATGAATGGGTGAATGCTATCATCACCTAAGGTTTGTAATCTCCCCCGCCCCCTACCCCACCTGCCACATGTTTGAACCTTTCCTTCTAGCTCTTCACAGGGCAGCTGCTTCTCAACCCACACTTAGCCTTAGCACCATGTCTTCCACATCGGATGTATTCCATAGGAGTGAGTTGACATAACTGAATTGAGTTGGACACCCAGCAGAATAAATACCACACAGTTTAGTGCCACTGGTCTAAAATTCTTCATGCAGACCAAAGCAGATGTGATGCCATGTTCAATTATTGCTCAACACTTGGCAAGGATCTGAAGACAGATAGAAACATCTTGATCTATTTGTGCAAGAAGTCCGTGATTGCAGCATCTGCAGCAAGTATAAATTTTTATCTTAAAAATCGATGTCTCTGGCCTGGAGAAAATAAATTAGATTGATTTTTTTTTTTTTTTAAACACCAAAGACAGAGACTTCATTATCTCGAAAGGGGTTTGCTATCCATGTTATTTAAGGAAAACATAACTGAAGATACAACTTCATCCTGGGTATACTGGACTGATTTGACACTAGACTTTTTTTTAAAAGGTATAGGGCACTTTTGTCTTCATTATTGAAACATCTCTGTAACTGGTCCTTCTCAAAGAGACTATCTGCTGAAATATCACTAGGTTGCCATTCAGGCGGAAGTGAGGAAGATTTCTGGGAAGGTGTAACCCCTGACTGGAAGGATCGCCTCTGAAGAACATATCTCCCCATTGTCCTTCCTTCAGCCGGGCCTCAGTTTCTGCAACTGTAAAATGAATGGGCTGGTCGCCAGATAATCTTTAACATTCCTTCTAATTAAAACTTTCACAATTCTTTGGTTTTGTTTTTGTTTTGTTTTGTTTTGTTTTTGCCAGCAGAAATGAAGGGCAATTGGTCAGCTAATACCAAATGATGGATCTTAGGTGTTTGTTGTCGTTGTTCTTCAAAGTGATTCTGTGGGCACCTAGGTGGCTCAGTCTGTTAAGCCTCTCCCTTCGGCTCAGGTCATGATCCCAGGGTCCTGAGGTTGAGCCCCACAGCATCAGGCTCAGTGCTCGGGCGGGGAGCCTGTTTCTCCCTCTTCCTCTGCCTGCCGCTCCCCCTGCTTGTGCACTCTCTCTCTTTCTCTCTGTCAAATAAATAAATAAAATCTTTAAAAAAAAAAGTGATTCTTGTAAGGAAAGACTTCTGCTGTCACTAGGCCTCCCAAAGTATTTGTATCCACAGGTAAGGGTTTGCATTTCAAATAGAAACCCTGAAAATAGCAGGAGGGTGAAGTCTGGCCTCTGTAAACCAGGCATTGCTTAGAATGAGTCACAGA
Organism: Neomonachus schauinslandi; assembly: GCF_002201575.2. Classification (NCBI taxonomy): domain Eukaryota; kingdom Metazoa; phylum Chordata; class Mammalia; order Carnivora; family Phocidae; genus Neomonachus; species Neomonachus schauinslandi. The sequence continues at coordinate 200,169,070 of NC_058403.1, read as the reverse complement.
CTATCTTAAAAATACTGGAAATCTTAATTAGTGTTTTTTCTTCTTAAATCAGTTTTACTGAGATGCAATTGACCTACACTAAAATGCACACATTTGAAGGGAACTGCTGATCAGTTTCGACAAATATTTGCTCCCAGAGAAACTGCCACCCCCATTACCCCCACACTTTCCCTCATGTCCTTTTGTAGCCAGTCCTGTAGCTACACTGAAGATCAGACTGGATCTTCAGTGTAGCTACATCACCCCTTTGCATCCCATTTTTTTTTTTTAAAGATTTTATTTATTTGACAGAGAGAGACACAGTGAGAGAGGGAACACAAGCAAGGGGAGTGGGAGAGGGAGAAGCAGGCTTCCCGCGGAGCAGGGAGCCCGATGCGGGGCTGGATCCCAGGACCCTGGGATCATGACCTGAGCCGAAGGCAGACGCTTAACGGCTGAGCCACCCAGGCGCCCCTGCATCCCATTTTTTGACTTTCCTAGGGACACAGAGGTGAACAAAGGCCACGACCCTGCACTCAGGGGGCTTACAAGCTCTGTAGGGTGAGCAATTCTTCAGTAAGCCCAAGCCGCAGCTTAACTAATTCAGCCTCTCTTACTGGATAAGGAGACAAGACTCTGTTTAGACCTTTGGAGGATGCCCCACGTGGGGGGGTCCCCTCACACTTGAAACAAATCGTTTTTTCCCTTAGGGCGCCTGGGTGGCTCAGGGGGTGAAGTGTCTGTCTTTGGCTCAGGTCATGATTCCCGTTTCCTGGGATCAAGCCCCACGTTGGGCCCCTGCTCAGTGGGGAGTCTGCTTCTCCTTCTCCCTCTGTGTGCACTCTCTCTCTCAGATAAATAAATAAGATCTTAAAAAACCCAAAAAACCGAAAAACCCAAATTGCGTTTTCCCATAGGATGAGGAAGTTCTTACTATGTCTCCTACAGCTGAATACCAATGGTGTCTTTCCTTCTGTTCCTTTTTTTTTTGCAGCAGCTCTGGAAGCCAACCCAGAGCTCTGAGTGGGTAACAGTGGGGAGGAGAATTGCTGGGTTCTTCAGATGCATTTTGTTCTCCTTCTCTTGAAGGTAGTAGCTTGTTTTAGAAAAACACTTAGCGCACAAGAATTATTTGTTTTTCTGAAGAATCATGTTGTAATAGTACGTGTCTACACTCAGTGGGACAAACAATGTAGAATAAGTTGGCAAAGTTAGATACAAGACTGGTTAATATCCCACAGGGCCATGAAACCATAACCTTTGAGGTTATCTTTCCTACTGGCCAGATTTCATTTGCATCTCTACTTGACAAAAATCATTCCCAACTTACCAATTTTCTACAAATGAAGATATACTCTTAACAGAGTCTAGGTCCCAATCAATAGTAAGTCAACCAAAAATTTCATTTCCTTATAGCACTGGATGATCTTTAAGTGAACTTGTTAGACAATGCTCTGGAAGACTCAGAAAGGACATTCAGTCCATCATTCTGCATAATTTTCAAGTTTTGGATAATCTGTCTTTACACGATTGACCATAATCCTGCAAAATAATAACCAAGCCTCATTAGACCAAAGGGACAAGTGCCTCTTCCGTGGCCTGTTGAGCTGTTGAAGCTGATGATACTACTACCCTTATATCAGATGTCTTTCTCCCCAGATCTCTCCTCTATCACCCGGGGGAGTTGGGGATGTCTTAGCACAATCTGGCGGAGGAGTTACTTCTTGCAGCTTCCTGTTTGGTGTCTTCCTGTAATGGCAAACACCATTGCTCAAGAATATTTGGCTTTCCTGAAAAAAAAATTGGGGCTCTGAATAAAATGATTGATTCATTCTTCTTTGGCAACTTCATTTTATTTTATTTATTTGTCAGAGAGAAAGAGCACAAACAGGGGGAGCGGCAGGCAGAGGGAGAAGCGGTCTCCCTGCAGAGCAGGGAGCCTGATGTGGGACTCCATCCCAGAACCCTGGGATCATGACTTGAGCCAAAGGCAGATGCCCAACAGACTGAGCCACCCAGGTGTCCTTAAAAAAGTTTTTTTTTCACTCATTTAGGTAATCTCCATACCCAATATGGGGTTCAAACTCATGACCTCGAGATCAAGAGCAACATGCTCTTCTGACTGATCCAGCCAGGTGCCCCCATTTTATTGTGTTTTAAAATAAGAAGTACATTCTCAGAGTTCAAATTCAGAACTTACACAAGGGTATTGCAGTGACAAGATTCGCAGTCCCACAGTTTCCTTCCATGAAGGCAAACACTTCACAGCTCCTATTTAACAAGATTTTTTAAGAAACTGCTTTTAAAACTTCTCAAATGCTTAGAGGCTATTTAGAGACACTGACTGAACTCCACATTGGAGAAGAATCAATGTGGTTTCCAACCGTTGTACGGGTTCAGAGCAAGTTGCAAAGTAATCAAGGCCCAAAGACTGGGGAAGAAACTTTGATCTTCCCCCTAACTGCCCAAAAGAATTTCGGTGAAGAACCCATTCTTAGAAGAGGGATACATTAAATCACTGCATGTTAACAGGAACAAGGGTGGTAGACAGGGAGGGATTTAGCAAGTCTGTTTGCTAAAATTCCTCCTGATGTCCATTGCTTCCCCAGCAAGTATTTGTTTACCGAACATTTACTTTTTCATCTTCCTGTGAATTTCCTTCCTCTTGAAGTCCCACACTCCTACCCCCTTACCTCTTTAGTTCAGGATGACATATAAACCTCATTTTGCTGGACTGTCTTTGGAATCTCAGGTGTATGTGGATTCCCCATATATACAAGTTTAAATGAAATTTTCTCCTGTGACTCTGTCTTGTGTCAATTTAATTCTTAGGCCAGCTAGAAGAATCTTGGAGGATAGAGAAAAGTGTTTCCTTCCCAGCATCATCTTTAAAGGAGTGGTGTTGCTTGTCATTAAGGATAGGTGTCCTTTGGGGAGTGAGATGGAGCAAGGAGAAAAGACTGGATGGTTGCTATGGTTGCTGCAAGCCACAGAGCTGGGAGTGCTGCTCCCTGCCTCCCCACCCTCCCCCACCCTGTCTCCTTTGGGGTCTGTTTCTGATCCTGGTGCCCTGGGCAGGCAGGCCTGAATGCCCAGGGCTGCCTCAGACATGGGCAGCCAAATATCTCATCTCACTGCTCTCGTGTCAGAAAATGAGACCCTGCAGTTTCCCTTTCCCTGGCTGTTGAGCCCCCACAGCTCATGCTGTGATGCTTCTTCTAGGAATGTCTCTTTCTAGGGCTGCACAAAAGCTGTAGGATCACATGCCAGCTTGCTGGAGCTGACAGCTAAATGAGTTTGGAGAGGATGAGGAGAACAGCATCGTCAAATGTGACACAGTTAGCTAGAGAACTGTCAACTCACAGGAAAAGGCAACCAGCTTGCTGAAGATGAGACCAAGCCAAAATAAGCCGACTATTGGCAATGGTTTTCCTTTTCAGTGCAGATTTAAGGAAGACTGGCTACTAAATTCAGACACTGTCATATACATCACCTCTCCCACCCTTATAATCACCTTGTTAAGTAGGTCTCAGGGTTCATATTTTACAAATGAGGGTATTTTGGCTCAGAAGGGTTAAGTTGCTTGCTTGGGTTACATGGCTGGACTTCAGAGCTGCCTCTCAGCAATTCTGAGGTCTTTGTCAGTCTGAGGACAAATGTTTCCCAAAAACAAGATAGGCTGGGTTTAACATACATACCTGTGTGCACAAATTGATAGATCTGCACCGTCTCCTTGACACATGGTGGACGAGTGGTCTGTGGCTTCTTCCGTGGGTTTGCTCCTGGAACACTCTTCAGTGACTCCCTCAAAGACCAGCCCACTCCCCAACTGGTCCTCTGAGGTCTCTCAAGGAGCAGCAAACAGTGGCACAGGTGGACTGGAATGTGAGCCCCAGCCTCCTCATTTGTGAGTCTCCTTTCCGAAGAAAAGGCTCAGTCAGTTGGCCAAAGACTGGGAAGCTCATTGAGAACGTCAGAACTCCAGTCCCAGAGATCCCGACTACGTAGTTGCGTATGGAGCCTGGGAATTTGCATTTGATTTAAGGACTCCCGGCAATTTGGACACAGGTTCCAGAAATCACACTGAGACAATCTGGGCCCTGGAATGGGACATTAGCTGGAGCAGGGCAGAAAACGTCCAGAAGTTTTCTTTCCCACTGAGGCCATAAGGGCAAATATTGTACCCAAGTAAGGCTTCTAGAGGCCTTGAGTTTCAACAGACTCAGACCCTGCTTGGAATTGGAGAAATAAAAATGAACTATAATATGAATTATAATATGAAATATATTATAATTTATTATAATATATAATATGAAAGCTTTTTTTATTTTTTATTTATTTTATTTTTTAGATTTTATTTATTTGACAGAGACACAGTGAGAGAGGGAACACAAGCAGGGGGAGTGGGAGAGGGAGAAGCAGGCTTCCTGCGGAGCAGGGAGCCCGATGCGGGGCTCGATCCCAGGACCGTGGGACCACGACCTGAGCCGAAGGCAGACGCTTAACGACTGAGCCACCCAGGCACCCCTTATTTTTTATTTTTTTTTAAAGATTTTATTTATTCATTTGAGACACAGAGATACAGAGAGAGAGAGAGCATGAGCAGGGGAGGAGACAGAGGGAGAGGGAGAAGCAGCCTCCCTGCTGAGCCAGGAGCCCGATGTGGGGCTCGATCCCAGGACCCTGGGATCCTGACCTGAGCCGAAGGCAGACGTTTAACTGACTGAGCCACCCAGGCGCCCCATGTGAAAGCTTTTAAATGGAAAGCTCCAATTAGCTTTTTCATTGTCCAGCTCAGCTCATTTGGGCCTCCTTGGTGACCATTGCTCTATGTCACATGGGTAGACTTTCAGTGGCTAATTGTACTTTGAGGTTAGTTAATGCCCTTTACGGAAACAAAACGAAACAGAACAAAATATCATCATGTTACAGCTAGACTCAAGATCTTTCTACAGTGTTACAATGGGATACATTTGTATTACACGATAGTGCTCATTTGAAGCCTGCCAAAAAAATGCTCATTTTTATTCTTGAAAAAAAATTTAAATGCCAAACTACGCAATATTTTTTAATGGAGACATTTCTCTAGTCCATAAGGACAGGATAAAACTAAAACACACAGTGACTTTTAGCAAGGTCTCTAATCAGCTAAGGAAAGGGATAGGATGGGGGAAATCTCTTTAGAGGTTCTTAAATTGCTAAGGCAGGGAACAGAAAAGAAATGAGCTGAATGCATAAATGTCTGAGTGAAGAAGATCTAGCCATCAAATCAGATGTGACCACCATATTATGCTGGAAACAAACACTGCATGTTTTTGAGAGATTTAAAATCATATTCAAATATAAACAAACAAATACATAAAAAAACAGAACCAAAGCAAAGTTGCCAAATGGCCTAAACAGTATCCATTTTCTCATTTCTCCCCTGTAATAGACCTTTACATTGCCAGAGTCACGAATGTGCCTAGCTAATTTTTCAGTCATCCTTGAAGAGAGAGGTGAGATATAATAAAAAGTTAAGTGGAGCTCCCAGGAAAGTTCTTCTTTTTTTCTTTTTTTATAAAGATTTTATTTATTTGACAGAGAGAGAGAGAGGGAGAGCACAAGCAGGGGGAGCAGCAGAGGGAGAAGGAGAAGCAGGTTCTCCGCTGAGCAAGGAGCCCGACGCAGGGCCCAATCCCAGGACCCTGGGATCATGACCTGAGCCGAAGGCAGACGCTCAACCGACTGAGCCACCCAGGTGCCCTCCCACGAAAGTTCGTTACTCCCCATCTCTCTGCTTCCTGCCTGGAATGTATATGTGGCTTCTGGAGTTCCAGCAGCCATAATAAGGCCATGAAGCAAACTTGATGGTTAGAAGCCACAGCCAGGATGGTGAAGGAGAAAAATGGGAACCTAGGTCCCACCTCTGAATGTCCTATATGTGAGAAAATAAGCCTTTGTCTTGTTTAAGCTATTGCTTTTTTGTTATATGAACTTGAACCTACCCTGTGTCTGGTACTGTTCCAGGTACTAGGAATGAAGATGAGTAAAATATACCGACAGTTCCTGCCTCATGAAACTTGTAGTTTTTTTTTTTAAAGCCCAATGTAGGGCTTGAACTCACAACCTTGAGATCAAGACCTAAACTGAGATCAAGAATCAGACGCTTAGCTGACTGAACCACCCAGGCGCCCCATGAAGCTTATAATTTAGTTGGAAGAGCAACAATAAACAAGATAAAGAAATAAAAACATAGTTTGTTAAATAGTACCAGTGCCTAAGGAGTACAAATAAAGCAAGGGAGCTGATATGAAGTGTGGAGGTTGGGGGAAAGCTTGGCATTTTAGAGTGTAGCCAAGGACCCCGTAGGATTTTACCGAGGTACTGAGGCACCCTTTGTATAAAGACCTAAAGGATGGGGCGCCTGGGTGACTCAGTCGTTAAGCATCTGCCTACGGCTCAGGTCATGATCCCAGGGTCCTGGGATCGAGTCCCGCGTCAGGCTCCCTGCTCGGCGGGAAGCCTGCTTCTCTCTCTCCCACTACCCCCCTGCTTGTGTTCCCTCTCTCACTGTGTCTCTACCAAATAAATAAATAAAATCTTTAAAAAAAAAATAAAGACCTAAAGGAAGTAAGGGAGAGAGCAGAGGGATTTCTGGTGAAAGAGCATTCTAGTTGGAAAGAACGGCAAGCACAAACACTGTGAGGCCAGAATGTTCAAGAATTAACAAGGGCTTGGTGTGGGTGGTGTAGGTATTAAGAGCTAATGTTCGAGAAGTGATAAGGCCAGGTCCAGCAGGACCTCATGGGCAATAGGAGGGATTTTGGCTTCTACTCTGAATGAGATGGGGCGATGCAGAGGGTTCTGAGCAGGGGTGAGATCTGCCTTATATAGGAACAGAACCGCTGTGGTCACTGTGTTGAGACAAGGCAGCAGAGGACAAAGGTGCAGGCACAAAGACTGATGAGAAGGTGACAGCATCATCGAGATGAGAGGCGACGGTGGCTTGGACCCTAGTGAAAGCAGTGGAGGTAGGAGGGTGGGGGATCCTGGATACTAGGGAGAGCCATTAAAACTACTGGTGGCCCAAGGTCACCTGGCTGGCTTGGTCAGTAGAGCATTTTTTCTTTTTGAAAGATTTTTATTTATTTATTTATTTATTTATTTATTTATTTATATTATTTATTTTATTTATTTATAAGGAGAGCCTGCTTCTCCTTCTCCCTTGGCTGCTCCCCCTGTTGTGCTCTCCCTCTCTCTCTCTCTCTCAAATAAATATTTGAGAGAGAGGAGTGAGGGACAGAGGGAGAAGCAGACTCCCCGCTGAGCAGGGAGCCCGATGTGGGGCTTGATCCCAGGACCCTGGGATCATGACCTGAGCTGAAGGCAGACATTTAACAAACTGAGCCACCCAGGCGCCCCAGAGCATGCAACTCTTGATCTCAGGGTCATGAATTCAAGCCCCACGTTAGGGGTAGAGTTTACTTAAAAAAGAAAAAGGATTACTGGTAGACCAAACATACATGTAAGAGAGTCGAGGGGGACTCTGAGCAACCGGAGAGATGGATCTGCCGTCAAGAGAGTTGGAGCAAACTGGTTCCTCCACCCTTACCCTCAATAGGAGGAGTGGATTTGGAGGGAGAATAGCAGCAGGTCAGTTTTGGGTATTTGGGTTTTTTTTTTTTTAAGGTTTTTTTTTGCGGGGGCAGGATGCCTGGTGGCTCAGTCGGTTGAGCATCTGCCTTTGGCTGGGGTCATGATCGAGTCCCAGGATCGAGTCCCGCATCGGGCTCCCTGCTCAGCCTGCTTCTCCCTCTGCCTGCCACTCCCCCTGCTTGTGCTTGCTCTCTCTCTCTCTCTCTCTCTGTCAAATTTATTTATTTGAGAGAGAGACAGCGAGAGAGAGAGAGAGAGAGAGAGACAGCGAGAGAGGGAACACAAGCAGGGGTCGTGGGAGAGGGAGAAGCAGGCTTCCCGCCTAGCAGGGAGCCTGATGCGGGGCTCGATCCCAGGACCCTGGGATCATGACCTGGGCCGAAGGCAGACACTTAACGACTGAGCCACCCAGGCGCCCCAATAAATAAAATCTTAAAAAAAAAAGATTTTTAAAAAATAATTTCTACTCCCCATGTGGGGCTCAAACTCACGATCCTGAGATCAAGAGTTGTACGCTCTATACACTGAGCCAGCCAGGCACCCCAGTTTTGGATGTTTTGAATTTGAGATGCCCATTAGATGCCAAAAGAAGATGTTGAGTAGAGTTGGACACATAAGTCGGAATTCAGGGGAGAGGTCCATCCTGGGAGCCATCAGGATGTAGAGGTAGATATCGTGTGACTGGAGAAGGTCACCAAGTGAGTGAATGTGGAGAAAAAAAGGGATCTGAACCCTGAACCACGGGCCCCTCTGACGTTTAGAGAAGGAGGCAAGGTGGAGCCAGTGAAGAAGGTTGAGGAGAAGACCAGAGCGGAAGGAGGAAAACCAGCAAGCCTGAGGCTGTCATGGCCATGAGAAAAAAAAATGAGGAGAGAGTGAGAGATGGTGTTCATTGCTCGTCAAACTGGCCATAGAAACACTTCTGAAGAGTTCTCAGTACCTAGTAAGCATCTGGTTCATGGAAGGTGATACTGTAGATCACACGCACACACACACACACACACACACACACACACACACACACCCCATTAGCGCCGTGCAGCAGAATTTTCCTTGATGACGAAAATGTTGTCCACCTGTCAGTCCCATACTTAGCACTTACCCACAGGCGGCTACCGAGCACTTGAACAAGTGCCTAGTGTAGAAACTACCCTATGGGAGGGACTGAAACACTGTAGCGGAGTGAAACTCAATTCAAACAAATTAAGATGCCGAAGTGTACTTTATTCATGCAAACACCCTCAGGTGCACATTTAAATCAGGTGTGGAACTCCATACCCCTTTCCCTAGTCTTCCCACCCCCCGAACTTAGTGTCCCCTCCACACACAACCCTGTACCCTTAATTTGAAAAAGGAAGCCCTAATATATTTTGATGTATTAATTAGTACCCAACTTAATTAAAATTAATTTAATATTAAAATGTAAACAGCTACATGTGGTTAGTGGCTACTGTATGGGACAGAATGGATCTATAGTTCATCCTGTGACCTATTATAAATGTTCTCTTTTGGGACGCCTGGGTGGCTCAGTCGGTTAAGCGTCTGCCTTCGGCTCAGGTCATGATCCCAGGGTCCTGGGATCGAGTCCCGCATCGGGCTCTCTGCTCTGCGGGGAGCCTGCTTCTCCCTCTGCCTCTGTCTCTCTCTCTGTCTCTCATGAATAAATAAATAAAATCTTTAAAAAAAAAATAAATGTTCTCTTTTCAGATGATCAGCCGAATCATTATGTGTTTTAATCAGTTAATAAGTGAGTGGTACAGAAAGGCCCTTCGGTAGAGTTTCAGAAGTCAGGTGCGCGAGAGAGGACAATGAGTGAGCAAGCAAAGGCCAGAACCCTGAAGAAAGTGGGACTGACCTTCAGACACCCCAGGACTCAAATCTTGGTTCCGTCACTTAGCTGCGGGCTCCGAACGAGTTCCTGAATCTCTCCAAGCCAGCTGCATCCTCTGAGGTGGGGGGTGGGTAGCCGCCCTGACCTCCAGCAGAGGTGGTTAACTCATTTGCAGGGTCCGGTGCAAAATAAAAACGTGCACATAAATGTTCGACAATTATTAAGGATTTCAAACTGGCACCAGGGGAACACTGAGCTATGGGTGGGCCCTCCTGAGCGCGGGACCTGTGCAGGGGCAAGGGGGCACACACGTGAAGCTGTCTCTAGAGTCTGAGAAGGGCTGTTGGCTGGTCCAAGTGTTGAAAATAATAGTGGGCGCCGGGCCTGAGCCAAGACCAGAGGGTTCGCTGCTGCTGGGCTGGGCTGGGCTGAAGGCTGGGGCGGGAGATCTTTCCCAGCATCCGTTCTGGGTCTTCTCTCTTCCCGTGTCCTTAAGCTACTTTGCAGCCAATTTTTTTCTAGGCCTGTTTGTTATGTGGGTCTGAAATGACCACAGTCTAGCTCCTGGTAATTACCTCCATCAAAGGTTGGCCAAGAGACCGTATGGGCTCAGCCCTGTAGCTCATGGATCGGCAGCAGGGTCTTAAGAGGCCAGAGGAAAGGAGGGGACTGGGGGTTATATTGAGTTCCATGTCGTCCTGTTTTCTCATAAGCACCTTTTTAAAAAAGATTTTAGTTTATTTTATTATTTTTAAAGATTTTGTTTATTTGAGGAGAGGGGGAGAGAGCGCAAGCAGTGGGGAGGGGCAGTGGGAGAAGCAGACTCCCCACTGAGCGGGGAGCCTGATGCCGGGCTCCATCCCAGGACCCCGGGATCATGACCTGAGCTGAAGGCAGACGCTTAACCGACTAAGCCGCCCAGGCGTCCTCTCATAAGGACCTTTAAAGCCAAAAAACAGCCCCATGAACCCCCAGAGAACAGTGAGCCCTGGGGCAGGGAATTGCTCACTTACCTCTGGAGTAGAGCTAAGGCCGAGAGTACCTGGATGTGGTGCTTTCTGGCGGCGATCTTGGAAGCCATGCAGGTGTAAAGTGTAAAGTGTGACTCCCCTCTTCCCTGGGGAGCAGGAATCCATCAAGGCTGTGGCTGAGGGCAGCGCTGAGTGTCGGGGAGCTAGATTTGGCAGGGCCTGGCAGGTGCTTTGCTCTGTGGCTCTAACACCAGATTCTCAGGCATCCCTGACCCAGGCAGGAGCTGCCGACACCAAGCCCAGAGAGGGCCTATGGGTGGGGGCAGCATCCCTGAGCCTTCTTCCCCCAAAGTTCCTGGCCTCCTGGAGGAAGGAGAAAAGATGGGGGAGACGAAAGGATCCCATGGGAGCCCTGAGCCACTTTGGCGGCCCCTTACCTCATCCCCGGATCCCAGGAGCTGTCCCCCCCCACCCGCCCCGGGGCTGAACTGAGCCACAGAGCAGGTGCAAAGGCTGTGCATTTGCTGCCCTGCCTCTTGCGTGTTTGCGTCCCTGGGCAAGTGACTCCATCTCACTGGGCCTCCTTTTCTCACCAGTAAACGAGATGGAACATTGCCGCTGCAATCATCAGAGGCTACCGTGAGCGAAGGCTTGAAAGCTTCTAGCATAAGGTCTTTGGCTGGCATCGAATTCCTTCCCTCCGTCTGGCCGTCTCCAGTATGATACCTGCCCGATGTCACCGCCGAAGTACAATATGTCTCTGTTCTGACCATGAACGTAACAGATGTTCTTGCTGAGCACCCGCTGTGCTGGGCAACGTGAGGAGGATGAACAAAGTACAAAAACATGGACTCCTACCTCTGAGAAAAGTTCAGCCATGCTGAGCAAGACATTGGCAAGTACAAACTCCCAACTAATGAGATTGATGTATGAGTCTCAGGCATCCTAAGGACGATTGCCATTTAGAGGGAGAGCTTGGTGGGGCTGGAGGGCTTCTTGGAGGAAGTGGGCTCTGTGATAGACTGAAGTGCTGGTAGGATTTTCACAGAGAGGGGAGGTAGGTCACACAGCTTCTTGTGGAGGGTTGTCTGGGAACAGTGGCATGAGCCAACGATCGGGCAGGAGTGCCCATGATGCCCCCTGAGGGTTTTGAGTGCCATTGGGATGGAGCTCTGAGGTCATGGGTTCAATGGCGGGAGAGATCTGGAGAGCTGAGGAGGGCCGGGTGGGAAACTGGAGGTGCCATACCTCAGCAGGAGATCAAGGATTTTATTCTGAGGGACAAATCTGGAGGTACAGGTGTCAGAGCAAGGGAGTTACACGATGATGTATGGTGGGAGGGAGTGGGAAGGTAGAGGAGAAGCATCTAAAGCAATCGGGGTGAGTGACAGGGATGAACCAAAGTCTGGTCCTGCATCCGGGCCTGGGTGACCGGAAGAGTCAAAGCATTTTGGAGATGGACGTGACCTTGGGCGATTTACTCTATGTAGACATTTGAGAAACAGAACCCAACTCAAGGCCACCCAACTTGTTAGGGGCCGAGTCAGGAAATGAACTCATGTTAAAGGTTTAGTGCAAGGGGATGGGGAAGGAATTTGCCTCTGGAGTGATCAGGTTTGGGGAACACGGGGACATATGAGCTGATGAATCCAGCAGACTGCTGAAAATGTGGGTCTGGGGCCCAGGGAGGTATCAGCTAGGATTTGGGGGGGGTGGGCATTCTCATCATAGAACAAAGGACACAGTTAGAACCCCAAGGGGCAGTGTGCTGAGACAAAAGGCCAGAAGCCCCAAGACTGAAGCTTGACGTCCAAGAACAGGATCCAGGAGAAAGGGCAGCCAGAGAGGTGGGATGTGGCCCAGATGTGAATGCAGTGATCAAGAGAAAAGGTGTTGGTTAGCGCTGTCTAGGGGCTTAGACACTTGGCTCCAATCTCCCCAGCCCCACTGAAGCAGATGGCTGTGAACTCTTTAACCCTTCTCCCACTGAGATGCGGAGTCTTTGCTTCCTCCCCTTAAATGTGGGCAGGCTCTGTGATGAATGTGCCCAGAGACTAGAATGGAAGTGACACCATGAGGCTTCCGGGCCCAAGTCTCCAGACACTGGCAGGTCCGACTTTCTGTTCTGAGAACACTCGCTCTTGGAACACAGCCACCGTGTTGTGAAAAAGGCCCCAGTCCTGTAGAATGGTCCAAGGGAGGAAGAATCAGAGCTCCTGGCTGGCGGCTAGTATTGACTCACCAGCTGGGTGATGCCACCATCTTGAAAGGAGAGTCCAGTTGAGGTCCCCAGAGAGGTAAGCCATCCCTGATGAGTTCTACTCAGATTTGTGAGCAAAATAAAGACTGTTCCTAAGTTACCAAAGTGTGGGGCGGTTTGTTATGCAACAATATCCTATCTCCTCGGTGCACTTGGGTCTCTTCTCCAAGGGCAAGGTGAACAGTGGGGGGCCCTTTGGAGCGTCCCTCTCCCCCCAGCCTCCCTTTGCTTCTGTTCTGGTGGTCGGTGACCCTCATGGGGCTTAGGGCTCCATGTCAGTCAATGGCAATGGTGGCCCAAGACCTCTAGGGGGTATCGGGAGTGGTCAGAGAGAGGCAGCCCAAAGCCTGGCATCTGGTACCATAAACACACAGAAAAGACAAACGTCTACTGAGCCCCTGCTGAGCCTGTCACGATAAACTGGGGGATCTGGGCCTCAGCCGAACCAGGGGACAAATAGCCAAATCATTTAAACAACTCGATGTCCATTTTTCTTTCCTGTACATTCGTTTATTTAAAAAAGTGTAGGAAATGAATAAAATGGTACCTAAAAATTATCTACAACGAAATAAATTATTCCCAGTTATGCATTGCAGATCCACACAAACCAGTCCTCTAACCTTGACCAAGGTTACATTCCCCAAGGACTTACATGCTTCCCCCCTCCGACTCTTCCTGAGGCTTTTCCCTCCTGTGTGAAGTGACTACAGCATTAAGCCCCATCCTGTATGAGCTGGGCTTCCTCACAAGCATCGCGGACGGGCATGGAGGCAGCCCAGGCGTCCGCAGACCCAGCGGCAGGGCACACAGTAGGCGTCAGCAAATGTGTCCAAGTGGTTTCCAGCGGCCCTGACGTATTTTACCTAAGTGGGGTCTGGGTTTTAAAGAAAAGAGTCAGAGGTATGTTGGGCTGGCACCTCCAGGAGGCATAGCTTCAAAAAACATTAAATTCGCCTGAGGTCTCAGGAAGATAGCAACTGGGCCTGGAGTTTGGAGCTCTCAGTTAAAAGCAAATGGCCCCATGGGGCCCTTGTAAGTAAGGGCGGAGCGTGTGACAACAACCAGGCCAAGGGTGGCCTGCCACGCTCTATGGCCGTGGGAGGCAGAGCACCGAGGCCAGGGCTCTAGGGTTGATTTTAAGTCATGATACAATGGCAGTTGGGGGGAGGAAGCCCCAGCCCTCTGGCCCTTCATGGGGAGGGGGTCAAGAGTCCGAAGGTAACTGGGCAGGAGCCCGCCTTTTACAAGGGAAAGGTGCCAGGGGCCGCACCCAGGGTGTCAGCCAAACAACAAACCCTTCCTTCTGGAAAGAGTTCAAGAGGCCTTGGAATACACACCATTTAGGAGATTGCAAAACTCCTTTTCATGGAGGCAAAGTAGCACATGCAAGCAAGTCTAGGCAGTGCGTTTCCAAGGTGAATTCACTGAACACAGTGAAGCACATTTATTTTTTAAAGGAGGTTTGGCCACAGAAACATTGACGTTTGGACCATGCCAACAAGCTGGAACAGGATCCCTCTCCTCCCAGAAGAGATCAGGGCCCACAGAGGCAAACGCTCCCGCGAGCGGGAGCTGGGCTGATCATTAATATAAATGAGGGATGTGGGCCGTGTATGAGAAAAAACTTTCATGAAACACACACCAGCCTTGAGGCCCATCTTCTCCTTTGATAAGAGACACATATGGGTCCTAAACTTTCCATTTCATTATGAACAAAGCAACCCCCCGGGGGTGGGGCGGGGGCACTGATCAGCAGCCACAGACGCTCAGCGTCAGTGAGGGAGGCGAGAGGGAGTGGTGGGGACTGGGGTGAACTGGGGAACCAGGCACCCCACCAGCTGCCGCCAGGTTGACAGTGAGCCCCAGAAACGGCCAGATCTCCTGATTTGGATTTTTATGCAAAAATTGTATAATTTTAAATGTTAGTAACAAATTCTTCAAAAAGATTCTGCAGGCCAAACAAAACACACCTGCGGGCTGGGTCGTTTCCCAGTCTCTCTTGCAGTGGCAGGGAGGTGTGATAGGCAGAATCATGGGTCCCCAAAGATGTCCATGTCCTGATCCCCCAGAACCTGAGGCTGTGTTACCTTACGTGGCAAAAGGGACTTTTCAGTGTGATTAAATTACAGATCCGGAGATGGGGAGATTTTCCTGGATTATTTGAGTGGGTGGGCTTTATAAGTGAAAGGTCCATATAAGGCAAAGAAGGAAGGAGGTGCATCAATGTCACGTGGCAGCGTGGGCAACTCCGTGTGACCAGCCAACCGAGGCATGGAGTGTGAGCAGCCCCTAAAAGCTTGAAAAGGCAAGGAAACCAATTCTGCCCTAGAGCCTCCAGAAGGAGGGTAGCTCTGCTGACTCCCCGATTTTAGCCCAGGGAGACCCACTTTGCCCTTCTGCTCTCCAGAACCATAAGAAATCTATGTTGTGTTGAGCCTCCATGTTTGAGGTAATTGGTTACAGTAGCAACAAGGAGCTAACACGGTGGCCATTCTCTGGCGTATTTTTAGACATTGCTAGAGGCTGAGAATACTCTCTAGATTTCTCGTTAAATGCCAAAGTATTGTTGGAGTGGGGACAGCCACACAGCAATTCAAGGAAATTTTTCTTACTTCTAGGACTCAAGATAAATCTGTGCGGTGGGATAACCACACGCAGAGCAAGAGAACCAGGAAGTCGCTTATCAATGCCCTCAAACAGACACACCCTGTTTTGGCTGGACAGACTGCAAATTATTCCCACCTTCCAGGGGACAGGCACATGTTTATCTAGTGGTCGGTAGAAGTCAAAACCCAGCCATCCAACCAGTTTGCATGAGTTGTCACCATGTCAGGTAAAAAGAGCTACATGGTTATGCATTTGACTCCTTAAATATACAGGACCACCAAATAAATAATAATAATAATAAGGCACATTATCATTTTCATCCAGGGGGCTCCAGTGGGAGCAGGGACCTTGGATGGGCTCCGAGGGATTGGAATTGTTGCCCTGAAGAGGTCCAAATCCAAATCCAAATCCAAATCCAAATCCAGGGCTTGTTGCAACCTTGTACATGGTGACTCACAGCCCTCCTCTCTCATTATGGGCTGGTTTACAACCCAACCCGAGTTTAGAAGGACATGAACTGTGACGATTGTATCCAGGTCAGAATTCATCACTTTCAACATCCCATCATTGGAATGAGTCCACTTGGAAATCAGAGGTCGGTGGTGTCCTGAAAAACCTCCTGCCATTCCTTCCATATAATTCCTCTTTAGGATTTCTGCTTGAGACTCCTAAAGGGTGTCTTAATGCCCTGTTTTAGGCAAAGTCTTTGGAATGGGTCCAAGTTACTCCCCAGGCTCCTCTGGCTCATGGGTGTCCAGCAAGGGAACGTCTGTGCTCCCGTTGTTGGGGTGGGAGAAGGTATATGGTTCGGTCTCAGACTCAGTGGGGAAGCCAGGGGATAGCTCATCTGTGGTCAGCTTTGCAGTCGGGGCCCTGGAGCATATGGGGGGTGGGGAGGGGGGGCAGTCTCCTGTGGGGCCCTGGAAGGGCCGGTAGGTGTCCACCTCTGGCTTCAGGAAGGAGCCGTTGGAATCCTGTAGCAGATGCCCATACACCATGGTGTCATCGATGACATCGTACACGTGGGAATCACTGTCCTTTCGTCCTTTCTGACACTTTTTTGGCTGCATCGGCATCTGGGTGTTGATGTTGCCATTGTAGATGCCTACAGGTGGGCCTTTGTTTTTCTTCTTTTTCCTACTGAGAGAAGGGGAACAAGACAGAGTCAGGAAGAGCAGGATCTTAGCTGCGCTCCATTGGCATAGCCCTACAGGAACTGGGGCACTTTGGGGTTCTCGCATGTCTCCCCCAAGTCCCTCAAATCCCTTAGCCCTTGGAACTGAAACTACTCTCCTCTGGGAGCATTTAGAAGGGACCAGCTTCTGTCTCCAGTCTTCACAGTGGATGCAGGGTATCCAGGGGTGGGAACAGCTGACAACCAGCCCCTCTTTCCTACAAGAAAGGGTGCTGCCCCAGCCCGACCACATCCAGTGTGGTCATCCCCCACTAATGCTCTAGGACGCAGTCTTTCCCCTAGCTAATGCTTCATCCCTCTTTTGCATGGGTAGAAGCTCTGGCCATCTGGATTCTAAGTGATGTAACAGAGGAGACTCGGGATGAGAGGCTATATCTTAGTTTGGAGTTGGGGACAGTGGGACTCAGTATTAGCAGAGGTATCCGGTCCCTTCAAGCAGTAGCCTGCATAAGGGGAACAGCCTGCATAAAGGGACAGAACTCAAAAGAAGACAGCATTCAGGCTGGGGCACGCCAGAGCTCCTCAATAACATCATGAACCTTTGCTGTGTAATGTTCTTTGGTACTTGGGTGTGGACGGGCATTAGCACTCTCCGCCGAGGAAAACAAAGCTTCGCCCTCCATCTCCATGAGCCAAAAGCAGGGGATGCTGGCTTTTTAGCTGACCAGTGATTCAAATGGAGGACATTAGTTCAATTAACATAATGGACCCTATATTGCACAGGCTGACAGCTCACTAATTGTGGACAGGCTTCTTGTCCTTTTCTGCGATAAAAATAATGTAGTCCATTTAGCTTGTAACACTGAGTCTCTGGCTGGGGTGATGGGTTCCAAAGGCTCCTGCCTGAAGCCCTGAGATGGATGCCCCTCCTTTGTGCTCCATGGAGCCTTGATTGTCTCCACCAGTGTTCTTCTCAGGCCAGAACCAGGGCAGTTTAGAGATAGAGGCAAGAAGTGGACCCTCCCCTTGCTCGGTTCCCTGCCGATGAGGAAGAAGGGACCCGGTGTTAACACTGTGCTTTCTGATCTGGGTGGCAGAGACTGCACCCCAGATAAGAAAGTTTCCTAGAGAAACCATAAAATGATAATTTGTTGAAAGAAGTCCTTTTCCCCTGTGTGGTATGTATACAATTCCATTTCACAGAGAAGAGGCTTTTCCCTGGACCTGCCTCGGGCAGCCCCTTCCTCATCAGTGGAGACATTTCTAGACAGTCTCACTGTGGGTCGGGAATTTTGGTTGTTTGCTCACGGCCCCAGTTAATAATAAAAAAGAAAAAATTCTCTTTAGCTTGTTGCAAGGTTGAATGGCGCTAAGGAAAGCAATTTCCTTCTCCCTCATGGCTTTAATCAGAAATACGCGCAGAATTGATAAAATCTGGTGGCGCCCCTATTCTGTCTCAAAAGGTCAATGCTCTGCCTTCATAAAACAGCAGCTCTCATCCTGAGGGGATGGAAGATGAGATGAGTCAGGTAACTGGGTCTTCCTTCCTTTCGCCCACAGGGCTCGCTTTTTGGTGCCTGTCTGGAGTCCAATAAACAAGTGCAAAAATTTAAGAAACCGGAGAACCAGCTGGGGTGGCATGCGTTCGCTCTCCAAGTGACAGAGGACGCAGGCTCAGAGCCCTGGCCTGGGGTGGGGGTGGGGGGGTTCTGACGTGAGCATTTTCCTGCTAAGATCATCTCTGGGATGACCACCATCTGATGGGCAGACAGTAAATGATTGCCAGGGGACTCGTGCCGAGACAGCTGCGTAAAAACCGCAGGCTAACATGTCACCAGCTGTGTCTTCTGTCCCCCCTCCCCCCCAGCATAACTCACATCTGGCAATATTATTTAATACCCATCCCTGGGAGAGGAATGGGAAGCAAGAAAAGAAGTGAGTAATTAACGACAGCTCTGGTCTGTGTGACCTAAGGAGGCGTCAGATTGGCGGAAGACAGTTTGAGAAATTCCACCTACTTCTTTTTCACAAAGCAAATGATGAGTCCAAGGGCAAACAGCAGTAAGGCGCCACCTCCCACGACCACGATGATGATGACAGTCAGGTCTGTGAGCAGAGACACGAGGGAGAGGGATGAGGAGACACGGGGGTGGTCAGGTGGACAATGAACTGGGGCAGACAGTCTCCAGAGATGGCCGCCATCCCTCCCTTCCCTCCCCAGACACACATGCTGCTCCTCACATCAAGAGGAGCCTATTTCCCTTCTTCTTCACTCTTCTTGACTTGCCAGTACTGGGGCCTTTTAGAGGCCTGGTAACTTCTTGTACTTTCTGTCTGAGGGGCAGCGAGTCAGTCAGCATGTAAGAAGGTTGCCCATCCTGAGGCCGCCATGCTGTGAGGAAGCCCAAGCCAACCACGTGGAGACTCCGTGAGGAAAACGGACCCAGGAACCTGGCTGAAAGTACCAAGGCTGCAGATGACCCATCCCTGCCACCCCCGAGCTGTTTGAGGCATCTGGCGGCAGCCCCAGATATCTGAGAGCAGAGAAGAACCATGTGGCTGTGTCCTATCCAAATACCTGACCGACAGAATTGTGAGCAAGCAAAATGGTTGTTGTCTAAACTACTGAATCTTGGGGCTATTTGTTAGGTGGTGACAGAGAAGTGAAACCAACTGCAGGCCCTACCAGATCCCCTCCAAAGGCTACTCTGGGCCCACCATGGGATGTGTCCACCCAGGCACCATGGCCTACATGGGAGAAAGGGGCAGAGGGCTGTAGGGGAAAGCAGGGCGGCAAAGTCAGAAGTGAGGGCACTAAGGACAGGGTTCTTTCATCTGTGCTGTCCTTTTCCTACAGTTGTACAAAGGACAAAGGAAATAAACCAGACAGGGAGCCCTGCACCAAACAGGGATTTAGAAGTTCTTGCTTGTTTGGGGCACCTGGGTGGTTCAGTTGTTAACGGCTCAGGTCATGATCCCAGGCTCCTGGGATCGAGCCCCACATCAGGCTCCCTGCTCGGCGGGAAGCCTGCTTCTTCCTCTCCTGCTCTCCCTGCATGTGTTCCCTCTCTCGCTGTGTCTCTATCTGTCAAATAAATAAATAAAATCTTAAAAAAATTTTTTTTTTATTTATTTGATAGAGCGAGAGCACAAGCAAGGGGAACAGTAGAGGCAGAGGGAGAAGCAGGCTCCCAGCCAAGCAGGGAGCCCGATGAGGGGCTCGATCCCAAGACCCTGTGATCATGACCTGAGCCGAAGGCAGACGCTTAACCATCTGAGCCACCCAGGTGCCCCAAATAAATAAAACCTTAAAAAAAAAAGTTCTTGCTTGTTCAACGAGAAAACAAAAGGAGAAGTTAAGAGAGAAGTCAAAATAGAAATAAATGGGATACTTAGTTGGCTCAGTTGGAGGAGTGTGTGGCTCTTGATCTTGGGGTCATGAGTTCGAGCCCCATGTTGGGTATAGAGATTGCTTAAATAAAGAAATAAAACTTAAAAAAAAAAGTAGAAATAAATGCCAGAAAATGAACGTAAGAGAGTCAGAAAACCCAGGAGCTAACCTGAGAGTATGGGAGAGCTTCTCACTTACGGCTTTTGGTTTGCATCACTTCTCTTGCTGCTAACCAGTTGTGTGGCCTTGGGGTGGACGTGCAGTCTCTCTGACCGCCAGAAAGGGAAGGGGCCTGGAGAAACGATCTCCACTGTCCCTTCTGGTTCTAACACTCTGTGGTGTTCTGTGATTATCTTGGAATAAAGGCAAACGTGGCCCCACCACGATTGCGGTGCCACAAACGCATTTCCTCACTGGAGACTCTTGGGCGGATCCTGCAACTTTGAGCACAAGGCCTGCCGCTGAGGGCATTTCATGGATTCCCATGTTTCACTGGACTCAGTAAAAAAATGCCAGCACCAAGGGGTGCCTGGGTGGCTCAGTTGCTTGAGCATCTGACTCTTGATTTTGGCTCAGGTCATGATCTTGGAAGGTCATGAGATCAAGCCCTGTATTGGGCTCTGCACTTTTAGCACAGAGTCCGCTTGAGATCCTCTCTCCCTCTCCCTCTCCCTCTGCCCTCCCCCTGCTTGTGCACGCCCGCGCACGCTCTCTCTCTCTCTAAAATAAATAAAATCTTAAAAAATGCCAGTGCCAAGTTCTGTGTCACACTTTCCACGTCCCCACATTTGAACCCCCAACACTTGAATTCCCAATGATACTTCTGTGAGGTAGTTATTACCATCTACCCTCTAAGATGAGGAAGGTTAAGGGAGTGAAGAACCTACCCCTATGCCAGAGAGAGATTAATAGTAAATGACAGTGATAGATGGACGATAAAATTGCCCTACTTCTACCCCCCTCCCCGAACCATGTCTTAGACTATGTGACTCTGGAGCTCCTCCCACCAAGAGGTGGAGTCTATTTGTCCACCCCTTGAATTTGGGCAGGCCCAAAGAATTCTGTAGAAGGGATGGTGTGAGTTCCTAACCCAAGCATCAAGAGACCTTGTATGCTTCTTCCAGACTCTCTTGGATCTCTCTGCCTCTGCCATGAGAACAAGGCCCAGGCTGGAGTGTCAGGGAGCGTGGGGAGGAGAGCCAAGGAACCTAGTTATCCCAGCTGATTGTGGCTGGGCCCAGACGTGTGAGAGTGCACGGCTCAGACCACCAGAGTCTTCTAGCTGCCTGCAGTTACCCACACGTGCATGAGTGAGTGAACCCCGATAAGTCCAGCTCACACCAGAATCGCCTAGTCAACATGTAAGCAATAATAAATGGCTGTCTTTAAGCCAGAGTTCTGGGGTGGTTTGTTATGCAACATTACTGATGCAAACGCTGACTGATACATGGACAGCCAGGACTCAAATCCATGTTTTCTGGATTTTTTTCGCCTCCCATGTTTGCCCCCTACCCTTCAGCTGACAATTTGCTGTCCACCCCCCCGCCCCCACAAGACCTTGCAGGCCCTTACCCGTAGTCCTTGGGGTAAGCAACACCCAGAAGAACAGGTCCAGCTGCTTGCCACTCACAGGGCTGCAGTTGGAGATGTTGACCCAGAAGCTGTGGTGGTGGAAGCTTGGCTTGGGGAGCACCTCATCCTCCAGGCTGAAGATCTCCTCTGCCTTGCTCCGCTGCTCCTGGATGATCATGAATGCACGCCCCGTCTGGCAGACAACGCCGGTCCGCTCCTTGAGGAAGGTCAGGTAGGCCACCTGGTTGCTGGGCACACTGATGTTCCAGGACACTGAGGTGAGGGATGGCAGGCCCCGGTCCCAGTTAGGGCTCCTCAGGTAGACCTTGTTTTTTGTGTCTGGGGTCACCGTGAAAACACCTTCCTCTGCAGGAAAGGGGAGAGAATCCACACAAGATGTTTCACTGAATCAAAATGGATGTTAACCTGTCTAGACTTTTCTAGAGTTTTCTGCGATGACAGAAAAGTTCTCCACAGGCTCACCCCATTTTATTACACTTTGCAGATCCTGTGAATTTTTAAGAATTGAAGGTTTGTGGCAACCCTGCATTGAGCAAGTCTGTGGCACCATTTTTCCAATAGCATTTGCCATTTTTTTGTGTGTCTCTGTGTCACATTTTGGTGATTCTCCCAACATTTCAAATTTTTCATTATTGTATTTGCTATGGTGATCTGTGATCAGTGATTGCAACTTGCTGAAAGCTCAGATGATGGTTAGCATTTTTTAGCAAGGAAGTTTTTTGTTTTGTTCTTTGGGTTTTTTTTTTTTTTTTTTTTTTTTTGCTTACGAAGCTTTTATTTTTAAGTAATCTCTACATCCAATGTGGGGCTTGACCTTACAAGCCCGAGATCAAGAGTCGCATGCTCTACCAACTAAGTGAGCCATGCACCCTGGCAATAAAGAATTTAAAATTAAGGCATGTACATTGTTTTTTTTTAGACACAATGCTATTGCACACTTACTAGACTACAGTATGGTGTAAAGAGAACTTTTATATGCACCGGGAAACAAAAAAACTCATTTCACTTGTTTTATTGCAGTGGTCGGGAACCGAACCTGCAATATCTCCTGGGTGCCCATATCTGCACTCCCCAAGCATGTAGCCATCACCACGCGTGTCTGTGGAAGACCCAAAATGTGCTCGAATGTGACTGAGGAGCTGAATTTTAAATTTTGTTATTAATTTAAGCATAAATTGCCGCACATGGCCAGTGACTGTTGGTCAGCACAAAGATTAGAGTCTCAGGTTAGGTGCTCAGGTCTTTTGAACAAAACCAATCAACCAAACAACAACAAAAAACCCCAGGCTAGTTCACCAAACCGCTGGTTATCTCTGAAAGCTTGCTTTCAGAAACACCCTCGACATAGCTAAGAATCACCTGACGCTCTGCTCCACGGTAGGACTGGTACAGAGCAATTTCTGTTTCCAAGGTTAAACCGCTTCCGTTTCTGGGAAGAATGGTAGAAATGCAAAGCTGAAGACCTCCGATAGACACGTCACCTGACCTTCAGGTGAGATGAAACTCCAGCGTTCCACACTGAGGAGGGTATGTCTTGTTTTCCAAGACTTCCCACAGGAGTTTCTTGGGGAGCTGTGGGGATATCAGGCAGCTTGGACTGACCTTAATCTTATGGCCAAAGATTCTTCTCCCTCCCCACTCAGGTCTCTGGGAACAAAGTACGAAGTAAACCTCAGATAAAAGTCTTGGGTCAATTTTTAAATGGCCTCTGACTTTAGCCACTTGTAATGGTGACTGTGACTTTGAAAACCAACCACGGAGAGCTCACCGTTGGGAGGGATTCAGACCCCGCTCACTGCCTGGCACCCTGAAGATCAAACACTAGACTTGCAAGAGGGGCTGAGCCCCTGTGCTGAGAACAGGACCCTAGTGCTCTGGAGACCCTCCCCGGTCCACCTTCCCCTGTGCACTCCACGCCACGTTCTAAATTGTCAAGGCCGACTCACAAATGCCTGCGTAAGGATTTTCATGCTACCACCTTAAATATCTGGGACTCGGGAATATTTGGTTAGCTCTCATTGAAGCCCCTGCCTGCTTCCAAAAAAGGCTTGAACCTGATTCTTTGTCCTGCTGCCTGCCAACTGTCACCTCCCACTGTCAGAGTCTTATTTCTTTCTTTTTTTTTTTTTTAAGATTTTTAAATTTTTTATTAGAGAGAGAGAGTACAATCAGGGGGAGCGGCAGGTAGAGGGAGAGGGAGAAGAAGCAGGCTCCCTGCTGAGCAGGGAGCCCGATATGGGGCTCGATCCCAGGACCCCGGGATCATGACCTGAGCCGAAGGCAGACGCTTAACTGTCTGAGCCACCCAGGGGCCCCCAGAGTCTTATTTCTTTCCTTTTTTTTTTTTTTTTTTAAGATTTTTATTTATTTAACAGAGAGAGAGAGCACAAGTAGGCAGAGCGGCAGACAGAGGGAGAGGGAGAAGCAGGCTCTCCGCCGAGCAGGGAGCCCGATGCGGGACTCGATCCCAGTACCCTGGGATCATGACCTGAGCCGAAAGCAGCCACTTAACTGACTGAGTCACCCAGGCGCCCCCAGAGTCTTATTTCTAACTCCCGGGATTTTCCACACTAGGTGAATGGTGGAATCCGGATGAGGACACACCATCTTTCAGATTTCTTGTGAGAAGACCAGCCCACTCAGCTCTCCCTACTCTTCAAGTTGACAACTTAATGAAGACGATCCCAGAAGCAAAATAAGAGGGATGTCTAACCAAGAAAGGGGCAGGGAGTTGGGGAGAGAGAGGGAGACCTCCTTACCTTTGAAGAACGGTATAAAGGACACGGTCAGGCCCTGCCTGGTGGCCTCTTGTCGGAAGCTGGGGGCAAAGGTGCGGAGGGTCACTGAGATGTTCTGCTTCACCTGGATCTGCTCGATGGAGCCTCCAGGGCAGAAGAAGCCGAAGTAAAGTTCCTGGCCGGGGACGGCACTGGCCACCAGGTAGCTGAAGCTCGTGTTGCAGACCTTCTCTTGCGTGTGCTGTTGCAGCTTCTGGGCAGGCACCAGTGCCAGGCTCAGCCTGTCCTTGGGCACCAGCAGCTTCCAGGAGAAGTCATGCAGCTGCACGGGCAGCTGGAGGATGTCCCCAGGCACCTGGAGGGAGTGGGATCTCCTGTGGCAGTACCGGTGGTCCATGCAGCCTGGAAAAGAGGGGCTCATGGTACCGGGCAGGGAGGGGACCGGCCGTGTGTCCTCCCCAGCTGGAGAGACCACCCAGGCTTTCTTGCTTTTCCCTTTGGTCTCTCCTCTCCCACTCCGTCCCCCACTCCGGGCTCCCTGATGCTTCTTTTCTAGCCACCCCGCTTGCTCTCTCACGTTCTTACTCCACCCTAAATTGGCAGACCAACTTCTGGGGGAGTACTTAGGGTTGAAATGTCCTCTTCCTGTGTGTCAGCCTCTCTTCTGTGGCTCTGAGTCTCAAATGCTAAGTATGGGCAGGGCATAGGTTTTTCCTTCGCCCTGCTTGCCAGCGTCCCCGACTGTGGGGAAGTAGCTTGGTGCAGCGGTCAGAGCAGGGATGGAGCTGGGGAGGTATCTGCCACCTCCTAGTGGGCAGGCTGCCTCAAGTCTTGTGGCTTGAGCTGTTGCATCTGTGGAAGCTCTAAGAGCATCCATGTCAGAGGTCATGGCGGCCCAGCGGGGAGGGGACTAGGGGTTTTGCTGCCCTCCATTCATCAAACATTTAGTATGTGACTAATACATGTCCAGCAGCCCCAGGGGCTAAAGGGACCAAAAAAATGGAACAAGCTGCAGTTCTTGACCTCAAGACTCTCAGTCTCATGCAAGAGGAGACAAGTGTGCAGTGAGCCTGGAGGCGGGGTGAGGGGGGTTCGGGGGTGGGGAGGCTACACAGAGGAGAGGATCTCAGGAGAGATGCTGGAAGGCTGGGCAGAGGACGCAGGAATGAGCTTGGGAGTGCAATGCACTTCTGAAGGATGCCCGTTCTCACCGAGGCTCTGGTCCTAGAGGGGCACGTCTCCACCTCACTGTCCACTGCCTGCCCTTGCTCACCCTGCACGGCAGGGGACAGCTCTGATCATATGATTTACAGCCTACCCAGTGGACCCCACTAAGAAGATAGGGCGGGGCAGCGAGACCTGCCCACAGCCCCGGAGGATTGTGCTAACCAAGGGGGCGTACTTATGGTTTTCTCGGCGTTCATCCACAGGCGAGTCAGATTATCACAAAGGAAGGAGATCTTGTGTTTGGAGCCGGACGTCAGGGTGAGGTTGGTGCTGCAGGTCCGAGAATCCAGACACACGAAGCAGCCAGGGACAAACTTGCGGCTAAGCTTGATGGGCCGCGGCTCGATGGTGAGCGACATGGCTTGCTCGTTACTCAAGTCGACCAGGTAGATTTTATCTGAAACCACGAAGAGAAAACAGGTCTGAAGCATGGATCAGCAGCCACCCTGTGAAGGGGCAAAAATTAGCATAAAAAGTCTCATGGCTGGGGAGCATTGGAAATATGTTTTATTATTACGAGAATATGCAAGCGGGTGCCTGGGTGGCTCAGTCAGTTAGGCATCTGCCTTCGGCTCAGGTCATGATCTCAGGGTCCTGGGATCGAGCCCCACATCGGGAAGCTCAGGAAGTCCGCTTCTCCCTTTGCCCCTTCCCCCATTTGTGCTTGCTCTCTCTCTGTCTCAAATAATAAAACCTTTTTTTTTTTTTAAAGATTTTATTTATTTATTTGAGAGAGAGAGAGAACAAGCAGGGGGAGGGAGAGGGAGAAGCAAGCTCCCCGCTGAGCGGGGAGCCTGGGGCTCCATCCCAGGACCCTGAAATCATGACCTGAGCTGAAGGCAGACGCTTAACCAACTGAGCCACCTAGGTGCCCCTCAAATAATAAAATAAGAACATACAAGAACTCTAGGAGAAATTTAAAAGGAAAAATAATGGACTGAATTTCTACCACCCATATTTAACCGCTTTTACTTCTTCAAATTCATTTTAGCCCTTGTTCGTATGCATGCATATTTTTTTTTAAGATTTTTATTTATTTATTTGAGACAGAGAGAATGAGAGACAGAGAGCATGAGAGGGAGGAGGGTCAGAGGGAGAAGCAGACTCCCCGCCGAGCAGTGAGCCCGATGCAGGACTCGATCCCAGGACTCCAGGATCATGACCTGAGCTGAAGGCAGTCGCTTAACCAACTGAGCCACCCAGGCGCCCCTGCATGCATATTTTCAACTGCCTAAAAGTATAGTATATACAAAATTTTATACTCAGCTTTTACTTTATTACTTTACACAGGTTTACTTATTTTTCCATAGTTTTCATATTCACGAGTCTTTGAAAATATTCAGTAATTTAGTGGCTGTGTGATAGTTAACAAGTGAGATTTACCATTGTTTATTTAAGTATTCTCCTGCTATGAATTAGCAACAGTGTGGTATTAGCGTGGGGACAGAAGATTCATAGATATTACATTTCTTCATAAATATTATTATTATTCACAGATATATCCATCGATATTATAATTTAGTCTCTAATAAATGCTATATTTCAAATAAGTGAGGAAAAGACAAACCACTCCTGGCTTGGCTAGAACTCTCTCTCCCATTAGTACAAGAATAAAATTAGACTGGTATTTCAAAGCAAAGAGAATATCCTTATAAATGTGGAGTGCAAATTATAAAAGAAAAAAAATTTAGGTATCTGTCTGCTAATAGGTACTGAAATGCTGAAGGACAAGGGACACATTGGGAGAAAATATCTGTAAGAAAGATGGATTGAGCGGTTCACAGAAAGGGAAATGGAAATGTTCACATATTCAAAATATAAGGAGTTCTTTTTTTTTTTTTAAAGATTTTATTTATTTATTTGAGAGGGAGAGTGAGAGAGAGAGAGAGCATAAGAGGGAGGAGCGGGAGAGGGAGAAGCAGACTCCCCGCCGAGCAGGGAGCCCGACGCGGGACTTGATCCCAGGACTCCAGGATCATGACCTGAGCCGAAGGCAGTCGCTTAACCAACTGAGCCACCCAGGCGCCCTATAAGGAGTTCTTAGTATCACTTGCAGTATCACTTGTCATCACAGAAAAGCAAATTAAAACAAAGTGTAGAGGGTGAAGATGAAAGCCTGCCCCCTTGGGACCCCAGAGGTGTAACCGGGGAATATACGCCCATGTCTGTACCGCAGCTCTGGAACTGTGGAAAACCAGACACCACGTAATACGGGAAGGGTTAAATGCTCTGTGGAACATTCATGAACATTCATGAACATTCAAAGCCTATGTGGTCTCTGTAATGCTCGTGGCCTCTGTGGAATATTATTTAGCAGTTAAAAAGAAAGAGGGAGATCTAGGGGTGGGGCCTGGGTGGCTCAGTTGGTTAAGTGTCTGCCTTCAGCTCAGGTCATGAGCTCAGGGTCCTGGGGCTCCCTGCTCAGCGGGGAGCCTCCTTCTCCCTCTCCCTCTGCCCCTCCCTCCTGCTTGTGTGCATGCACACGCGCAAGGTCTCTCTTTCTCAAATAAATAAAATCTTTTATTTTTTTATTTTTTAAAATATTTTATTTATTTATTTGACAGAGAGAGACACAGCGAGAGAGGGAACACAAGCAGGAGGAGTGGGAGAGGGAGAAGCAGGCCTCCCGCTGAGCAGGGAGCCCGATGCGGGGCTCGATCCCAGGACCCTGGGACCATGACCTGAGCCGAAGGCAGACGCTTAACGACTGAGCCACCCAGGCGCCCTCAAATAAATAAAATCTTAAAAAAAAAGAGGGAGATCTAAATATACTGATCTAAGAACTTCCAAGATACGGTGTTGACTAAAACAGCAAGTGTAGAACAAATGTAGACTCTGACACCGTGCGATTATACGATCTCTGCATCAAATGTAATCGCTATTTCTATGTGTATATACTTATGTATGTAAATGAAGAGAAACAAGATCTGGAGAGAAATACAACAAATCCGTAACTGTGGTTACCCCAGGAGAGGAGCCAAGAGTGGGGCGCCACACACTATTTAGAATACCTCTGCTTGTTGACCGAGCTTCTCTGGAGGGTGCTCTGACCAGACTGCTTCCTGCGGAACCCGTAACATCTTCATGTTCAACCTTTTCTCTTGGGTTGGTTGGATTCCCTCAGAGAAGAGCCCGCCATTCACCAAATGGAGGAAACACACTTGGGGCTTCCCATGAAGGAAGCAGGATGGGGCCTCGAGAGTCAGCACATCAAACTTACTCAAACTGCCTGTGTTCAGCTTAGCGCCTTCACCTTCAGGGCAACTGGGATCTTTGGTTCAAAAACTTCCCTTTCCAGGGAAGGAACTCCTATCTTCTGTTGCCCGCGGGAGGAGCGCCCCCGGGCTGCTTGGTGGATCTGGGGCTGGAGTGGCTTCTCCCACTTTTAGCCCTCGTTCTGAAAGTGACGTGTTGCCAATTCCTGCCTTTGAAAGTTTCTTCTTGGTGTTTCCCACTGTGGGATTAGATTCTGCACTTTTGGGTCTGCTGAATCAGTTACCCCTGTACGTCCATGCTGGGAAATGTTAGAATATTGTCTCCTTTCCATTTATCACTTCCCTTGGAATTTATGCTTTTAGAAATATTTTAAATGCCATTACAGTGTGGTTTAAGAAGGAAGCAAATGTCTCTTTAATGGGAAGCCCTCATTTTCCAATTAGTTGTGTTTTTCTCATCAGAAAGTGAACTTCAGGGATCTCCATAACCTGCTTATCTGGCACATGGTCAAGAGTCCATGATGTGCTGGGTTGTTAATCCTCATACATCCTTGAGAGGGAGTGTGTCAGCCAGCTCAGGCTAAATTATGCTACAGTAACAAATGGTCCCCCAAATCTGAAGGTTGAGAATAACCAAGATTCATTCTTTTTTTTTTTTTTAAAGATTTTATTTATTTATTTGACAGAGACGGACACAGCGAGAGAGGGAACACAAGCAGGGGGAGCGGGAGAGGGAGAAGCAGGCTCCCTGCAGAGCAGGGAGCCCGATGTGGGACTCGATCCCAGGACCCTGGGATCATGACCTGAGCCGAAGGCAGTCGCTCAACCGACTGAGCCACCCAGGCGCCCACCAAGATTCATTCTTCATTCACCTTACACATCCATTGTGAGTTGGCTGTAGCACTGGGGCATGTCTTTTTAACTCTTTTTTTTTTTTTTAAGATTTTATTTATTTGAGAGAGAGCACGAGTGGGGGATGGGGTGTGGGGGGAGGGGCAGAGGGAGAGGCAGGCTCCCCGCTGAGCAAGGAGCCTGACAAGGGGCTCCTTTCCAGGACCCCAGGATCAGGACCTGAGCCGAAGACACTTAACCGACTGAGCCACTCGGGGGCCCCATGTCTTTTTAATTGAGATCCGGGCTGAAGGAGAAGGCTCTGTGACAGAGTTTGAAAGGAGAACCACAGGATGGGTGCTGAAGTTCTGCTTAGAAGGGGCACACACTCACTTCTGCTCATATTTCACTGGAGAAGCAAATTCACGTGGCCAAGCCTGTAGCCAATGCGGTAACGAATCTAATCCTCCCCCAAAAGGGGTGGTGAAGATTTTGGAATATACAGTCCAGCATAGTAGGCTTCCTCACCCCCATTTGACAGACAGGGAACCTAAGGCCAGGAGATGGCGGTGGGACTAGGATTCAAGTCCACATCTTATGGATTACAAAGTCTATGCTGTTTCTGTAATGCTCGTGGCCTCTGTGGACCCCAGCTTCCTCTTCTCTAGCTGGTGTCGGTGCAGAGGAGATAAGAAACCGTGGGAACCCTGGGCCTGGCTTCCCGAAGCTCGTATAGGGATGATGCTCC
Source organism: Neomonachus schauinslandi (assembly GCF_002201575.2). Lineage (NCBI taxonomy): Eukaryota > Metazoa > Chordata > Mammalia > Carnivora > Phocidae > Neomonachus > Neomonachus schauinslandi. Next base: position 200,138,906 of record NC_058403.1, on the reverse strand, counting down.
CTCTGAAAAAAACCACCAACAGCCATCTGATCCCAAGATGAGAGCAAAGTTGTCCCTCGATGTGCATTAGAAATGCACTGAATTTGTCAGACTTGCTTTAGTTCAAGGACAGTTCTTCAAATATTGATGGGGGACCTGCTTTTACCACCCACACTGTACTCCAGGGATGGTCTGCAACCATAAATGGAACTTTGCTTTGGAAAGTTCAAAGTTTAGATGTGTTTAAGGTAATACTGCTTTCATCATGTCGATTTTTATAAACTACAAATTTGAAGCTTAGAAAGGTAGTAACTTGTCCCAAGTCACACAGCTTGCTAGTAGCAGAGTCCGGCTCCCAAACCCGCTAACCACTGGCTATAGCTTCCCTTGACGTTTTGGTCGTGAGATTTATATATAATAAAATGCAGAGATCTTAAGTGTTCAGTGTGATGAGTTTTGTCAACTTTATATATCCATCGTATCTATCACCCAGAGCAAGACTGAGAATATTCCTATTATCCCAGAAAGGTCCTTTGTGCCCCTTTCATCAATTCCCCTTGACTTCCAGTCATGCCCCGCGAAGGCCATGACTTTCTGATTTTTATCACTGCAGGTTTCACCTGTTCTAGAACTTCCTATAAATGGAATCATATGGTATGTACTCTCCTGTCTGGCTTTTTCCCCTCAGGAAAATGTATTTAAGGCTCATCCATGTTGTTGTGGATATCAGTCGCTTTTTCCTTATCATCACAGAGTGGTGTTCCACAGGATGAATATCCCACATTTGTTTGTTCCTAGATTGATGGAGATTTAGGTTGTTTCCTATGATGAATAAAACTGCTATATACATATTCTTTTATCAATCTTTGAGTAGACTTACGGTTTCATTTCTCTAGGGCAATTACCGAGGAGGAAAATTTCTGCCAGATGATGCTCTCAAGTGATTGAGCCTTTGTACCCTCCTGCCAGCCGTGTGTCCGGGTTCCAGTGCCCCACGTTCTCACCAACATTTGGTATTGCCAGCCTTTCTCATTTTAGCCATTCTGGTGGGTGTCGAATGGTACTGTGGTTTTACAGTTCACATTTCCTTTGAAGGTCACTGTAGAACGATCAAGGGACAGTGATGAGACACCCCGCACTTGAGCCAAAACAGAGTGGAGTTTGTTGAGGAAAATGATCCTGATTCTGAGGCAAGACGGACCTTGCTCCGCGGGGAGCGTCAGGAGGACCCTGGACTCCGTGTTCACACACCCCATGTGTCCGGCTTTCCAGTTCTGCAGACACATCCCATCCGTTAGTCGTTTGATGTGGCTTCTTTCCACAGTTTCGGTTGGCTCTCAGGGTAGACACGGTAAATTCCCACGATGCCTAAGGCTTTAGCTGTCCAGGTAAGAGGGAAGTATGCAGCCCTCACCTGTCACACGTGGGGTGCTTTAAAGGGAAATGTCACTATCTACATTCGTAAATCTATGGAAAGATAAGGCAGATTTTACTCAGTGTCTCCTATGTGCTCTGACAAGTGGCTTTATCCTACCCTCACCAGGAGGAGGAGGAGGGGTAGGTGTGACGGTTACCAATTTACAGCTGAAAGAGACCTTAGGCTCCAAGTATTTGCTCAAGGCTAGGAACCTAATTGATAGTTTCCTACCGCAAGAGAATCCCATATTCTTTCTACAACACTGCACATGTTTCCTTCCTGTAATAAACACTTGAGCCAGAGATTTGAAAAGACATCCACCCCCGCCCCCAAAAGACAACCTTTCACTATTTGCTACTTACTGACACTGGAAACCCTTGATGGGATTAGCTTATTGATTGAAGTTTCCAAAAGGCCCCTAATGATTTTTGTGGAATCTGTAGAGATTTCTTATTTATTTATTTATTTTTAAAGATTTTATTTATTTATTTGACAGAGAGAGAGATAGCGAGAGCGGGAACACAAGCAGGGGGAGCGGGAGAGGGAGAAGCAGGCTTCCCGCTGAGCAGGGAGCCCGATGCGGGGCTCGATCCCAGGATCTGGGATCATGACCTGAGCTGAAGGCAGACGCTTAACAACTGAGCCACCCAGGCGCCCCTATTTATTTATATTTTTGAGAGAGAGAGAGTGTGTGTGTTCGAGCAGGGTGGGGAGGGGCAGAGGGAGAGAGAGAATCTTTTTTTTTAAAAGATTTCATTTATTTATTTATTTGAGAGAGAGAGAGAGAGAGAAGGAGCAGGGGGAGAAGCAGACTCCCTGCCCAGCAGGGAACCCGATGTGGGACTCAATCCCAGGACTCCAGGATCACAACCTGAGCTGAAGGCAGATGCCCAACTGACTGAGCCACCCAGGCGCCCTGAGAGAGAGACCCTTAAGCGCAGAGCTGGATACGGGGCTTGATCTAACTACGCTGACATCATGACGTGAGTCGAAATCAAGAGTTGGATGCTTAACCGACTATGCCACCCAGGCATCCCCGAGATTTCTTACTTATTTTTTTAAAAATTTTATTTTTTATTTGACAGAGAGAGACACAGCGAGAGAGGGAACACAAGCAGGGGGAGTGGGAAAGGGAGAAGCAAGCTTCCCGCTGAGCAGGGAGCCCGAAGTGGGGCTCGATCCCAGGACCCTGGGATCATGACCTGAGCTAAAGGCAGATGCTTAACGACTGAGCCACCCAGGAGCCCCAGATTTCTTACTTTAACATAAAAACAGGCTCCATGGGAATAAGTCAGAGGCCACAATACGTGTCAACTCTGCCAGGACAAACATAAGACTCACCGAGCTTGAGTTACCCAACAAAAAACAAAAACCAAAACCAAGTCAACATTTCGTTAAGGGCTCCAGGTGGCTTCTGGGGGTCTACAGAAGCTGAAAAAGAAGCAATACGACTGCTTCCCCAACCAGCATTTACTCAGACTGGTTAACGGAAGCACACGGTGTAACAAGGGGGAAACTCCGGTTCATCTACCTTGGTTGATAACCCAGAAGATACTCATCTGTCTGGTATTTTCAGAGCAAGTGAATATATCTTCGAAAAGCTGGAGGAGGATGCAGAAAGCAGCAGGCTAGCGGTCTGCTCTGGCTAAAGGGAACCATATATTTGGGCAGGCTACTATTAATTTGTGTGATCAGTAACCACAGGGCCACTTGCAGGAATGATATAAAAAGAGGAACAGGGTGCAGGAGACAACAGAGACATTGTTTCTCTACCGTGACTATCAGGATGAAACTCCAAGGGGAACAAAATTATTTTGTATAGTTCCAGGAAATGATGGGACACTAATAACAGGTATGACAGGGTAGTACCATTGACCCTTGAACAATGAGGGGGTAGGGGTGCTGACCCCCTCCCACAGTTGAAAATATTCATATAACTTTTGACTCCCCCCAAAACTTAGCTACTGATAGCCCACTGTTGACCAGAAGCCTTATCAATAACATAGTCGATTAACATATATTTTGTATGTCATGTGTATGACGTACTGTTTCTTGCAATAAAGTCAGCTAGAGAAAAGAAATTGTTATTAAGAAAATCATAAGGGGGGGGTGCCTGGGTGGCTCAGTCGTTAAGCGTCTGCCTTCGGCTCAGGTCATGATCCCGGGGTCCTGGGATCGAGCCCCACATCAGGCTCCCTGCTCGGTGGGAAGCCTGCTTCTCCCTCTCCCGCTCCCCCTGCTTGTGTTCCCTCTCTCACTGTGTCTCTCTCTGTCAAATAAATAAATAAAATCTTAGGAAAAAAAGAGAAAAGAAAATGGTAAGGAAAAGAAAATACTTTTAAGGTATTATATTATATTTATTGGGGAAAAAAGTCTGTGTATAAGTGGACCCGGGCAGTTCAAACCGTGTTGTTCAAGGGTCAACTGTATTGTACTATCAAAAAATAAAGAATAAGAAAGAGCGTGCAGAATGGAACACTGAAAAACAAGATCTGTTTGGTAGAGATGAACGTGAATCGAGCTCTCGAACCCGGCTGAGCTGCTGTGCTTTGGACAGCCTAAGTTGTCAGTGCTCACAAACACGGTTACAGCAGGCCGGATGGGTTACTCCTCAGGCCCAGGGCAGCCCTCATTCCTCATCCCACGACATAGGTGTCTGTGGTCAAGTCATGGAAAGACACCCCTGGAGGACTCCTCTGGGTCTACTCCGGGTCTAGTTTGAGCCTATCTGATATTCTTGAGCAAAGTAGAGAGAAGGTTGATAGTAGGGTTTTTGGGAGCAGGAATTAGGTTCAAGGTAACACCTGACTGTTTCCCACCTTCAGAGATTGTTTTTATTTTGTTTTTTTTGCAGTGTGGGCCCACTGTGGTCAGGTCCTGCTGTGGATGATGAGGGTGTTGGGCGCTTGCTGGGGCTCTGATGGCTGCCTCCGCCCTTGCCGAGGCTTTGGCTTTGCATGGTTGCTGTTGACAGCCAATCTCTAGGCTTGAAAAGGTCTCCTGCTCTTCTTTCTCATGCTCTTCCCCTCATCTGACTTCTTGGAACAGCCCCTCTCCTGGGTGCCCCCACCGAGGCGTATCCACCTGCCCCTTCCGATGGGCTGTGCCATTGGATGGTGCATCTGGTTCTTGAGCCACTTTGGGCAAGAGGCTGCCTCCTGAGATTAGGATAAGGATTTACAAAAGGCTGAAATGTGCCAGAAACTGTGGTTGGTGTGGGAAGAGAGAGGAATAAGACAGATTCCTGACTGGGAGGAATTTGGTGGGACACAGACCTGCAGACGGATAAATACAAAATGGTGTGTGATGAATGCAAACCCCGTCCCCACGAGTGCTCTCGGAGTAGTGGCTTTGGTTTGGGCAGTTGTTCCTCTACTTGGGGCAAAGGGGGATAAGCGAGGGGCAAGAGGCCCTGGCCCGGGCTCAGGGAGGCACAGCAGAGGGAGGCCTCCATGGGGGACCAGCTGCAGGAGTTTGCCTCCACACTCTTGGGGGAAGGAAGGGCAGAGGCTCCTACCCGAGAGACTCAGTCTCTTGAAGCACCTCCCTCCTGCTCCAAAGCTTCTTCTTTCTCATTTCCAAGGCAAGAAAGAGCAGAAACAGGACACATAGCCCCTGACTGTGGCAATGAGGGGCATCAACCATCTGGGCCCCCCGGTAGGTTGGAAAGTGCCAGACTCTGCCACGAGTCTGCCCCTGGAATTCCTGTCAGCCTGCTGTGCATTCCCTGCCCTGAAGTCCCACGCCACACCAGTGCAACTCCTGGGGAGTGACCTCCTGCATCTCTCTCTGGGTTGTAGTCCATCTCGAAGGACAAGCGCTGTGTCATTTTCAACCCCACATCCCTTCCTTGATCTAGAACCCTGCTGGATAACACTCAAAGAGCGCTTACTACCTGTCAGGCACCGTGTACCTCATTTCTTCCTTAAAACACCCCTATGAGGGTGGGCCTATCCTCTCTATTCTAAGATGAGGAACCGAGTCACACAAAGGTTAAGTGCCTTGCCCACAGTCACTTGGTAAGTAGGGGAACCGGGATTCAAATCCCCGTGGGCAGACCCTATACTTTGTGTGAAGCCGTGATACCACTCAACAGCGTTAAACGCAGTTAACTGCTCTTTACTTACCTGGCACCTAAGGCCAGACCCTTCTTGACGCTGGTTAAAGCCTGTTTAACAATTTGATGAGTTGCGGAAATGAACTCAGCTCTTATTCCAGGAAATGCAATACATCGGCAGCACTCACCATAGGGGAGATGAGAAACAAATCCCTCGGTCTCCTAAACTCAAACCCACACCATCTCCAGATGCTTGCGTGGCTGTTTTCAACATTGTGATGATGCAATTGTGACAGCAGAATCACAAAAATGTGTCAGCGGACACACACACACACACACACACACACACACACACACACACACACTGATGCCTTCTACAGGGTTATTGTAAATCAAAAGGCGTCTTAGGGGCGCCTGGGTGGCTCAGTTGGTTAAGCGACTGCCTTCGGCTCAGGTCATGATCCTGGAGTCCCGGGATCGAGTCCCGCATCGGACTCCCTGCTCAGCAGGGAGTCTGCTTCTCCCTTTCCCGCACCCCCCTCTTGTGCTCTCTCTCTCTCTCACTCTCTCTCTCAAATAAATAAATAAAATCTTTAAAAAAAAAAAAAAAAAGGCGTCTTAGTCTGGTTATGCTGGGGCTGCAGCTTCTGGAAAAACCCAGAAAGTATTCCCGAGGCAGCACCAGCCCAGCAACCCCTGGGGCGGGTCCCACACTGTTGCTGTCTAGATGTTTATCAGCTCTACTTAAATAAACATCTTGTTTCCACTTAACCATTTCTGCCTGGCTCCACCTACTTCCTGGAAGTCAATACTAACCAAACCAAGGCTGAGAATCAGTCCTCGGGACAGAACTCATCCTGAGCCCACGTCACAGGTTGAAGACCACTAGTCACACACTTGCTCCTTCACACACTCCAGTTTACAGATGGGCCCTGGGAACAGCCACTCTGAACTCATCTCATACCTTTGATTTCAAGATCCACACCGCTCCCCACAGAGCAAAGTTCAAGGAGGCACTCGCTCTCAGGGGCTGACCTTGTACTCACATGACCCTGAGGGTGAGCACCTCCAGAAGAGCAAGCGCCTCAGAGGGTTGCCTCCTTCAATGTTGCATGCTGGGCACTTTGCCCTAGTCCTGGCCCTGACTCACCTTTTCTGGGTTCATGGCATCTCGGTAAATGTGTGTAGAGTGAGGTGCAACCTCATTCTCATCAACCCACCTGGGGTTCAGAATGGTCCAGAGCATAGGCTCTGGGTTCTGAGCTTGCTCTGCTCCTGACAAGCTATGTGATGTTGGGCTAGTTCTAAACGCTCTCTGGACCTCCTGGTTTTTCACCAGTAATTGAGGATAATTCCTGCCTCCCCTGTAGGGTTGTAATAAGGATTAGCTGAAGCTAAGTGGCGTGCTTAGGTCAGGACTTGGCACGGAGTGTGTGTGCATGGTGCGGGGCACTCGGCCAATTAAACAGGGTTCATTGTCATTATCATTGCTGATGGTGCTGGCGCCATTAATTCACACTGAGGGTCAAGACACGTGACCTAGAAAGTAACCTTCTGGGGATGCCTGGGTGGCTCAGTCAGTTAAGCGTCCAGCTCTTGATTTTCGCTCAGGGCATGATCTCAGGGTGGTGAGATGGCTCTGTGCTGGGCGTGGAACCTGCTTAAGATTCTCTCTCTTTCCCTCTGTGCACCACCCGCCCCCTCTGCTCATGCTCTCTCTCTCTCTCTCAAAAAAAAAAGTAAACTTCCAACACCTTTGTTAAAAACAACAGCCTGAATGCAAGTTCCCATTTGCTTCTTACTGTGTTAAAATGGAGCGGCATGCCATGTGTTCACCAATGAGCCTGTCATACTCTCAACGCACTTCCTGAAACTCTTAGAGAGTCCAGAGTCCAAGTGTTCCCGAAGCCACAGATGAGAAATAGGACGGGAACCTCATGCCAAGCCGACTATCCAGGAAGGAAAGAAGGAGCTGGAGGAGGAGGGGAAAGGAAAGTGGGGTTCACTTACTGCTTTCATTTTGTGGATGTTGGACCAAAACTTGAAATTGCAGCCGGAGGATCCCTGGATTTTGGGCATCTTGGTCACAGCCTTGCAGAGAGAGGTTGAAGTTCCCAGCCATGTTCCCGGGCTGCTTGTCCTCCAGCCTGAACACCTCGGGGTTGGTGGTGGAGCCCGGGATGTAGTACTCAACCCGCTCCTCCTTCTTCTCGCAGTTGGACACATTGAAGTGAAGGAAGGAGACGCTCGCCCGCAGGTGCGCGGGAATGACAAACTGCCACGTCATGAGCTCGTCCTCCGGGAAGCCATCTGGGTAGTTGGCAGACATTAGAGTTGCCGAACCTTCACCCTCAAACACAGATTCGATGATGCACAGTCCTGTCAGTAGTAGGACCCGAAAGAGAAAGAAGAGGAGGTGATTAGACCCTGCCCCCGCTGTCCATGGCTGAGAGGCAGCAGCTTTAGGGAAGAACCATGAGAGCAATGCTCAGGTCTCGAGCTCTGGGTGTGGTCTTATCCCTGATAAGGATACATCAGTGGTGGGTGACTAAATGTTGAATGACCGACCCAGCGGGGGAACAAAGCCCCAGTTTGTAGTGTCTGCCCATTTCCTTGCTGTAAATACTCGCACCATGGCTGATTTCAGGCCACCAACATGATATGAATGTGGAGTTTGGAGCAGATGGGCAGTAGCCCCCCGTTGTATGGCATTTCCCACCACAGAGTTACGACCGACATCAATAACCTCAAGAGCACAGATAACAGTAAAACGTAGCGAAATAATTAGGAAGTGATGAGTTTTGAGTGTCTATTACCTTTGTTTCTAAATGAATTTAACTGTAAGTTTACATCATTTTATTTCTATGAATGCTCAGCGTCAGCCCACAAAATTCCGGAACATCAACCATCAGCTGTTACGAACGGGTGGGAGCCGGCTTCAGCACACCAAGGATACAATTACTAGAAACGTGAAAGGGCTAGAAGATGGGACAAAGAAGTCAGCAACGGGGTAATCAAGGGAGGTCTGTAGAGCCAATCCCACTTCGTGTTCTGAAAACAAACCTCACGGGCACAGAGGACCGAGGAAAGAGAGTGGCCACACAGTTTGTTTAATAGAGAAGGGTGGGTTCACACCAGGAGATGCGCACCACCCCCGGAAGAGTGGGATCTTCCTTCGAGGTATTCAGGTCGAGTCACACAATAGTGCGGACATCTGCCCATTTCTGACCTAGAGCAGGGGGTGGGGTTTGTAGGTTTCAGCCTCGGCCAATGGTGGGGATGGAAGGGCGGGAGCAGGGGGTGGGGTTTGTAGGTTTCAGCCTCGGCCAATGGTGGGGATGGAGGGGCGTGCTCACTTTTTTTTTTTTTAAAGATTTTATTTTTATTTATTTGAGAGAGAGAGAATGAGAGAGAGCAGGCACATGAGAGAGGGTAGGGTCAGAGGGAGAAGCAGACTCCCTGCCGAGCAGGGAGCCCGATGCGGGACTCGATCCCGGGACTCCAGGATCACGACCTGAGCCGAAGGCAGTCGCTTAACCAACTGAGCCACCCAGGCGCCCGCGTGCTCACGTTTTATAGAAGATCGGTTTGCGATGCCGAAGCCGGAGACGTTTCGGTTGTGGAACCAGGGCAAGTGTAATGCCATTTTCACCCCTTCTTGCATTTTGATGCGGGACACAGTGCCGTTGCTGCAGAAGGTCCCGATCTTGACCGCGGTGGCATCAATGCGGCCGCTGATGGAGTGGGTGACTCCGTCCGGACAGCTCTCCCCTGGCCCGATCTGCCTCAGGCGAGGGATGGCGAACTGCAGCTCTAGACCAATGCTCTTGTGAGCTTTGACTTCCCAGATGAAGGTTCTGTTGAGGGTGGGCAGCGCCGATGTGGAGGGCTGAAGCTGGACCTCCCCAAATGGACAGGGGCCTGACATGCAGTCTGAAACACAGTCACAAAAGCAAGCTTGGTCACGGATGCCACCAGGCCACTCAGGGCCTCTCTTGACCCCTGGAGGAGATGCTGCCCGCCCCCCCGCCCCCCAGGCAGAGGCACGATCTCCTGGCAGTGTGGGTGTTTGGGGGGGAACTGGGGGGCTAGGGGGGAGCCCCCTTGGCCCAGAGAGCCTGAAGGGTCCAACTGCACCTCTTCCCCTCCCAGGGTGGGTAGCAGCCCACAGCCAATCACTGCTCCCCAAGGCAGGGGTGAACAAGCCTGACCTCCTTGTTTCAAGGGACACAACCTGGTGAGGCCGCTCATATGCCCGCATCGGCCAGTGGCTACACTTCAGCTAAAACCACACCTTCGCTTACTTCCTCCCTTGGCTTTATTTTTTCACGGCTTCCTCGTTCCGAGGGCACCCTCTGGACAAATGACTGAAAAATCTCCGTGTCAGGCTCTGCTTCCAGGGAACACAAGTCACAAGTCACCTCCTAACTACTATGTTTTCCAGACTGGAGTAAGCCAGATGGAGGCCCTTTGCAATGGAACCCGGGATGTGGGATACCCCACGTCCCCCCACACCGGGTCTGAGACAGTCATGGTTTCACAACTGCGAAGGCACGGTGCTCAGCTTTGCCTTTCAAGACTGGTTTTTCCATCAACGTACCCATCAACATACCTAGTACTCTGAACTTACAACCCCCTTCATGGCTGGAACCCGGAGGCACAGTTATCGTTCGGCCTTGGGGCTGTAATGCTGCTGTTTTATGACCAGTGCAGTTAAATTTTTTTTTTTTTTTTTTAAGGCAAACAGCTAATGACATCCTTTGATGTGTCTTGTTTCCTAAGCCTTTTAAAACAAAGCACAAAACGTTGCTCTCAAGGAGGAAATGAGCCCGCGGAAGAAGGGACAGAAGGCAGACAGAACAGGGACACTTTGTTGTATCCAGGCAGGGAATCCGAATGTGCAGTGGCTTCTGGCCACTGGAACAGGAAATCTTCCCACCCCTAGTGCTGCTCCAGTGGGGGGTCTGAAAGGACCACCGACGCAAAGTGGGATCACGGGAGAATTTCAGAGCTGGCTAGGACCTCCGAGGTCATTCCTACCCGAGCTCTCAATTTTGCAAGGCGGTCCTGGAGTCTGGGTGACAAGTGTGTTTGCGGTGACTATGATCCCAGGACGAAAGCCCAGGCTGTGTTTGGTCCACCAGAGTTCTTGCCAACACGTCGTGCTGACTGATCCATGAAATGGGGTCAGACGATAAGGTGACGAAGGTGGTTAAAGTTAGATTTTGCGGGTGGGTAAAGATAGGACCTATTTTTAGGAGCTCACGGAAACTTCATTATATCAAGCCACCTCTGGGGCGCCTGGGTGGCTCCGTCGGTTAAGCGTCTGCCTTCGGCTCAGGTCATGAACCCGGGGTCCTGGGATTGAGCCCCGCATCGGGCTCCCGGCTCAGCGGGGAGCCTGCTTCTCCCTCTCCCAATGTTCCTCTCCCTGCCCGTGCTCTCTCTCTCTCAAATGAATAAAATCTTAAAAAAAAAAAAAAGCCACCCCTGCCAGGGCTTTCTAGCCACACCTCCAATGTGCCCAGGGCCATATGGATTAGCTCTTGCTGGGCTCTCGTGGGATCTCTTAACCCTCTTTAGACAGTGGGTTTTTTGTGTTGTTGTTGTTTTTTTTTAAATGTTCTGGCACACTTTGATTTTAGGGTTGTAAGAGCCTTATTATATGAACTATGAAAATCCACCTCCTTTGGTGCTCTAGAACAGGGGTCAGCAAATCACAGCAAATGGGCCCAGTCCAGCCCAATCCCTGCCACCAAGCATAAACATGTGGGACATCACTGCCCAGATGTCTCCCTACTATCTGTGGCTGATTTCATCCTGCAACAGCAGAGCTCAGTGGTTGGGAAAGAGACGATCTGAGATATTTACTACCCAGACTTTTACGGAAAAGGTTTCCCAACCCTCCTCTGGAATGCTTTAAATATAAGAACTTATCTTCTCCTTGAAGTTTTATAGGATACTCTATGAAACCATGTCTAACTAACCCAAACCCCGTTTTCCTCCACCTTGGACATGGTTTCCAATCTCCTCCTTGGTTATTTATTCAGGTCTCCTAACTTTCTAGGAGTCAATCTGGCTCATTACATTTTCCCTGAAAATTATTCCTTTTATTCAGATTTTCACACTTATTATCATAATATTGTACATAGTCTATTTTAGAAATTGCCTCTGTAAGGGGCGCCTGGGTGGCTCAGTCGTTAAGCGTCTGCCTTTGGCTCAGGTCATGATCCCAGGGTCCTGGGATCGAGCCCCGCATCGGGCTCCCTGCTCTGCGGGAAGCCTGCTTCTCCCTCTCCCGCTCCCCCTGCTTGTGTTCCTGCTCTCGCTGTCTCTCTCTCTGTCAAATAAATAAAATCTTTAAAAAAAAAAATTGCCTCTGTAAATGTCATTCAATCAACATTTATCCTTTCAATGCTGTATATCTGTATGTTCTCTTTCTTTTTTTCCAGGGGACTAGTCAGAGATTTGTCTATTTAATTAGTCTTTATAGAGAACCATGCCTTAGCTTTAGTTATCAGATGTAGTTTTTTAATTCTTTTTTTTTTTTTTTAAGATTTTATTTAAGAGAGCGAGAGAGAGCACATGAGAGGGGGGAGGGTCAGAGGGAGAAGCAGGCTCCCTGCTGAGCAGGGAGCCCGATGCAGGACTCGATCCCAGGACTCCAGGATCATGACCTGAGCTGAAGGCAGTCGCTTAACCAACTGAGCCACCCAGGCGCCCTATCAGATGTAGTTTTAAAGCTGCTGATAAGTACTTTAATTTCTCTCTTTTTTTGAAGATTTTATTTATGTATTTATTTGAGAGACAGTGAGAGCAAAAGAGAAAGAGAGAGAGAGAACAAGCAGGGGGAGTGGCAGAGGGAGAGGGAGAAGCAGGCTTCCCGCTGAGCAGGGAGCCCGATGCAGGACTTGATCCCAGGACCCCGGGATCATGACCTGAGCCAAGGGCAGACACTTAACCGACTGAGCCACCCAGGCGCCCTCCTTTTGTTTTTTCTGAACTTCTTCCTAAGGTTCATTTTACTCCCTTTTCTTGCTTATCTATTGCCTGATTCATTTATTTTCAATGAAAGGCAAAAGAAATTTTCTGGGTACAGCTTTGATTGGATCCCAGATCGTGTTCTCCTTGTTGTTACTACATCCAGGCTACTAGTTGGCATGCCCACCTAAAAGCAATTGGGAGATTCTACATTTAATTCTTTCTGCCTGGTGATTATATCTTATGTCAATCTCCTATCCGAAATTCAAAATTATGAGGAATAACACTAATCCCAAATAACCATAGTTTGTTACCGTGTGTGTCAAACATTTTTAGTCCATTAGTTTATATCACCCTCAAGAGAGCCCTGTTGGTTGGTACAATGACTCTTATTTTACAGAAGAAAAAACCAAGTCACAAAGCAGTTAAGTGACTCATTTAAAGCCACATGATGAGCTTACACAATCAGGAGCCTGAAGCTGGAAGCCAGACCCAGCTCCCTCAGCCTCAAAGCTGCTGTTTTCCCCACTATGCCTCCTGGACCCACCTCCCTACCATTATGTCGTCAACCATCCAATTTCCTTCCTTCCTTCCTTCCTTCCTTCTTTCCTCCCTCCCTTCCTTCCTCCCTCCCTCCCTCCCTTCCTTCCCTTCCTTCCTCCCCTTCCTTCCCTTCCTTCCTTCCTTCCCTTCCTCCCTTCCTTCCAGATTTTTTAAAGTAATCTCTATACCCAGTGTGAGACTCGACCCTACAACCCCGAGGTCAAGAGTCACGCACTCCACCGACTGAGCCACCTAGGCGCTCCTCCAATTTCTTTGTCTTCCGACTCCCTTCCTTTTTGCTCCTCGTCAGCAAAATTTTAGCTTAAAATTTAGTTTAAATTTGAATTAAATTAGCTTTAAAGTTTTAATTTAAAAACTTTAAACTTTAGTTTAAAAACTTAGCACATCAGCTGGAGCATCCCAGACCTGAAGGAAGATCTGTAGCTCCATCAAGAAACAGTGTGGCACAGTGGTTGGCAGGCAATGCCTGGAGGCAGAGCACCTGGGTTCTTGTCCTGCTGCTGCTTATTAGCTATGCTATCTTAGGCAAGTCACTGTCTTTGAGAGTTTCTCATAGGGCTGTTTTGGAGATTCAACAATGTAACCTGTGTAAAGCGTTGAGAACCACGAACAGCCACATCACAGCTAAACAGAGTGTGGAGTTTCGGCATTACAGGCTGGTTTAGGACTGGAAAGAGAAGCAGGAAGGCCAAACATTCGTGAGTGTGTACTTACCAATATTCTTCTGGATCTCAACGACAAAGTGATTCTCTGGGTCGTGGCAGCTGAAGGAAAAAACCTCTTTTTCTCCAGGCTTGATGGTCAACGAGGTTTTATGTCTTTTAGAACTGATGATGTAACAGGGCTTCACTGGCAGAGGTGGGGTCCCAGGCTTTATGAAAACCGTAATGCCACTTCCGTGTGGCAGGGCAATCTCAGAAGCTTCTGGAGGAAGGAGGAAAAACAGAGTGAGCAGGATGATTTATTTAGGTCTCCAAACTTGCTGCCGTCCCCTCTGCTGGTCTAGGAAGGATGCCCTCTTTGACACCTTTGTTCCCTCCCTCCTGGTCTGGGGGGTGGGGGGTGGTCTGATGTAACATGACAGTGTTGTCCTTACAATGGGAAAGAAGCAGCCTATTGCTGATGGGTGTTGACAAGTGTCTCGTTTGCTTTATTAATTTTTCTAAAACTTAAAACCACTAGACCACAGCCTAGATGCTTTGAGCAGTATATGTTCATGCCCTACCTGTGCAGCATTAAATAGCAATCAGAGAAACTGCCACACCTTTTCAATATGACTGTAGACAAAAGTCCACGTACAGAAACTGTCTCTCTCTACAGGGACGTATTTGTTTGCAGAGCTGCTGTCTCCTCCCCTGAGCGCTTCACATGCCCAGTATATATATATATACACAGTAGTGGAGGCTAGGAAAAAAAATTTTTTTTAAAGATTTTATTTGAGAGAGAGAGAGAGAGTGCACAAGCAGGGGGGAGGGGCAGAGGGAGAGGGAGAAGCAGGCTTCCCGCTGAGCAGGGAGCCCCATGTGGGGCTGGATCCCAGGACCCTGGGATCACGACCTGAGCCGAAGGCAGACGCTTAACTGACTGGGCCACCCAGGCACCCCTAACAATTTATTTTTTAAAATCAACTTTATGGAGATAATTTATGTACATTAAAAAGGGCCCACTCCTTTTAAGATATACACGTGACCACCACAACAGTCAAGATATAAGAAATTTTCATCACCCCTAAATATTCCTTTAATGTCCCTTTACAGTCAACCTCGGCTTCTGGTCCCAGAAAACTATCCGTTGCCTGATCCAGAACTTCACAGAAACAGAATCCTACGGCATATTCTCTTTTGTACCTGGTTTCTTTGCTCAGCATGTTTGTGAGTTTAATCCATGTTCCTGCAGAGATTAGTAATGTGTTTCTTTTTACTGCTAAGTAGTATTCCATTGTCCATATAAACTCTGGTTTATTTATCCATGCACCTGTTGAGTGACATCTGAGTGCTTTCTAGTTTTTGACCAGCCATGGGCTTTAATTTTATCAAAACTGCTAGCTGGCATGAAAGTTCTGTGCATTCCCCCACCCGCCCCCATGGGAAGGTATGAGCGCACCTGCGTTCCCCGGGCCAGCAGCTGTGTGTGATCCTATGTTGGGATTTTTGTCAACTTCTTCTTGAACCCCTCCCCCCCCTTGTTCGCTCTGCTCTAGGCTGACCAGCCAGCAGCTCTTTATATAGTAGTGGAAATTGATCCCTCAGTCTGTGATAATGAACTGCAAATATTTTCTCCATTTTATCAGTGAGACCTTTACCCTCTTTGGGCCTCTGTTCCATCGTTTATAAAATGAGGGGGTTGGGCTAGAAGAATTCTACATTTCCTGCCAGCTCCCAGTCTATGATCAGTACCGGACTGAGGAAGAAGTGACTGTGCCACTCTCAACATTCCCGACTACTGCCCGGCAGTGACCCACCGGGATACCTGCTCACTTGCCTTCCCAATTCGGCTTTCAAGCTGGTTTAAGTTTGCATTTTCGGAGCAAAATGTCCTAATCTCTCCAACTTCGGCTTGTACCCCTCTCTGCTTTGGTCACTGTGCTCAGGCCTCCTTTGCCTTCTTTCTTGAACACACTAACCTCCTTCCCATCCCCAGGGCCTTTGCACATGCTGGTCCTGATTCTAAAAACGCTCTTTCTCTAGCAAGAGCTGAGTCCTTTTTGTCATTCCAGTCTCAGCTCAAAGGTCATCTCCTCAGAGCGGCCTTCCCTGAGCAGCCCCCTAAAGTGCTCCCCTCACCTCCCACTCCCAATCTTCCTGCTTTGTGTCCCTCCCTGCTTTAGTCCTTGCCTGACAGCACCGTCTTCCTTGTTCATTTGTTCTTGGTGCCCATGATCAGAATGTGAGCTCCTTCCTACCGTAAGGCAGCAGGAATTTGCTTGCCTTTTTCAGGGGTAGCCTCGGGATCTAGACAGTGCCTGGTGCCTGTGTGGAGGCAGAAGTTACAAGCCTCTCAATGGCTCCAGGGAAAACTCTCCTCTCCATATTCTTGCCTCGGCTGCCTTTGGATATATCTCACAGACATACCACCACCCCCGGATTTCAGTTTGGGCTAATCAATCTTGGTGGGAACCAGGGGCTCCGAGCTTCTTAATTAATAGCTTCAGAGAGAGAAAACACTCTCCGAGGCAGAAGCTTATATATTCCAGTGCTTCATCTTCAAGCAGTGTAGCCATCTAAAATCTTGAGAGAGAGAGAGAGAGAGAGAGCTGGAGGCCCAGGGGTTCTTGAAGACATCAGATTAAAAAGAATCTAGCTCCGTGTTCAGAAACCCAGTTGTCAGACTGCTAGCCAAGCAGTGTATGTCAACCTTGTGTTCTTTTTTCTGCAATCGTCAAAATGTCTTAGCATGCTATTTGCAAAAAATTCTTGGAACACCCAGTCTCGGAAAGTGTGGCACGCTCCCTTGTGGCCTCCAACCCTGGGGCTCCAGCGGGGCTAATTCATGGTCAAGGGAAGCTGCGTCCAGTCTCAGGGCTGCAGCCCGGCTAGCTAGATTATCAATTTCTTCCCCCCCCCTTTTTTTTAAGATTTTATTTATTTATTTGAGACAGAGAGAATGAGAGAGAGAGAGAGCACATGAGAGGGGGGAGGGTCAGAGGGAGAAGCGGGCTCCCTGCCGAGCAGGGAGCCCAATGCGGGATTCGATCCAGGGACTCCAGGATCATGACCTGAGCCGAAGGCAGTCGCTCAACCAACTGAGCCACCCAGGTGCCCCTTCTTCCCCATTCTTATTGCTCCTCTGTGTTTACACCCGTTGGCCACAGCATTTTTTCAAAATTCCTGACTCAGGGGGCACCTGGGTGGGCTCAGTCAATTAAGCATCGGACTCTTGATTTCAGCTCGGGTCATGATCTCAGAGTCTTGAGGTCGAGCCCGCATCGGGCTCCATGTGAGCGGGGATTTTGCTTGGGATTCTCTCTCTCCCTCTCCCTCTGCCCCTTCCCCCCATCCTCCCCTGTGCGCATAAACGCTCACTCTCTCTCAAAATAAAAAAATAAATTAAAAAATTCCTGACTCTACAATGATTATTGTTATTTTATTTTTTTAAAAGATTTTATTTATTCATGAGAGAGAGAGAGAGAGAGAGAGAGGCAGAGGGAGAAGCAGGCTCCCTGCCGAGCAGGGAGCCAGATGCGGGCACTCGATCCCAGGACCCTGGGATCAGGACCTGAGCCAAAGGCAGCCGCTTAACCATCTGAGCCACACAGGCACCCCATTATTGTTATTTTAATTGTTAGACCCTAAGCAGATCAGTAGTTGCCTGTGGGGGCAGGTGGGGGCAGGATGGAGGCAGGGGGTGGGCGGGGGGTGTGGAGGAGCCTTTGTAGGACCAGAGGACCTTCTGTATCTTGACCGTGGAGGTGATTACACATTGTACACAGATGCCGCAATTTATCAAACTGTACACTTAAAATTGGTGAAGTTGATTATATGTAAGTTATGCCTTAATAAACAAAAAAGAGGGAAGAACTCGTGTTAGGAAGATTGTGTTTCTACACAAAGCAGGCACTTAATAAATGAAACAAGGAGTAGTCAGGACCATAGTTAAAATATGGTTTAATAATATTTTGGGGTGGGCCTTGTTTCTCTCATGGTGTGTGTAATATTTTCAGATATCTTTAAATTACATTTCGGGAACAAGGCTGATCTCACCACGATGCCTCTGCTCAGCTTTCCCTCCTGCTTGCAGGCAGGTCGGTAACCCCAACTAATTCTGGGTGTATGACAATCTATTCTATTCTTGATGACAGTCAAAGAAAAAATGGATGACCTTTTTTAGAATTTTTTTTTCTTTTAGAATTTTTGAAATCGTGTATTCATTTCATAAACATTGTCAGGGTTCATCATATGTTCTAGGGGACCATACCTGGTGCAAATGATTTAACGACAAAAATCGCTGGAGTCCCAGCCCCCAGGGAGTTAATAGCCCAGACGAGGGGTTTCTTCTTGTTTTTTTGTTTTTTAAAGATTTATTTATTTACTTAAGAGAGAGAGACAGAGAGAGAGAGAGCAGGGGGAGGGGCAGAGGGACAGAGAGAGAATCTCAAGCAGATTCTCCGCTGAGCGCGGAGCCCGAATAGGGGCTCGATCCCATGACCCTGAGATCATGACCTGAGCCAAAACCAAGAGTCAGATGTTCAACTGACTGAGCAACCCACATGCCCCAAGGCAAGGGGTTTCTAAATGGTCTCTGGAGGGCTTCAGGAATGATGAGGTCCCAAGGTCCAGGACGCCCACCATGAGACATGGGAATCTGTATTGGAAACACTTTGTTTCGTCTGTGGTGGGAGGTAGGGATTCACTTTTACTATTTTTTCCCATATGGAAAGCCAGCTGTCCCAACTCTGGTGATTGAACATACCAATCCTTCCTCCACACATCGCTAATGCTACCTGTTATTTATATTTTTTATTTTGGGTCAAAATAACCCAGATTTTCATTCTAACTCATTTTGCAAACCAAGAAAACTTATGTTTGAAAGGGGGCGATGGCTCACTTCAGGTGAGCATACTTTTATCATCTCACCATGTTCCTTTGTTCTGCTCCCAGGTAGCCAACCCAGCACATTCCACTGCCCAGCCATGGTTCACAGCTCTCCTTCGGTACCCCGCACCAGAGAATCCCCACCCGGCTTCCAGGCTCATCGTCCAGAGGAGACACATGCGCAGTAAAGCCCAAGCCCACCCACCTTTGCAGCAGAAGGGGATGATTTACATGACGGGCTGTTTCCTGGGGTCACAGCCAAGGACACATCACCCACAGGACTGCCCCTCTCATCCTCAATGATGTATATACTAGCAGAGCGGGCGGATGGGGGGTGAGAGGCTAATGACCCAACCATGGACATGCTTGAATTCTGGACTCCCCTTCCCCACCTCCCCCCAGCTCTACCACTCAGTAGCAGAGAGACCCTCACTGCTTGAGTAAAATAACTTGTAACTCATCGCAGATGTTCCGAGGTTGAGAACGAACATGTTGCTTGCACATCTCCCTCTTGTACACTCACCATCATTAATCACACCTTGAAACTGGAAATCCCAACGCTGGAATAAATCTCAGTTGCCCACCACAGCCACCCCCCACCGGGTCAGCGCAGGTGAGTGCTTGACAAATGCACTGTAATTTAAAGAAAGTGGTTGGGTGTTTTCTCCTTTAGCATCTCTTGCTTTTGCCTCCCCAGGAACTTGGTATTTCTCTGGTGTCGTATTTTGGAAGATCTATTACCCGGGTTCCCAGAATCTCAGACAAAGCTCCAGATTCTGGTGTGATTTTGAGGTCTTCCAAGTGGAGAGAAATCCAAGCCAAGCCTTGCGGAAGCAGCGTGTGGGCTCCCAGGCTCTGAGCGTTCGGGCAGGCTCCCAGGCACCGAGCTGGTGCTCATGAATCACACCTCTCTTCTTCACTCTCGTGCCTTCCGACCTCTCCTTATTAGGACAAATTTGCTAGTTTCTGCCTCACCAGTGGCTTCTCAGGTGGGAATTTCCAATTGTTTTAATCACCATTCATTATTCACCATTCATTAATCACCATAGCACAGGATATTATACAAATAGCCCTGTTATTTCTTCTCCCTGCCATCCTATTTCTTTGCAAGGGAAGCACATGCAAGGAAAAGAAACTCAAAGAAGGGGATTCCACCAGATACACACTGGGGAAGTTATTTGCTCTCAGATTTGTCAAGTACAGTTTAAAAGACCGACACACATGATTTAAACATTTTTAGATGGGTCAGAACCAGCTGCCTCAATTCTGGGTGTGGTTCCCTGGGGGGCTTGGCCTCCAGGCACTCTCCATCCACCAAAAATGGACCAAACAGTTCCCAGCAGGGCCTGGGTCCAGCCTGGGCACCCGGAGACACCTATTAAGATGGATGATGCCCTGCAGGAGAGCCCAGGATGTCGAGGGAGACAGAACGCAGAAGCCAAGTGGTATAACCGTGAATCAGCGTAGCTGATCAGTCACTGCCTGCATGGGAGTCAGATTCCAAAGCACATCTTTAAGGGGAAGAGTCCTTCTGGCCAAAACACTCCCCTTCCTCTCTTAGGAAGATGTCTCACTGCACGTCAACATCCCTCTCTCAAGTCTACTGGCTATAGCTGTTGTTTGCTCATCCGTGGAGCGGATCTCTGCTTCTCGGGGTGAGCACCAGACAAAGCAGTGATTCAATTTTAGGTGCCAGGTTTGCAAAATACATTTTGTTAAATTGGGGGTGATCCCTCAGAGCAAGGCACGCTCAGACCATGAGAGCCTGAGGAAGTGACATGAGAAGGGACGGCGCTTCACCTGTCCAAGTCACATCCACCCTGGGGGGGACACTCATGCCGCTTCTATGATCTTCCCTGCTTTTAGTCTTTGCAGAAAGCAGTTGCTGAATTCATGTAAGCTCAGTATACATTTGGCTGTCTGCCCCACCAGACCCCACCTGAGAGTCAGCAACTTGAAGGCACCAAGGAGAGTCAAGGTACTCTGAAGACACTGAGGGTCCGCTATTCACTGTCTAGGGGTGGTGGTCAAGGAAGGCTTCGCGTAGGAGGCCTAACTTAAGATGGGTCTCGAAAAATAAATTGGAGTTTGCCAGCCAGGGCTAGTGAGATGGGTTTCAGGAAGGTTAGGTGGAGGGAACAGCAAGTGTAAAGACACAGAGGTATGAAGAACATGGCTCCCTCGGAGCCACTCCATGGAGTTGTTTTGGCTGGAGGGCAAGGAACATGCAGTAGAAGAGGGGGGGAGACAGAGGCAGGGGACCGGCTGGGAAGGGGTGTGGTCGCGGCCCTGGAGTTGGCCCCCCTCCCCGGGGAACCAGCATAACTTAGCAGCTTTGCATAATGGTTAAGAGCTTAGTTTCTAGAATCTTGACTGCTTGGGAACTAATTCTGGCTGAATCACTCACCAGCTATGTCTCCTTGGGCAAATTCCTTAGCTTCTCTGTGCCTCACTTTCCTCATCTGCAAACGGGGATAATACTGGCATTGTTGTTGTAAGGACTAAAGAGTTAACACCTATGAAGTTGCTTAGAACGGTGCCAGGTAGTGATCAAGGTTAGCTGTTATTATTGTTGATCGTGTAAAGCCCAGGGCTGGGCAGGGACGAGGGGGAGGCAGGTAAGGCTCCCCCTGGGGCAAACTTGAAGGAGGCATTTAGTCTCCGGTTGTGCAAGCGTGAAGGCCTCCTTAGCTCTTCCACGGCTTCCCTGTCCTGGCCCGGCCCTATTCACTGTTTATCAAAGCCTTTCTATTTGTGTTGACTCATGGGACTCCAGCAACCCTTTGTGGCTCAGAGATGTGACCTCACTTCCCCATGTTTGCTGAGCACAGGAAGCAGAGGGGACATTCTGGTTTGACCCCAGCACCCCTGCGCTGCCCACTCTCCTAAATCCCACACTGGGCTGCCCTCTAAGAAGCTGCCAAGGTCAAGTGAGCCAGCAGGTGGGGAGGAAGTGCCAATGTTTTTAGGACACTGACACCCGGGCATCACCACCAACACTGTCGCACCACCAAATTCAGAGTCTTACTCATCCCGTGGGCCTGGGGCAGTGAAGCCTGCGGGCAGAGGCGGGACACCTGGTTTAGACACCCTAAGTCCATCTGGCATCAACTTGGCCAGGTCTATTTACATCCTGGTGAACTGAAGGGAAAGTCTTACAATGGCAGGGAGTCGCCCATCTGCCTCCCTGGGAAGAATTAATTGCTCACATTCACACAAAACAGAACAAGACACAAGTTGCTGTTTCAGGAATTAATCCATCTCCCTTGGCTGAGAAGCCTCTGGAGTCTAGGCACCGGGCATGCCTCCATCATAATTAAAATGAATACCCAACGAGTGATCCTCATGTGCAGCCTCCATGCTTGTATTCAGTAAAAGTATTTCTAAATCCCAGCACCACGCCACAGAGTGGGTTCTAATATCAATGCCCATTTTGCAAACGAAGGAGCTGAGGCTGAGAGCTTAAGCCATCTGTCCAGGCGTATTGGTTAGTAAGAGGCGGGGCCAGGTCCTGTGTCCGAGCAGTCGGACGGTGACCACTCCGCAGAGCTGGCCCTGCCCGAGGAGTTCCACACTCAGCCGGGAACTTCGTGATGAGACTGGTTTGTTCTCACCGCCAGTCCGTCAGGACGGAATAAAGCATGTCCCAGATGCTGGCTCTCCAGGGATCTCCGGGATATCAAGAGGCAAAGATGTTTGTTTAAAATGGCTAAATAGGGCGCCTGGGTGGCTCAGTTGGTTAAGCAACTGCCTTCGGCTCAGGTCATGATCCTGGAGTCCCGGGATTGAGTCCCGCATCGGGCTCCCTGCTTGGCAGGGAGTCTGCTTCTCCCTCTGACCCTCCTCCTCTCATGCTCTCTGTCTCTCATTCTCTCTCTCTCTCAAATAAATAAATAAAATCTTAAAAAAAAAAAAAAAATTTAAAATGGCTAAATAGGCACCCTGCAGTAACTGAAATCATTCGTCATGTCAAAATAATTGGCAACTGTCGCCTGAATTTAAACTTAAGATTTCAAGTTCCCTGGAACTTGAAATGTTTGGGATGTGGTTCCTTTTTTGTGCATCTTTTTGGACAGGTCCCAGAGCAAGGATGCGAGGAAGGGAAATTGGCATGGTTAGGTGCTAATGGTTCTTCTGCAGCTTTGGGGGGGTCTGCCTGGGGCTTGTGGGATGGGAGGCATGTGGCCAAGCTGGTGGCAAAGGAAAAGCGGCCAGGATTCAGGTAGAGAGCACCGGGAGTAAAGGGCTAGTGCCAGGTCTTTAGGGAAAGCACCTGTGGAAGTCCCGACCCGTGGGCTCACTTCCTGAGACCACTGTCAGCAAGACTCAAGAGGCAAAAATCAGACCTCAGTTGAGGAGAAGCTCCCAAATCCCCATCTACTGAATTTCCTTCTCGTTTAGTTGGAGTGGATGAATCTCAACCCGGGCCTCCAGTTTGGTGTGGCAGGGAATGAATGCTCCTGGGTAGAGACTCTCGCCCATTCTTCAGTGGTGTGGAAATCAAGCAGGACCTGATAAGGCACACCACCACCGCCCACCACCACCTCGTCTCCTTTTCCACGCCACCAGCCTCCCCCCCGCAGCCTGGCTGGGACAAAGCAGCCTGCTGCAGGACAAAGGGATGTGGAACGATGGCCGCCCACCAGGCAGCCCCACGAAGACGCTGGGGCAAGGGTGGTGGTCGGGGCCGGGCTGGGGGGATGCTTCAGGCTACTGTGGGAAGTCTGGAGGAAGAGGTAGGTAACGGGACAGGTGACCATTCTCCAGCTCCAAATAGCACGGGCACCTCCTAGCTGAGGATGCTGGGCCACGGGTGGCCACAAGAACTCGCCCACCATGCTCCCATTAGAGCTTACGGGTTCTCCAAAGGTAAGGGTCACACTTTAACCTCATGCGCTAAACACTGCAGTGATCCGCTAGCCTACTTGGACATTGACCGCAGTTAAAAATAAAAGGCCTGGGGATGAATACCTGCCACTTCCCACCAGGGAAAGGGTGGGACTGTGACACAGGACCGCACCGGGGAGGTCAGGGCAGGGAAGAAAGTGGATTCCAGCCACAGGACGCAAGGTAATGATGAGCTGCTGTCCAGCAGGTGCCAGCCTACGAAGAAGAACAAGGCTGGGCCCGCCTTCCTGAGTCACATCCGGGGATTTCAGGGTTCCAAGGATGTCACGTTCCCACCCCCCGGGTGAAAGAGACCCATAGTTCTCTTTAAAATAGTTTACCATTTCCATGGCTCTGAGAGCAATCCTAGAGGACACGGTAACCTCAAGTTCAAAGGGCAATGTTCAAAGCAACCCCGTGGGTCTTCCTAGTCAATCCAATTTGCTGGAACGGTTTATCAAAACAGGGGACTGTTAGGTCCACCCATTCACTTCCTACTCTTAACCCCCAAACTCTTTAGGAAAGAAATTGATGCTCACTGATGCAAGTTGTTTATTTTCTAAAGTAACTGAACGATCCTCTGAAGGGGACACTAGCAAGCAACTGTCTGCAGGGCTTGTGTTTTGAATTATTTCTCTAAAGTGGTGATGCATGTGCAAATCCAAACCTTTCTGCTGTATCCTTCCCTTTTATGATCAAATAAAACACACCCTATGAGAGATGCACTTTAGAGACCCACAACCAGGCTGCCGACTGTGGGGGCCAGAGTCTGGAGCAAATGGATACATTGTTGTATAAAACTTTGGGACTGTGGCCAACCCAAAATGTGGACTTTCACATTTCACTTCAGATTGAATCAAACTGCACCGGATGAAGGAATGATTTCAAAGAGGGCCACAGAGGGACAAAAAGTTGCATCATAACGGACTGAACGTGGGAACTGCAGAATTAAACAACAAACATAACTCAGCTGATGACCGCTGTGAATAATTCATGATATGCTAACATGCTATAAGGCCGGCTTAAATCTCATTTACATTTTATGAAATGTTAAAAAGATTCATTTTGTCAGACTCTGAAGTGTGAGTTACCAGGCCGTGAAAGTCACTAAAGATCACAAGGATGGATGGGGGAAGAATCAGAGGAGCAGATCGAAAAACCCATCTGTATGCATGCTCACGTTTAGAAGCTGCTGGATCTCCAATTTCTTCACTGTTTCAGCCCTAGAGCGCTTTGTTCCAAGGCCTTGCCAGTAGAGATTAGCTGTTCAGGTCCTTTGGATACAAAGTTAGCAGGGAGATGGTTGCACAAGAATCCATACACAAAAGACTACATGTTGTAGGATTCCATTTGTATCAGGTTCCAGAAGACAAAACCAATCTGTGCTTACATGTCAGAACAGTGATAGGGAGACAGGTATTAACTAGGAAGGGGTAAGAGGAACAACTCCCGGGTACTAGAAAGATACACACACATGCACACGTATATATGTGTACGTACATACATATGGAAAATTTATCAAGCTGTATACTTAACATTTATGTATTTTCTTGTATGCCTCAATAAAACAATTTTTAAAACTCAAAAAAAAAAAAAAGGTTATTTGAAACTTGCCCTGATGAGAGGCTCAACCCCCCTTCTCTGTCCTTCTGGGTATGTACCGAACTCAGCCTGAGTCCCATTTTGTGCCTGCAGAGTGCTGGGCACGGGGTCTCATTCACAAACGATTCAAAAATCTCTGCCCTCCAGGTCCTAGACTCTTGCAGAGCCTCACACTTCTGGCTACAACCAACTGTTGTTTGCCCAGACAAAAGCCTGTTGGCCTCGGATTGAAGCCTGAGGGGTCTGAACCAGGCATGTGGTGAGTTAGGCTTGTGGGACCCCGCCAGAGGGACCCTGTGGGGTGTGGCAAGGCTTCCTCTGAGGATAGGGTTAGAAGCAGATCCACTGGTAAGGACATTTACAAAGCAAGCCTCGGGTTTGAAAGGTGCTTCACTGATTTCTTTTCTTTTTTTTTTTTAAAGATTTTATTTATTTATTTATTTGACAGAGAGAGACACAGCCAGAGAGGGAACACAAGCAGGGGGAGTGGGAGAGGGAGAAGCAGGCTTCCTGCGGAGCAGGGAGCCCGATCCTGGGATCATGACCTGAGCCGAAGGCAGACGCTTAACGACTGAGCCGCCCAGGCGCCCCTGATTTTTTTTTTTCTTAATTGTGGTAAAAAAGAAAAAAGAGAAGAGACTACTCACCCTTCCACTACCCACAAATAAACCCCACAAATATTTTTTTCCCATTTTAAAAATTGTGGTAAAGTATACATAACAAACTTTACCACAGTAACCATTTTTAAGTGTACAGTTCAGTGACATTAAGTATAATTATGTTATTCTGCGACCACTGCCATCATCCATCTCCAGAACTTTCCCATCTTCCCAAACTCTGTCCCCATTAAACACCAGCTCCCCGTTTCCCTCCCTCAGCCCCTGGTGCCCACCATTCTGTCTCTATGTATCTGGCTCCTCTGGGGACCTCATATAAGGCATTCAGTATTTGTTCTTTTGTGTCTTGCTTATTTCACGGAGCATCACGTCGGTGTGCTTCACTTCTAAACCCGAGAATTGCTAACCACTGATTTGAATAACAACCAAAAATTGAGCAAAATGACACATAGGCTCCAATTCATACATACACACAATATTCGCTTTTGAGAAGGGGGAGAAATTTTTCTTTAAGCGAAAAATGATGTCAATAACTAGAAAACTCAAACGATGGCAGAAGGGTATGAAAAAGAAGCAGGGGCATTTCTCTGCAAAGTGAGCAGCTGGTCAGAACGTCACTCAGCCTGCTAGCCATCAGCGCTCAGCGACCTTGACCTTCTCGGTGCTGCAGACCCAACGATGGGCTACCATGACCAGCGTTCTAACAGGCCTGCATTCCTTGGCGATTAGGAGCAATAGACAAGAAAACCCTCTTACTTGTCTGAACATAAACCATGAATTGGTTAAACTAAAAATAAGTGTAGTTTCAAATGGGCTTTTCCAGAAGGTTATATGAGCCCATTTCCACCTTATTATTCACCGTCCCTCAAAGCTAATGTTAAGAGATGAGGTTGGGAGGACAACGGGGAAATGCTTCATTATTAAACATCTACCTTTGATTTAGTTCAGCCTGCAGCTTTGAAGAGCCGCTCCTGGGGGAGCAGGGAGGGGCAGCAGGAGAGAAGGTTTTATTAAAGCCTGACCTGTGCTGGGGGCCACTTGAGTCTTGCCTCCATCACTCAGCCTGAGGCGCGTAACACTCCCTGCCTCATGAGCCAAGTCTCTCCAGTCATCCCTGGGGCCATGCTTGGCTGCGCTACTTGGGAAAAGCCATCTCACTTCTTTAAACTGTAGGGTTCTCATCTGTACTATTTGGCCCCAAACATTGACTATGCGGGACTTCTACAAGTACTGCAGTGACACCATATGTGTAAAGTGGAAAGAACAAGTCCGTGCTGTTGGTAGGCCCTCATCTAGAGATGGCCGCCATCACCTCCATCCCCCCCCAGAGGGGACAAAGCCCCCGAGCCTCTGAACCCTCTGGTGGGCAGAATTTCAAGATGGCCCCAAAGATGTGCGCTGTGTATGTTCTCTTCCCCTTGAGTGTGGGAGGGACTCTGAATATTATGGGATATCACTCACGTGATTAGATGGTGTTGTAGGGCCAGGTCAACACTATCCTGGTGGGCCTGACCTAATCAGTTGAGCAATCTAAAAAAGTCTGGGCTTTTCCTGGAGAAAGAGAATTGAAGTGTGAAAGGAATTCGACTGGTAGAGGTGGATTCTCTGTAGCTGGTTTTGAAGATAGAGGGGGTCACGTGGCAGGGAGTGTGGGTGCGGGAAGCTAATTGCTGTGAGCAGGCTCAGCTTTCAGCTATTGAGGAAAGGGGGACCCCAGACGTATGGCCACAAAGAACTGAATTATGCCACAACCATGTGAGCTTAGAGGAGGACCGGAGCTCTAGATAAGAACACAGCCTGGCCAACGTCTTGATTTTAGCCTAGGGAGACTGAGCAGAAACCCATCCACATCATATCTGGACTCCTGACCTACAGAACTATGAGCTAATTAATGGGTGCTGTTGTAAGCCACTAAATTTGTGATGATTTGTAATGCAGCAGTAGAAAACTAGTATAGAACTTGTAACCAGATGGGGTTCCAGGCAGGACCTGCTGAGCTGCTCAAGGAAAGGGGTTTGGATGAGTATACGGTATTGTCTAGGACATGGATCCTTCCCTTCTTCTTTTTTAGAGATTTATTTATTTAACAGAGAGAGAGAGAGAGAGACAGTGTGCGGGGAGGGGCAGAGGGAGAGAAGCAGACTCTGCTAAGCGCGGAGCCCAACGTGGGGCTTGATCTCACAACCCTGAGATCATGACTTAAGTGGAAATCAAGAGCCAGATGCTTAACTGACTGAGCCACCCAGGCGCTCTGGAGCCTTCCCTTCTGAGCTGAGTTACCATTATGGTGTTATGTCAAGTGGACAGCTTTTCTGGAAGTGTACATCCACGAGGATGTCTAACCTCATTGTATTTACTGTAAAACTTGAGTGTCCAGATGCTGGAAGGTGACGGGGAGAGGGGTGGAGGAGTGCATCAGAGGGAAGCTCATGCCGTGGTCGAGAGAGCTCATGGCTGGTCATCTCACCTGGCCCTGTGGGCAGAGCAAGAGCAAAAAGAGGGTCCTCAGATGAAAACCAGACATCAGGGAGAGAGCCAGTGGGAAGCCTGGCCTTAACACCCCAAGAGTCCAGAAGTGTTAGGCTGTGTAGGGGCTGGCCAAAGCTGGGGGCTGGTGGGAGGTGGCCTCTGGGAATGATGGCCATAACCTACCACCCCGACGTGTTCGGCATCTGCCACCTGCCAGGTACTTCCTATACATATCCTTTAGGTAAACTGTTCACATTCACAGCTGGGAGGATGCACGGCTGAGATCCAAACCCAGGACTGCCTGACTCCAAAGCCCACACATGGTTGCTGCTCCAAGATGTCCACCCTCAAGGTCACAGGCTGCTGGGCAGCTGGGGCCCAAGCGTTTGCCCCAACCGCAGCTAGGGAGGGACCTGCTTCACTGTGTAAGCACTCAACACCAACGCAGAGAGAAGGATCCTGTTTGCTTTTCCAACACCCACTCTGAATATCAATGCTGCCCTTTGCCCTAGTGCAGACAGAGGCCCCTGTGACGGTACACTATGTTTGGTAGGGAGGCAGGAGCCTAGCCATCCAAAACAAGCCTGTTTGCCTAGTTTGAGCCCCTCTCTTGGCCTGTCATCTTGCCCCCCTCAGAGCCCTGATCCCAACTCTCCTCATGAACGACAAGTCCTGGGCAAGGGATGATGTCCGCTCCTGCTGTCATCTCTGACGTCTCCCCGCCCTCCTTCCCTACCTTCGTTCCTGATACTCTGTCTGGAGGATGACCACCGGCTGACTCACCCCTCACTCCAGATTTGCCGCAACCAGAAGGACAGACGGCAGCATTTGCAGCCAGGGCATCAGCCTTCACCAAGTGGCAGCCGAGAGAGGGGTGAAATGGGTCTTTGGGGGGCCTTAGGGCTGCCAGTTTCTTAACTGCAAAGACCCAAACTCTTGGTTACTCGGGGGGACATAACCGGGGAGGGTGGGTGTATCACCTTCGCAGGAGCCAAGACAGCCAACTGTCTGAATCTCTTGTTTTAGGGATTAGGGATCAGTACCTCTTGCTGTTATCGATGTTTCCAGCATTCTTAAAGGGCAGGGGGGTGTCAACCCACACAGCCTGGCTCGGACAATAAGTCTCCGAATGAAGCTCTCTCAAATGACCACAGGCCAGGTCAACAAAGTGATTTCTCTGGCAAACCCAGGGTAAAACAGGTCAGCAAAGGAAGGCTGCACACTTCAGGATATCTTTGGGGCCAGACAGACACATGCTTTCCTCACCCACAGGGGCTGGGACGGTTCCCAAGAGGTGTTATGTCAATGAGGAGGGCCATTATAGAATACGTTACATTAGAGCATGGTGATTATGGGAGGTGTTATGTCAACAAGATCAACCGTTATGGAAGATGTCTCATCACTGAGGAGGGCCACTAGAGAAGAACGGTTGTTACGGAAGGTGTTATGTCCATGAGGATGGATGTTGCAGAAGATATTGACATGGAAGGTCTTAAATCAACAAGAATGGATATTATAGGGGTTCAACCATCCTGGAACAAATTCCATCAACAAGGATGGTCATATTGGCACCTGGAGGGCGCCAGTATTGGGACTAGCCAGTGATCTCAAGGTCATTAGGCTAAAAATTCAGGGAGATAAAAAACAAGGTTGAGGGACCAAGAATGCTGAGATGAGGGTTTTGAGGAGCCTCGCCCCAAAGCACATCGTGTTGGCAGGTGAAGAAAACAGCAGATGGTTATTCCTGAAAGGGACAGAAGAGACTGTAGTTCAGAGCACTTTCCTTTTCATGAACCATCTTCCTTCCTTACTGCAGGAGTTGGTCCTACTGCCAAGTGCTATTAACAAGGAAAGAAGAGGAGGATGGGAACAAAACCAGCTAGAAAATCCCAGAGCAATGAGGCATTTAATCCTCATTCAACTATGTTCTGTTTTGCTCCTATAGCTGGGTCTCCAGTTATACATCATATATCGAAGGATCATTATTTTTATTTAAATTCCGGTTAGTTAACATACAGTGTAATATTAGTTTCAGGTGTACAATATAGTGATTCAACACTTCCATACATCACCCAGCGCTCATCACGACAAGTGCGCTCCTTAATCCCCATCACCTATTTCCCCCATCCCCCATCCACCTCCCCTCTGGTAACCAGCAGTTTATTCTCTCTCTCGGTTTAACTCTCTCTCCCCCCGCCTTTGGCTTGCTTGTTTTGTTTCTTAAATTCCACATATGAGTGAAATCATATGGTATTTGTCTTTCTCTGATTGACTTATTTCACTCAGCATAGTATTCTCTAGCTCCATCAATGTTGTTGCAAATGGCAAGATTTCATTCATTTTTATGACTGAGTAATATTCCATTGTGTGCGTGTGCATGTGTGTGTATGATATCTATGTATCATATATCGATAAATAAGATGTAGTATAAATATGTATATGTGTATATGTATATACCAACCACATCTTCTTTACCCATTCATCAATCGATGGATACTTGAGCTGCTTCCATAATTTGGCTGTTGTAGATTATGCTGCTATAAACATCAGGGTGCATGTATCCCTTTGAATTAGTACTTTTGTATTCTTTGGGTAAATACCTAGTAGTATGATTGCTGGATCCTAGGGTAGTTCTATTTTTAACATTTTGAGGAACCTCCGTACTGTTTTCCAAAGCAGCTGCACCAGTTTGCATTCCTAGCAGTGCAACAGGGCTCCCCTTTCTCCACATCCTTGCCAACACCTTTTGTTTCTTGTGTTGTTGATTTTAGCCATTCTGACAGGTGTGAGGTGATATCTCATTGTGGTTTTGATTTGCATTTCCCTGATGATGAGTGATGCTGAGCATCTTTTTGTGTTGGCCATCTGGAGTTGAAGGATCATCCTTAATTACATTTTTCCAGATAGTGGATCACTTAGCAAGTTGTCTTTTCAGAGATGGTGGGAAAATGCTCTGGAAATATCAGAACAACACTGTGGGATTATTGGTAATGAATGACAGAGCCACATTTCTACCCCAGAGTCAACCTCATGGTTTGTTACGATGTCCCCCAGACATCAGACACCAGGAGAACACCTTGTCCTCCTCCTTCTCTTTTCCTGCCTACGAAAGCTAGTCTCCATCATCCCCAACCTTTACTGCAGTTTTTATACATGTATCTTTTAAGTGTATTTATCACATTGGACAGTGTCTCAAACTCATACTTTTGGGGCCCAAGCAGGCAATGTAAACGAGAAAGGCCAACATAGGGTATCTGCTGAATCAGAAGTGCATGCTTTACTAAATACTTTGTAATTCAGCTTTTTTTTTTTCAAAACACACCAAACAGAACTGGGTCAAGGCCTCTGTGCCTCTAATTTGTAGCCCTCAGTGTACATGTTTGAATCCCTTCTGGATGGTGAGTCCCTGGAGAGCAAGGGACTGGGGTTTCCTACCTCTGTATGTTGACCGTCTAGCACAGAGGGCCTCCAAGATCTGTGGAATGGATGGGATTTATGACCTAATGGCTTAAGACTGCACTAGATCTTTCAAAGACTTCCTAGCCAAAAATCAAATTCTCTAGGTCTGCTCAGCGCTAGGCTCTAAGGGTGGATAGGGGGAGAAATGCAACAATTTGCTTTTCAAGAAAAGTTACTCCACGTGGAGAAGGCAGCTTTGGTCATGAGTTCCCCAATTCCTAGTGACTTGATCCTTCTACTCCGTTCCTTCTACACAACCAAATTCTTCCAGGAAGCAACTGTAGACTTTTTGAAGACAGTATTTACATTCACAAAATCTGTTTTTTAACAAAAGTATTGATTGCTATCTTTAAACCTGGCTTTGAATTTTTTTTTTTTTTTTAATTTAAGACTATTTTTAAGGCAAAACTTTGGTGCTAGAAGGCAAAAGGCAAATCAACGGTTGCCTGGGGATTGACTGCAAAGGGGTCTGGAGGAACTTTGCAGGGTGGTGGGACTGTTGAATCATGCATTTGACAAGACTCATTGAATAGTGCCATTGAGATTGGTGAACCTTGTGCTCTGTATATTATAGCGTAATGGAGCTGAAAAATATATTTTACACTTAGATAAATAAATGAAGCACAAAGTAAAAAAAAAGGGGGGGTTTGATCAGTAAAAAGTCTTGCTTTTATCTTGCATCTGGGGTTTTTGTCAGGGACAACCAGTGATGTCTGCTTCTTGTGTGTCCTCACACAGGTACTCTCTGAATACGTAAGTATATATCTATACGCCACCCTGATTTTATTTCAGTTCCTTTTGCCAACAGGCAACGCGCTATACTCACTGTTCTGAACTTTACGCTTTCCCGTCCGTAATATATCTTGGGGGTCACTCCACATCAGTACACTGAAAGACACCCAATTGCCTTAAATGGCTATGTAGCATTCTACTGTTGGGATGTATCATCATCTACTTAACCAGGCTTCTAATGAAGGACATTTGGGTTGTTTCCAGTCTCCAACTACCAGGACAAGGAGCAGAAGATGCTTATCTAGAGCTTCCAGGTGCCAGTGGGACACATCTTCCTTGGGCCCCAGGTCCCTGGCTAGAACTTGTATTGTATTCCCCACACAGGCACAGACCGGGGAGGCTGGAAGATTTGGATGGCAGTGTTCGGCTGCACTGGGTGGTGATGGGCTTCTGCAAGATGACCCAAGCACTGTTTATAATTTGAAAAACGTCTTCTGTGTTCTGACAAGTTGAGACCTTGCTCGCCACAGATTTAGCCCAAGGCTGAAGTGCCTGATAAGACTGTCAGCAACTTCTAGGCCGGTTGGGTAATCCTTCTTTGTCTCTCAGGGCGGGGAGTGGGGGGGTAGGATTAAAGGCAGGGGTCCAGCTCTGTTTCCACGGCTTGGCACATTCCAGCTTAGGGTCGGTGTATGATACCTGCTCACAAGAATACTATAACCCTCAGAAGCCTACTGGGGTGTTCTCATTCATTTTGCAGAGAAATTGGGTGTGGCATTGAAGTTACATAAAACTGGTCTGGTCAGTTTCTTGGCTAACAGAAAACGTGTGTGTGTGTGTGTATGTGTGTGTGTGTGTGTGTGTGTAGGTACTCACTTGCAAACAATTTTTAAAAACTTGTTCTAGTGTCATTGAGAATGACTTCTTGCCTTTTTTAAAAAAGATTTTATTCATTTACTTGAGAGAGAGCGAGAGAGAGAGCACGAGTGGGGTGGGGGGATGTAGAGGGAGAAGCAGACTCCCCGCTGAGCAGGGAGCCTGACACGGGGCTCGATCCCGGGACCCTGGGATCATGACCTGAGCTGAAGGCAGACGCTCAACCGACTGAGCCACCCAGGCACCCCGACTTCTTGCCATTTTTAATCCAGCAGCTTCACTTCTAGGAACTTCCCACGAGATGTCCTCACACCTGCCCAAAGTCACCTGCACGGGGACAGTAACTGAAGCACAGTGTGTGGTAGCAGAGGCCAGAGAACAACCTCTGTCTCCCACGAGCAACCTGGTTATGCAGACCATGGCCTGGCAGCTCCATCCAGACCGTCTGCTCTTGAAAATCTCCAAGTTCTTCGTGGGCTCAACTCAAATAATCAAAAAAATAGCAATTCTCATTAACTGAGGAATCTGTTCTCGGCCAGACCGGGTGCTGAGTGGTTTACAGACGTGATTTCATACAGACCTCCAGCTACCCATGAGGTGCTGCCATGTCCCCATTTGGAACTGAGGACACTGAGTCCTAGGGAGGCTAAGTAACTAGCCCAAGCCGCCTAGTTAAGAGGTGAGGGAGTCAGGATTTGAACCAAGCTCTGCCCTATCCCAATGCTTGTCTGAATGAGATTGCTTCCGAAAAGCTAGCAGGTAACCGTGAGCCCAGTTAGACCTCTGGCTCAACTCCTTCCATTTCTCTGCTCCCCCTCCCTGGCACTCAGCAGAGAGGATAGCCCATCACCACTGCTGAATCTTCCCGAAGACAGTATTCCCAGCTGCCCGAGGCCTCCAGTGGGAGCAGAGGCATACCGCTGTGCCTCCCTCCATGCTGCTGGCTCTTGGCCTCTCCCCCACCGTGGCGTGCCACTCTGCGTAAGAGCCAGATGTCTGTCTGGGTCCAGGAGATGCCCCGAGCCCTTCACACTCAGGGGCTTTTCTCTGCAGCCCTTATGGTGTCCCCGGACCTCTCACCAAACATCTGCGAGTTGTTTTTAGGCTCAACGCTGCTTTAGCCAAACATTTTTGTTTGAAACAGCCTGATGTTCCTGCCCCCAGATCAGTAGCGGAAGATAAGGCATCTGTTTGGATGGATCGGCGTGTGCCGGGACGGACACCATCCTTGCCCGGCTCCCAGCTGGACCACACGTTGTCAAGGGCTACAGAAGGCTCCTCAGGGCTCCAAGCATTGTGTGGCATCGTGCGTGGCCACATGGTGGACCCCACCCCCAAAATGACAGCTTAACTTAAACTCCATGTAATTTGGGGCCTCATTAGACTTTGATGAAACTCATTTCTGGAGACTTTTATCATCCCAGACAGAGGCAGCAGATAGGTACTTCATATGTTTTTGCAGAAATGGCACATTTTACCCAGAATCTTCTGGTCTTCTGTCATGGAGGGTCAGGAGTATCGGCATTTCACTTAAAACTTAAAGAAAGCTACATTGTCTGTGCTTATGGAACAGTTTTAATTCGTTCTTTCGAGATATTTCCCAACTCATTACTTAAAGATGCTCCCACTCTGAAGTGAGGCGTTTACTGGTGTTGGAGTCATATTGCTGAGTTGTGTTGGCATCGGGCAGCATGGACGGCTGGTCTGAGAGGACAGCCCCTCCCCAGCAAAGTCAGACCAGCCAGGCTCTCACTGGTGCCCTGGTCTTGGGCTCCTCTGCTCAGGAGAGACTTGAGAAGCGCCAATTATTTTTTTAAGTCCAGTAGTTGAAGAAAGAACTTTTCATTTCATACAAGTTGTAAAGCAAATGTCTGTAAGGCAAAATCTGATTTTCTATTGTGTTCTCTCACAGATTCAGCATCACTATTTAGAGAAAACCAAACCAAACCATGCCAACCCGGTCAGGATGCTGTGGGGGCAATGTGGCTCAAATGGGGGAGATCACGCAGGACAATAAAGAGTCCTTGTCATGATCATTCCTGCCACCAAGAAACCGTCCTCCACACAGGGGGACTCTGCTGAGCCACCCTGAGAGGCCAGGTGCTTGCAGTGGGACTTCCTTCCTTCTAGCCTCTTTTCCTGAGCTCATGTGAGATACAGACAGAAAGCAAGATGACAAGAGTCACGCTGCACACTTGAACATGCACACCAGCCACTAAGCTCATGGGCATTGGATATGAATCTGCCTGAGCTGTTCCCCTAGCTCAGGGGTCTCCAGGAGGCCCGCAGATCAGCTTTGGTTTAAAATCAGCTCATAAAACATGAGGGCTGGTGCTTCCTCTGCATGGTCCAAGCCCCTACATTAAAGATTGGAAAAACCGAGGCCCAGAGAGGCAAGGCAACTTTCCCACGTCCTAAAGCTCATGGTTGACAAGA
Source organism: Neomonachus schauinslandi (assembly GCF_002201575.2). NCBI lineage: Eukaryota > Metazoa > Chordata > Mammalia > Carnivora > Phocidae > Neomonachus > Neomonachus schauinslandi. The sequence goes on along the minus strand of NC_058403.1, from coordinate 200,103,299 downwards.
CTTGAGGTTATCACCACGTGTCTTGACTGTTAAGTCTGGTGCTCTGCCCACTACGCCCAGTGCCTTGCCAACTGGACAATGCTAACTTCTTCCAGGGTTACATCTAGACTACATTTCAGTCTCCCTTTCAGTGGGATAGGGCCATGCCACTGAGTTTTAGCCAAGAGAATGGCAGCACAAACGATTTGAAATGACTCCTATGCTCGGGCCATAAAAACCTCCCATGTGAGCCCCTTTGTGTTCTTCTGTCTTCTGTCAGTTTGATGTGGATGACCATACATTGAAGATGGCAGAGCAAGAAAGCAGAAGGAGCCTGGGTCCTCATCACTGCTTGGAGGGGATCCCCTGTTTGGGAGCTTATATAAGCATGAAATACGCATCTGTTGTGTTTGAGCCATGACCCACATTTGAGTCTGTGTGTTATAGCAGCTTAGAGTGTGTTACACCTTAACCATGAGACTAACCTATGTAAAAAGTCAGTAAGAACAAATGACTCCTCAATGTCAACATGAGGTGCTACCAGAACCATGCCTGGCCTCAGTCTTCCTGACCCCCAGGACTCTGGGCACACTGAGCACTTAGCCAAAAGTAAATATTTAAAAGGAAATTTGAAACGTTTCTCTCGCCTAAAATGTATGGTTAGTTTCAACTGGAAAGATGAAAGGAAGGAGTAAACCGCAGTGTGGAGAGGTGCAGAGCCTGCACTCTGAAACAGGTCTGCCCGGATTCACAGATAAGCACCACCGCTCATTAGCTGTGACCTTGGGCAAGTTGTCTCACTTCTGTCACTCACTTTGCTCCATTTGTTCTTTGTTACTTTCTGTATAAATCCTTTGACCCAGTAATTCCCTCCTCCAGGAATTTTCACCCACAGGTAAACTTGCCCATATGCCTAATGAAGTCAACTGCAAATATGGTCACTGAGGCTCTGTTTATAAAAATAAAAGACCAGGGTGCCTGGCTGGCTCAGTGGGTTAAGGGTCTGACTTTGGCTCAGGTCACGATCTCAGGGTCCTGGAATCGAGCCCCGCATCAGGCTCCTTGCTCAGAGGGGAGCTTGCTTCTCCCTCTCCCTCTGCCCCTCCTCCTGCTCATGCTCTCTCTCTCACTCTCAAATAAATCAGTAAAATCTTATAAAAATAAAATAAAATAAATAAAGACAAAAGACTGGAAACAATCCAGTCTGGTAAGGGGCTGGTGAAATGTAACATGTTGTGCCCACGGCAAGGAATATTATGCAGCTGTCAAAAAGAATGACAGCCCCCATATGTTCCAATCTGGAGTGAGCACAAGATGGATAAAATCACAAAAAGTGAACAAAATCAAGACACGTGTGAGAAACATCCTATCCTGTATACTATGGTTATGCTCCTGCTATGTAAAGAAGGAAGGTACATACATTTATAAACTTGTAGATGTGTAGAACAGCTCAGGAACAATGCACAAGAAACCATGGCTGCCTCTGGGAGAAAACCTGGGGTCAGAGGTGGATGGGGGCACGCTTCCTTCCACACACCCTTTCCTACTCTTTGAATTTTTGTTACCGTGTCCAGGTGTTTTCGAAGCACAGTCTTGAAATACTTTGACTATTAAAAGCACATACACATCCCCAGAACAAATATGAGCACAGCACTCAGTAAGCGTTGCTTGTTTTGTTTTAAATGAAAGGACATGTTTGGAGCACAGACATTGTCTCTGAGAGGACTAGCAAACGCGGTCTTCGGGAGTCCCACTGCGCACAGGGGTTATTACCGGGCACTGGTGACAGGAGCGGGCTGTGTGGTCAGGCTACCTGGGCCACCATCTTAGCATCACTCCCTACCAGCTGGGTAACCCTGGGCAAGTGACTTCACCTCTCTGTGCCCCTCAACACAGGGGTCTTCATGGGGGTACTTGCTTAAGGATGGACAGGTAAAAGGCTAGCAGGTTTCCGCAAGGACACCTCCTCAATTTACATTTTCTTAGGAGAAAGCAGCTTAGTTTTTATTTATTTTATTTTTTAAAAGATTAAAGAGAGAGAGAGCACAGCAGGAGGTGCAGCAGAGGGAGAGGGAGAAGCAGGCTCTCCGCTGAGCAGGGAGCCCGATGTGGGGCTCAATCCCAGGACCCTGGGATCATGACTTGAGCCGAAGGCAGCTGCCCAAACTACTGAGCCACCCAGGCGCCCCTAGCTTAGTTTTTTTGACTCAAACCTTGTTTCATCTATCATAGTTCTTTCCGGGGGAAAGAGAGGAAACAGGAATATTTACAGCTCCAAACATAACACAACATTTTAAACAAAATAATACTCAGAAGGTCTCGACTTACATTGCAAATACAAATAGGTGGAGTGTCAGGATCTGATGGAGATGCCCCGAGTGTCAACAAGTGGGGGTTCAGCAAGTTACTACACACAAAGCAGCTGTCCACCAAGAACCACATAAACGGTTTGGCAATCCGGAAGTGACGTCTTACGTATTTTACACTGAATAGAATCGGTTAATTACAGATGGGTGTCTTTCTGTGTTTATGCTTTTGGAAACAGTTGGGGGTTTGGGTTGTTACAGTTTTTCCCATATGAAATAATGAGACTTACGGCATCAGTTTTTGTTTCATGCAGAATGTCTGCTTTTAAAGAATGAATTAGGGGCACCTGGGTGGCTCAGTCATTAGGCGTCTGCCTTTGGCTCAGGTCATGATCCCAGAGTCCTGGGATCGAGCCCTGCGTCAGGCTCCCTGCTCCACAGGGAGCCTGCTTCTCCCTCTGTCTCTGCCTCCCTTTCTCTCTTTCTGTCTCTCATGAATAAATAAATAAAATCTTAAAAAAAATTTAAAGAATGAATCACTGATGGTGAGACATGCTTACATATAAAATACTCAGAAGAGTGGCTGGTCCAGAGCAGATGCTCCGTATGTGTTAGCTATGACAAGAAGTAGTTAGTGTTTTTAAAAAATGATGTACTGAATACAAATTCAAGGCTACAAGGGGGTGAGGTAGGAAACTTGGCTCTCCTGGCCTGGTTATCAAGAACGTTGCCAGCTGCCTGGGAGAAGGTGAAGGGCTAATTACAAGGCTGTCGGAAGTGGTTTGAAATAATTTGATTGTGGGATAATTTTTATAATTTAGAATCATAATTAAAGGGTATGAACTTTTCTTAATCAGTCAGGTGGAGAGCCTTAGCCATGGGTCTCCCATAGCAGGGGTCTTGTCATCCACCTTGAGCTCAATCATGAAGCCCTCCAACCAGCAAACTCCACCCCCTCCCCTATCCAAACCCAAGGCAGCACTGCTTTGCAGAAGCCCAGGTGAGGCTTGTGTTATAAGCAAAGGGATTCAGTTCTGGGTTTTTGTTTTTGTTTTTTTAAGATTTTATTTATTTATTAGAGAGAGAGAGCATGCACAAGTTGGGGCGAGGGGCAGAGGGAGAGGGAGAAGCAGACCCCCACTGAGCAGGGAGCCCGCTACTGTGGGGTTAGATTCCAGACCCTGAGATCATGACCTGAGGATGATGCTTAACTGACTGAGCCACCCAGGCGCCCCCTGGGTGGTGGTGGTTGTTTTTTTTTTGGTTGGTTGGTTTTTGGCCAAAAAAAAAATCATTGTTGGACTATTAGTACTATCTAGCTGGGGTGCTCCTAAGATTCTTAGAACACTGTTCAGACCCTACTTGCTGAACTAGAGGGAGGAAAAAACTTCTTCCCTAGATGTTCCTGAAACAGTGAGGACAGCCTGCGAGTGTGGGAACCAGCTGCTTGCACATGCTGGTTGGAATGTACACCAGGACCACAGGACGAGCCCTCCACAGGGCCACGGGGGAGGATGGATCCACCGCCTGAACATTTTCTCTATTCTTCATGCCAGCAATTCTATTTCCAGAGTTTTAGTCAGACAGAATCGTCAAGAAAGCGCAGAACAATACAGTGAACAAGAACACATTCTCAGATATATCCAAATAAGCTAATCCAGCTTATACTATTTTATAACCTCGACAACATAAAGATAACATCATTGTATGTCAGTATAGAATCTGTGCTATGTAATATTTTTAAAGATTTTTTTAAAAGATTTTATTTATTTATTTGAGAGAGAGAAAGGGAGAAAGAGAGAGGGAGGGAGAGTACAGAGGGAGAGTGAGAGGGAGAAGCGACTTGCCGCTGAGCAGAGAACCCGACTCGGGACTTGATCCCAGGACCCTGGGATCACTACCCAAGCCAAAGGCAGATGCTTAACCAACTAAGCCACCCAGGTGTCCCTGTGCTATGTAATTTTTAATGTCTTTTCACTGAACGGACCTATCAGAATTGATATAAGCAGTCCCCTATTGTCAGACATGTTCTGTTTTTTAGCAGGAAAGTGGAAAGCAACTTAAATGTCCAATGGGACTGGTGAAAGCCATACAATGGATGGTCCCATATTTGGTTTTACACACACACACACACACACACACAAAGATAGACTGCACCAAAATGACCAAGGTGCTTTGCTCACAGATTTTTTTTCATGTTGGTTATATTTATTACCAATTTTTCTACAATAACTATATATTACTTGAAACATTTTAATTGATGTTTTCCACTTCCTTCCCCTACCTTGAGAGCCTGGGAGAACCCCCAGAAGAGCATGTGTGTAGGCAGGGTACAGACTTCACAGACAAAATGGCAGCATCTGAGGTGAATGCTGAGGCTGATGGGCCAGCACCAGAGCACCTCCCTACAGTCAGCAGAGCACCCCTCTCTGACCCTAAGTCATGAAGATCTGTGGGGGTGAGGAAGAATCCTCAGTCCTGCCAGTTACACATTCCAGACAACAGCCGCCAGCTCCTCATTTGAATCTGAAGAATGATGAACACACATACTCATCGAGGGTGAGTGAACACATTGTTTGATGACTGCTCACAGTTCTGGCAAAAAACAATGGCGGCAAGAACGGGGTCACTGACCCAGACTCTGGTATTTCAGCAGTTCTTAAAAAGTCACCAAGTTGAGGTTTTAACAAAGTTATGATTCCAACTTAACTAGTCCCTCACTCTTGGAAGTGGGAGGGCTGGTGGTTACATCAAACCCACCCAACACACCACACTAAGACACAAACTTCCCTTTACAGTTCAGTTCTGCAGAGATGCCAACCTCACCTTCACTCTACGGAGTCTTTGTTAACAGAGTTCAGAGATTTATTTTTTAAAAGATTTTATTTATTTATTTGACAGAGAGAGGGTGAGCATGAGCAGGGGGAGGGGCAGAGGGAGAGGGAGAAGCTGGCTCCCCGCTGAGCAGGGAGCCCGATGTGGGGCTCGATCTCAGGACCCTGGGATCATGACCTGAGCCGAAAGCAGATGCTTAACGACTGAGCCACCCGGGCATCCCAGCCCCAGAGTTCAGAGATTTAAAAAACAAGTTCACTGTGTCTCCATCTTTTCTGGACAGACTCCAGTAACTCTTCAATGGCCCATACCCATTAGGCCACCCCCAAGACTTCAGGCAAAGCAGCTGTACTCTGCAACAGCTCTAACCTCCGAGACACAGTCCTCAGTTCAGGCCAGAGATGTGGCCGGACAGAGCCAGTTCTGAGGACCACAGGGGAAGGATTTAAGAAAGTGAGATGGGAAGTTGCTAGGCTTCCCCATACTTATACCTGAACCATGAGACACGGCTCCGAGAGTCAGGCACTTCCGGGAAGGAAGGGACTCTGCTGGAGCTACCGGGAACCAAAATGGCAGCCACCGGGTGAAATCAGATGCATTACCAGAGGCCAGTTCGGGCCAGCCTGTCATCCTTGTCATGACTAATGCCTTGATTTACACTGTATTCTTACTGGAGGAGTTCTGGGTATCACAGACAATGCAAAACATCTCAATTCCAATTTCCATACAGCTCCCAAGTGTGATTGGACACGCATTTTTCTCACACATTTACACACATTTTCACTCACGAAATCACTCTATTCTTAAACTTTTTTCTTCCCCAAAGGAAATCTGGAAAATTCAGGCTGACAGTGAATGTGTTCTACAGTAAATATGCATACGTGTACAAGGTTTTAAATGAAGTCTTAAAATGTTCTATGAACCGTGCAGCAACGTTACCGGATACTGTTGGAGGAAGGAACAAGGAAGCTTTCCTGTGGGTTTGTAATGGTGGCGTTTGCTACAACGCCAAAGTTCAACGCACCCGCTTGGCTTTATTCCTTAACTTAATTCACACATTCTACCTACCTGCCAAATACAACCCCCCGCCCTCCAGCTGCAGCAAAGAATAATCAAAGACCCAAATCGCTTCCGGGACAGCTCTTTAAAAAATCACAAAACCTGTGCTAGTTTCGGGAAAGGCCTCCAGTCAAGTTCGTACACCTGCTTATTTCTGTGTTTTGCTAGTTGCAGGACCCGCAGGGCACCTCCCCGCACGCACCCGCAGCGCAGAGGCAGCGGGGAGGTGGCGGTCCCTCCCCACAACCGGAACTACTGGAAATTCACACACCTCTCTGCAACGCCCCCTCGCCGACCCCCTTCGGCGGCCCCAGTGCACACTCTAGCCAGAGGCGCGAGGAGCGGGACTGCAGCGCCTCCGCGGCGCGGATGCTTGGCGGCGCCGCGGATACCTGACGGCCTTCTCCAGCCCGGCGCTTTCATTTTCAAATTAATGTTCCCGAACTTCGGGAGAGCTAGAATGCAGCGTGCGGACCGGGACAAGGGTGACCCGGTGAGCTGTCGGGCGCCAAACCACTGTACTCTTGCGCCTTCTCCCTGGCCCAGGCGACGAGGTAGAGGGTGGGCCAGGAGGGCATAGCATAGCTCCTTCCCCATACCCAGCCCCGGCGCCCGCAAGCACCCGCGGGAGGCCCCCAGGGCGCCGCAGGTCCCCGGGAATCGGTCGGGGCGCGCTCTTATTTCCTCCTGCGCCGTCGGCGCGGGGCTCATCCCCCGACTGCCGGGCACCCCGCTCCGGGGACACTCCTAGGTGCCGCGGCCTGCGCCCAGGACGAGGTCGCTCGGAACCCAGGAGGGCACGGCCACCTCGCCCAACGCCGCGCGCCCTGGAGCCGGGCGGTCCCGGGGACCCCGCGCCGTTGATGCACCCCGACTCAGCATTCACCGCACCGGCGTCCCTCGGCTCCTCCGCACCCTTCGCCGGGACCCTGCTCGCGGGCCACCAACACCACCCCGCGCCACCCGCTACCGCCGCAACGCACTCACCCGCTCCGCGCAGCAGGCGCACGGCACCCAGCAGCAGGACCCCGAGCAGCGCGATTGTGACCCCGCAGTTCTGGCCGGCCATGGCTCCGGGGCGCCTCGGCCTCGCTGGGGAAATCGGCTGTGGCCGGTGGCTCCGAGCGGCGGCCGCGGGCGCCCGAGCCTGGCACCGGCTGCGCTGCGCTCCGCCCCGGCCAGCTCACCTGCGTGCGTGAGGACCGGCCCGGACTCCGCCCTGCGCCCGGGAGCCCGAGCTGGCCCGGCCTGACCCCTCCTTTGTCTCCACCTCCTTTCCTGCCGCAGCGCCCGTCCCTCCCTCCCAGGGTGCTGGGACTTGTCGCCACTCTCCCGGGCTAGTCTTCCCTCTCCAGCCGGACAGTGATCAAACCTTTTTGCCTACAGGCAAGACGGTCGCCCTTGGGGAAGCCGATCAGCTTTCTCTTCACTGTCCGGGCGACAAGAAAGCCCTTGTGAGCCCTATTTTGCAAGGGAATCATATTTGTGGATCACCCAAGCCCTGATTTCTCGTGGGCTCGCTCGTCTCCTACCTGATTTGGCCGCGGGAACTGCGTGTCTGCAGCCTCAGGCACTTTACCTGCAGCATTTCTTTCTTTCTTTCTTTTTTTTTTTTAAATATTTATTTATTTGAGAGAGAGAGAGACAGTGAGAGAGGGAACACAAGCAGGGGGAGTGGGAGAGGGAGAAGCAGGCTTTCTGCCGAGCGGAGAGCCGGATGCGGGGCTCGATATGGGGCTCGATATGGGGCTCGATGCGGGGCTCGATGCGGGGCTCGATGCGGGGCTCGATGCGGGGCTCGATCCCAGGACCCTGGGATCATGACCTGAACCGAAGGCAGACGCTTAACGACTGAGCCACCCAGGCGCCCCTACCTGCAACATTTCTAATGCTCATGGCATCCCTTCCACATTACAGAGGAGACACACTGCCCAAGGCCAGTTAGGAATTTACAGAGGCAGGGTTTTACAGCGCAGGAAGGGTTTTCCTCCAGCAGAGTTGCTTTGAAGAGTGAATGTTGCATGAATGAGTGAATGAACCAAGAGCTTGGAAATCCAAACGTGTCCGCAAGGGCGCCTTCCTTATGTGTGGAGTAGTATGTGTGGTCTGGGCATGTAGCATCCAAGCCAGTCTGGGGCTGTAAAAATCCACGGCCTGGGCTCTTTGCCTCCTCCCAGCTGCCTGTGTGCTTTGTGTGTCTGGCTTAGGGGCTCCTGTGGGTTCTCCTTCCACCCTATAGGCCACACACCAAGCCTAGGGCCACAGGGCCACAGGGAAAGGCAGTAGATGGCTCAGGGACTCAGCTGGCAGACTAGGGTCTGCCAGAATGACTCCATGGGGCCCCCTGGGGCTACCTGTGCCTGTGGGCAGCCAGAGGCTGGGCCAGGGTCACCCAGAGCAGCCTAGGAGGGCTGGGACAGGAACCGGAGCACATGCACAAACATCAGCCTACTATCCAGCCCCAACTTCTGTCTAATTCTTGGGGGGCATAGAACATCTCCCAGCAGCCCCTGCGCTCCTTGTGCACCGGGTGAGAAGTCATCTCTTAGGAGCTTCCTGCCCTTCCTTCTTTGGGTCTTCCCTGATGAGAATAAAGCAAACTCTGCCCTCGGGAGCCCACGGTCCACGAGGAAGGCAGAGATGTCCAGACTGAGGGCAGGACCCACCCTTTCCCTAGAAGGCCTTAGAAAGACCTGAACTGTGAGCTCATCTTCTGCTCCACTTTCCTCATCAGGCAGATAGATGGGGAAACTGAGGCCTAGAGAGAAGGAGGAAGATGCGAAAATTAGGGAGGCTCTTGGTTCTCCCCACTGAACTGAGGCCAAGCTCATCAAGAGAAAGAAATCTTGAGAAAAATCTAAACACCCTTTTAGTTTATTTATTTTTTTAAAGATTTTATTTATTTGTGTGTGTGTGTGTGAGAGAGAGCACAAGCAGGGGGAGCAGCAGAAGGAGAGGGAGAAGCAGGCTCCCTGCTGAGCAAGGAGCCTGATGCGGGGCTCGATCCCAGGACCCTGGGATCATGACCTGAGCCGAAGGCAGATGCTTAACTGACTGAGCCACCCAGGCGTAACTTTAGTTTGTTTTTTATTTTATTTTATTAAAAAAGATTTTATTTATTTATTTGACAGAGAGAGACAGCGATAGAGGGAACACAAGCAGAGGGAGTGGGAGAGGGAGAAGCAGGCTTCCCGCTGAGCAGAAAGCCCAATGCAGGGCTCGATCCCAGGACCCTGGGACCATGACCTGAGCCGAAGGCAGCCACTTAACCAACTGAGCCACCCAGGTGCCCTAGTTTGTTTTTTAAAGATTTTATTTATTTATTTGAGAGAGAGAGAGAGTGCATGCATGCACATGTGGGCACAAACAGGGAGGGGCGAGGGGGGAGAATCTGAAGGGGACTCTGTATTGAGTGTGGAGCCCCACAGAGGGCTTGATATCACAACCGTGAGATCATAACCTGAGCTGTAACCAAGAGTCTGACACTCAACCGACTGATTCACCCAGGTGCCCCAACACCCTTTTAAAATGTTTATGTTGGGGGTGCCTGGGTGGCTCAGTCGTTGGGCGTCTGCCTTTGGCTCGGGTCATGATCCCAGGGTCCTGGGATCCAGCTCCACATCGGGCTCCCTGCTCGGCGGGAAGCCTGCTTCTCCCTCTCCCACTCCCCCTGCTTGTGTTCCCTCTCTCGCTGTGTCTCTCTTTCTGTCAAATAAATGAATAAAATCTTAAAAAAAAAGTTTATGCTGACCCAGAGAGTAAAAGCAGATTTTGTCTGTTTTTCTAATTCTAAGTGAAGATATATACCCCAGCATCTTTTCCTAGCATCCATAGCACCATTGTTTCCCACATATAATAAGAGTAATAATAATGATAATGATAATAATAATAATAGAATGGCAGTGTGTTGAATTCAAAATATCAGAATTACTGCTTGACAAGTTTAAGCCTAAGGAACAAGTTATTTCATTACGGTCTTATTTCTCTGAAGTTTGCTTACCTGCCTTCCCTGGGATAGTGACACCAACTTTCTGTAAATGATGTACAAGTCCGTAATTTTCAGATGTGAAGAGTTGGCAGTGGTCCCAGATAGCAGCAGCAGGGGCAGCAAAGGGAAAGAGGTGAGCAAAGCAGGGAGGCATTCCTCCATCCTCTGTGTGACAACCCAACTACATAATTGAAGTCAAGATGCCTTGAGGTGATGTCTTGGTTCTTGGAGTGGAATGTGAGCAAAGCAGTGTCAAGGTATGGATATGTTTTGTCTTATGAACGTGGCTGAATGGAAGGAGTCAGTTTTAAAAGGTTATTTCTGAGCTGGAAAGAAATGCAGGCAGTCACCCTCTGTTGCTGGAGACAAATGACAGATGGAAGGGTGAATTTTAAAACAAACTATTCCATCTAATTTTGACCCTCCAGAAACCCTACAAAAGCTACGATATAGAGCTTTTAAAAAAAGACATAAGTGCACAAAGATAGGGAGAACAGAGAGAAGACAACAGCAAGATCCTCTCGGAAGCTGGAAGGCGAGACAAGCACTAACTGCCTTAGGAGCCTGGAGGCAGGAGAACACTAACCCAGGGGGCTGGGGGATGGGGAGTGAGAAATAGCATGATTTATACCATGGAATTCTCAAAACTAAAAAATAAAACAAAGCAAAAAACCTAAAAAACCCACAAAAACCCATTAGAAAAAAAACAACTTAGGAACTGGTAGCACAAGGTATGGAATGGGACTATAAAGGAAGGGCCAAAGCAAGGAAAACTATCCGAGAAGTGCTATAGTTTGACCATTGGAACCTTCCCTCCATTCCTCCTGGCTGGGCCACTGCCCCTCTGTACCAGCAGAAGTCTGAAGCGCTGTTTTCTGGAGAGGTTAAAAACCAAGGGATCTGGGTCAAGAGTGCCAGGCATAGCTGAAGGCCTAGGAATCATTCTGAAAAACAGGTAGATAAAAGGAGCATATGCATTCTGAATGCTGAACTCCCCAGCTGCCTGGCCCCAACTTGCCTCCCAGAATGCAGCATAGAGGGCTTTATCATCCATACTGGAGATGGAGTCTTCTCCTGGAGACTGACCAGCCCAAGAGGAGAGAGCTAAATATGGGGACATTTGTCCCCATCAGCAGGATAACCAGAGCACAGGTATGAGGCTCCCAGTTGATAACCCCCACCAACTCAGCTTTTTAAGCTCTCTTTCAAATATGACCAATTAGGATTTCCAGACATCTGAGGAAAGCTTCTAATATGATAGAGTCAAAGTCAACCAACTAGCCAAACACAAAAGAAGCAACTTCGAGGAAAGAACTATATAAGGAGAAGAAAACAAAACAAAGCAAAACAAAAACAATTACTAACTTCCTTAGAGAGATAGCAGACAACATTATATCTATGAAGCTGTAACAGGATGTTATGAAACATGAAGATTCAGGGATTCACAAAAGAGTTCTTGGAAATTACCCCCCCAAATGATATTTGATATTAACAAATAAATAGAAGGGTTGGAAGATTTCCCAGAAAGTAAAACAAAAGGACAAAAAGAAAAAAATAGAAGAGAAAGATTAAGAAATTAGAGATCCAGTTTAGGAGACCCAACATCTGAGTAATTTCTCCGATAATGATAATGCTCTAAGAAGAGAGAGCAAATGAAACAGAGAAGACATCATCAGTGATATAATTCAATAAATCCCCCAAGCCTGCATGACTTGAGTTTCTAGATTTAAAGATTATGGAGTGTCCAGTGCAATGGATAAAATAGGCTCACATCAGGGGACAGAAACCTATGAACAAAGAGAAGATTCTATAGCTTCCAGAGGCAAGATATGGGTCTCATGCAAAGGAACAGAAATCAAAATGGGTTTGGATTTCTTAACAGCAGCCCTGGAAGCTAGAAGATAATGAAGCAATACCTTCCAAATGCTGAAGGTTTAATAAATTCCAGTCAAGAATTCTATACCCAGCTATGCTCCCAATTAAGCATAAGGTAGAAAAAGGGCACTTTTAGATATCCAAGATCTAAGACAAACAAAATAAACAAACAACCCCAAACATCAAACTCCCATGTACCTTTAAAAAAAAAAATAAAAGATTCTATTATTTTTAAGTAATCTCTACAACCAATGTGGGGCTCGAATTCACAACCCCAAGATCAAGAGTCACACGCTCCCCTGACTGAGCCAGCCAGGTACCCCTCCCACACACCTTTTGTCAGGAGAATACTGGAGGCTGTGTTCCATTAAAAGAAGAAACACAGGTGCCTCTGGGTGGCTCAGTTGGTTAAGCGTCTACCTTTGGCTCAGGTCATGATCCCAGGGTCCTGGGGTTGAGCCCTTTGTTGGTCGCCCTGCTCAGCAGAGGAGTCTGCTTCTCCCTCTCTCTCCCTCTGCCCCCGCTTGTGCTCTCTCTTGCTCACTCTCTCTCAAGTAAATAAATAAAATCTTTTTTTTTTAAAGAAAAATGCATAAAATAGATGAGTAGATATAGGTTTGTGGGCTGAGCTTAATCACCTTAAGAAAGAGAATACAGAGTTACCAGCAAATCAGGGGTGACAAATGACTGTTTATTTAGAACGAGGAAAGAAATCACCACAAATTACAAACTTGAAAAAAAAATGGAAAAATACCACCGACATCACAAAATCAAGCAAAATAACCTGGTGTCTTTACAATGAACTCACAGGTACAGCCTGATATCATTCGTTTCTTCAAGTCCTTTTGCTTCCTCGATGCCATACTTGTGCTCTTTCTTCTGGAACTGCCAGACTTCATCACGACAAGATGCATCAGCTAAGCTAAGATACCATCTTGATGTATTGTGTTGAATTCACACAGAAACGCTTGCTGTTCATAGAAACTCTACATTGTGGTGCCCTACAAATACAGGAATTCTTACAAATTCTATTTGTGTGATTCCCATTAAATATAAAGAACAAAGTAGTATCGTGCATTTATAAGTTTACCTGCTGCAGAAACCATTTTTTCTTGACAGAAAAAAAAAAAACCTTTTCATTTTTTTTTTAAGATCTTATTTATTTATTTGACAGAGAGAGACACAGCGAGAGAGGGAACACAAGCAGGGGGAGTGGGAGGAGGGAGAAGCAGGCTTCCCGCCGAGCAGGGAGCCTGATGCGGGGCTCGATCCCAGGACCCTGGGATCACGACCTGAGCCGAAGGCAGGCGCTTAACGACTGAGCCACCCAGGTGCCCCCCACATTATTTTTTTTAAGATTATTTATTTATTTATTTGAGAGAGTGAGAGAGAGAGCACAGGAGCAGGGGCAGAGAGAGAGGGAGAAGCAGATTCCCCGCGGACGGAGCAGGGATCCCGATGTGGGGCTCGATCCCAGGACCCTGAGATCATGATCTGAGCCAAAGGCAGATGCTTAACCAACTGAGCCACCCAGGTGCCCCCCCTTTTTAATTTTTTGATAAGGCATAATGAGAAGTGAATATTCTGCTTAAAATTTTGGTTTTGATAATTGGAAGAATTTTCCACAGATGGGCTTCCGGCTCTGTACTTGTCAAACTTGACTCCTCCTCCCCATCCACATACTTCCTGTTGGGTACTATAGGCCAGGTTCATCATGGGACACCACCTCTGACCTTACTCCTTTTGGTCACCTCGCCTGTTGAGTCAGCCAAGTAGGTGGGAGTATTCCTGGAAGTCACTGCTACATGAGGGTAAGTAATGATTTAACTGTACAGGGAAGTAACTTTGAATCAGTTACATTATATCTCACCAAGCCCCAGTTAAATGTATTTCTGATTCAACTTCTCCTTAGCCAGATCCCCAAATGTCCACAGCTACTCGGTGCTGCACTGCATCAGGGGAAGTGTGATGAAGGGGAGGTGGGGGAGAACCTTTTCTGCGGTTGAGATCTGTGCCTTTGCAAATTGTACAAGAAATCTCTGACCAGGTTCATAGGCCCTTGGAAGGGGCTGCACAGTGACCTTTGAGCTGTCTTCGCTTTGTGGTCTATTTGCCTGTGGATACAGGAAGCACAAGATCCAGCGGGAAGGAGAGGCAAGAAATCCATAGGGTGATGTGTCCCAGGCTTAGAGAGCCCAGAGTTGAGTCCAGACTGAGTCAGGTTGTAAAATGCATGGCCAAGGATAGTGGGGGTCCCTCCCAAGGGAACAGATGGACAGAATGGAGTCAAATGGAGCATTACTTTAATGGATGAGATCCTCAAATACTAATGGTGTTTGGCCGAGACGCGTATACCTCACACCTCGGCGTACCTGTGCTTTCCAGGGGCATCCGATCCACAGACAACTGAGCAACAAGAGACAAGGAGTCAGTCCCACGGAGTGACCCACCAGCCCTGGACACTGAGCAGGGTTTTTACACAAGAGAGGAATCAACTTTTCTTTTTAAAGTTTCTATGAGTGGGGCGCCTGGGTGGCTCAGTCGTTGAGCGTCTGCCTTCGGCTCAGGTCATGATCCCAGGGTCCTGGGTTCGAGCCCCGCATCGGGCTCCCTGCTCTGCGGGGAGCCTGCTTCTCCCTCTCCCACTCCCCCGCTTGTCTTCCCTCTCTTGCTGTGTCTCTCTCTGTCAAATAAATAAATAAAATCTTTAAAAAAATAAATAAAGTTTCTATGAGTTTGGGCTTCCAGTCTCTTGTAACTGAACTTCATCCTAAGGCAAGCATAGCAGATTTTTCTGGTGCTGTGGCATTGTTTAAGGGAGAGCAGACCCAAGTGATTCACTCCAAAAAAGAATCTGACCTAAGCCGGTGAAGTTCAATGACTCAGCGACTACCAGTGTGGATTCTGCAGTCAGGTGTCCTGGGTTCAAATACAGGCTCTGCTCCTCACCGGCATGTGCCCCTCTCTGTGTGCCTCAGTTTCCTTATCCGTACACTGGGGCTGTGAGGGGGCGTCCTTCCTAGGGTGTTGTAAGGATTCGTGAGACAGTGCATGTAATATGCGTCCAGCACAGTCTTTGGCACGTGGTAAATGCATAATGAAGCTGGCTGAGATTGCCTTTGCTTTGGGGTTTGGCAGGAAAGTGAGTTTCTGCTTGGTGGTAGTGGAAGCTATGGGGGTGGAAGAGAGAGTTCTGGAAAGAGAGGTCTGGAGACCAACATCTTCACGGTCTTATTCAAGCATGAAAGTGTCAGCTCCCCAAGGCAGGAAGGTGTCTCTGCTTTACTCATCTGGATGTTCCCGGTGCCCCCCCAAAACAGCGCTTGGTACCTAATCAGTGCTCAACAAATAGCTGAGGAATGAATGGATTCGTCAAGCCAATGAATGCGTGGATTGCCCCAGGAACCCAGCCAGCTGAGCCTGGGGAGCTCCTGGAAACTGGGACCCTGGAAGGATGAATGCACCGTTCATGCGGAAAAGGGGCAGGGCCCCTGGCTTCCAGAATGAGGCCACTGTGGCTCACACCAGGTGTCTGGCCTTGTGGGACTGGGTCTGGTGTGCCAGGACTTCATCTGGTGTGAACAGAGGGTGGGAGGAACATCTGTCTGAATCAGGCAGTTTCTCTGAGACTTTGCTTTCCAGGCGACGAAGCCAGTTAACAAAGTGGAGATTCTTCCGGGGCACAAACGACCCTTAACTATCATTGCAACACCGACTACTGTTTCAGGGAGAAAACCGTCCAGGCACAGTTTGGGCAGAAGCCCCTTTGTGAGTCTTGAAACAGAGGAGTCTGCTGTGGTCTTGGGACGAGATGGGTGTTTCGTGGGCAGGGTGGGTGGGGGTGGGGAGATGACTTAGCCAGCCAAGTAATTTGCCTGAGGGTAACCACGTGGTACAATTTCAGTCCTGGGATGAGTAAGACAAAGAAGGAAAAATCCTGGGGCAGGAGCAGATAGTCACGGGGCTGTGGACCAGGGGGCTGTGACTCAGGGACTCACAAGTAGGCAGCGAGGAGCACTGTTGCGCTCACCCTGGAGGTACCTGAAGCCCGGGGATACATAATTCTATTACCTCCCCGCATTGTAGCACCTAGGAGGTCAAGGTGAATGTCAGGGGGCAGAAAGAGAGGAGTGTGGACCTGGAGCCTGTGCTCCCCTCTACTCCCGTCTTCAAGCTTGTACAAGTGGTTCCTTGTAAGTCACTTGCCTGCAGGGCCAAGAAGGCACCCTGCCCTTCATTGGAGAGCCCCACCCTCGGATATGACCCATACCCCCATCAAGCCTGTGCTTGCCAGGTTTGCTTCTTTCTTTTCTACGTTTCTGCTTGGAGTTTCAGAGGGGAAGGGCCCTTCTAAATGCTTTCCGGGATTTTCTTCCCCTTGGAGAGGGGACTGAGTCATGTAATCCCTGAGCTGGAGGCCTTGGAGCTCATCTGGTTCTCACCTCCTGCTGGCTGGAGTCTCAGAGAGGGGTATGCCACAAGTCACCCGGCAAGTGACCTTCCCAGCAGAGAAGCCAGATGTCCATCCAGGAGCCCATGAGTTCTTCCTAAATAATCCTGGTCCAGCTCTGCCGGCACTTGGGGCTGGCCAGCGTCCCTCTGCTCTCTGCCTGCGCTCACCCTGGTGCCCCCTGCCCCTGACACTCAGCCCCTCCCAGCTTGGCTTCCACCCCCCACTGCTCTTCGGAAACTTTCCTCCCCAGAATGGCCCAAGCCCCTCCGCCTGGTCCCGCCAGGTCTGGGGATAGGAAGATGGTTTCAGAAGGGGGAGGGGGTGGGGAAGGGTTGTGGCTGAGGCTCTGAGGTTCCTGCTGCCCCATCCAGGACTAGTTCAGGAGCTGCGAGGGGCTAAGACTGGGCTAATTGGGCTACAACAGGCTAGGACAGGGTTAACTAAACAACACGGAAGCTATTAGTCAACGTCCTTGCCTGCAATCCCCTCCCCCCCCCCCCCCCCCCCCCCCCCCGCTCCTGAACTAGTCCTGGATGGGGCAGCAGGAACCTCAGAGCCTCA